>NC_040887.2:5668810-6036310 GCF_900634795.4 Betta splendens | reverse complement strand
CACACTGAGGGCTGCAGTCTAAGTGGGCGGCTGGCACTGATCCAGGATCAGCCTAACGCTGGCAGGGCTGGGTCGGGTCCCGAGCAGCCAGCTGCTGTCATGCCTGGTCAAATCAGGGTAGAGTTAACAGTCTCCCAGGAGCAGCCTCTACTAATCCACAGTTAGGAGCACATAGAGAAATACTGCTACTGCCCCACCCTGCGCTGCCTCCTACCTCTGCATGGGCACTTCCTCTACAGAACAACCAAAGACAAATGGGCCATATTTCACGGCTCTGTGAGCTCACGGTCTGTTGGAGCAGCCTGGTGCAGATGTGTGACAGACACTGAACAGCTGCAGACAGAATGGGGAAGCCAGAGTGAAAAAATGAGTAGAAAGGAAAATGTCCCATTTGTCCTGTTTAACTCTCGCTGCATTTATGACTGTGTCACATTGTTTAAAGCCTTGAGACCCAATCTGCAGAGAGGTTGTCTTCGCATTCGTCTCCTCAGTGCTCAGGGGGACGGTTCATCACAAACCCGAGGACATCATGGCAAAATGACGCTGGCAGCTATTTGCTTCTTTTTTTATCACTTTAATTATTACCAGACAGGGTTCAACAGGCAATTATATGAAATCTGAGGGGTGTTAATGACGGTGTGAGCCCAATCTTAAGAGGAACATTTTAAAAATAACTAGTTAAAAAGAATGATTAAAAAGTCATATTTTTAAAGATTTACAGCATTAAACTAATTCTGATGCCTAAAAATAATGTATAAAATATTTAGGTAACTTCTTTCGGGATAATTAAAAGGCTTGTCTAGGGATTAATTGGAAAGAAGCCAGTGAATCACGAAAGGCTCCGATTTGCAAGCAAACGTGGGTTGTGGCTCCCCAGAGTGAGCTAAACCTCTATGTAGGTCCTGCATCGCAGACACTACATAATAATGTAAAAAGATTTAGGGACTCGAGGGAAATATCAGTGAGGAAAGGTCAAGTGCAGAAAGCACAGTTAAATGTGTGTGACCTTCAAGCCTGAGGTTGAATTGCATGAGTCACTGTGATGAATACAGCCACATGAAGTCAGAGGAGGGGCCGCAGCAGTGTGTGTGTGTGTGTGTGTGTGTGTGTGTGTGTGTGTGTGTGTGTGTGTGTGTGTGTGTGTGTGTGTGTGTGTGTGTGTGTGTCTGTGTCTGTGTCTGTGTCTGTGTGTCTGTGTGTGAGAGGCAAATACTGAGACTAGAGAGACATTACATCCCAGGAAGCCAGTGTTCGTTTTGGCAGCACATTATTTTACATTACTGACAATTTTGTATTGCACTAGATAAAATATGCTGTTTGGCGACTGCTTTGAGATGTGTCACCTCTCAACTGACAGGTTGCATTACGTCGGAACTAAAAAGCCTTTAGGTTGAGCTGCAACTGAACAGAGCCGTTCACTCACTGACTCGTGTAGGAGTCCAGTGTTTATCACAGGAGAATCTGTGGTATTTTGATGCTTATACTACATCACGGATGTACCCAGGTCCTGAAATAACAACCATGTTTCCCCCCATCAGACTTGTGAATCTGGAACACCAGCAGATCCCAGCGTTGTGTGCCCATTCCACCGTGGAAGTGCACTTTTGTTGACAGGTCAGCTGGGAATTAAACCAGCAGCCCTCTGGCGACTGATTTTCCACGTGACGGCTGAATTAATACCAGTACATTAGTGGAGCTGAACAAAAACAAACTCACAAAATGGAAATGCTGTTATTGCCGTAAAGAGTAAAGCAGCTGAGGAAATGTCACTGCCTCTGCCTAATTACACCTTTCAGGACAGGCTCCGTGGGGTTTTCCACTGCTGAGCTGCTGATAAATAAGTGATTTTTTGACTGATAGCCAGTAAAGACTCCATAACAGCGCAGTGGGGTGACAGTGACTGATGCATCCAGCTGAGGAGGAAGAGAGGGCCACCTTCCTTAGGATTTCTATGCTGCGGGGAGGAAACATGACTGGTTTGGATCCAGGCAGCTGTGCTTATGTTATTGGGACATTTTTGATAAACACTGGATGTTTTTCTTCCTGGTTAGTTTGGAAAATTTCTAAACAACCGGTGGCTCAATCAAGACACTGATGTTGAGTATGCAGCAAGTTGCGAACTGAAAAATTAATGACGGCCTGTCAGCGATTTATAATGAATGGAATTTCAAAGTAAGATGACTTCAAAGTACCAAAGTAAACGGAGTCCCAGCTGATTGTTTTTAGGCAGTGGCTTGAAGGTGCCTGCTTTCTGTACAAGCACCTGTTGGCAGTGGGAGACAAGTCGCCCTCCCTACCTGTTTCAGGGGCAGCAGCATGAACTCCTCTGTCTTGGACACCTCCACGAAGTGCTGCAGGACGTACTTGTGTGCCGACTTGAGCAGGTCGCTGCACGAGTGCGTGTCGGCGAAGCCTCGGATGCCCAGGCAGTTGGACGGGTCCAGCTGACTGAGGAGAAACTTGCAGCAGGCGTCTCGCACCCCGTTGAGCTGCAGCAGGCTTGCAGCTGGGAGCAGCGTCTGAGAGGAAAGCAGGCGGAAGGAGGCATTGGCTCACGGTGGCTGGTATCAAACTAAAAACGTCTTCGGCTGACCCCACCTGCACGTTGCCCTCCCCGACCACAATCTCAGCGGTGTAGGCGTACTGGACCAGCTGGTCCAAAGCTTGAGGGTCGATATCATGAAGGGTCACGTGGGTCTGGCGACTTTCTGACATCTCATCTGCGTGATACAAGATGAGAAGTGTCACAATGAGTTCTAGCCAGCGGTTCATACATGTTTCTCTTCTATCGTGCTGAAACACACGGTTTAGCATTTGTTTTAACTACGGGGATTCTTGTAATTATTGAATTACTGCACTGTTTCCCAATGTGCATGTTCCTGCAGAAGTGAGTGTCAGGAGGTTCCCCAACTCTTGGGGAACTGCAGGCTGCTGCAGGAGAGCTGTGTTTAACATTTCATAGCATGCAAGCGGAGCACTTTCTGTTAAAACCGGCAAATTAGTGACTGAGGAAGCCAAGTCGCCCGCAGCTGAGCCTCAGTGCTTTACCGGCCGCGCACGCAACATGATAGACTTTGCTGAAATCATACAAAGTGAGGCCCAAACAAACAAATGAACAAGCAAATGTAGGAAAACGAAATCAGACAAATGGGTCAACGTACTGGTGAACATGGCGTGGAAGTACGGGCTGCAGGACGCCAGCACCACTTTGTGCGCCTTGATTTCTTTGTTGGAGACGTGGAGCACGATGTCACACAGCAGGCCGCGCTGTCGCATCCGGTTCATGGACACGAACGAGTCGTGGTAGTGTCGCTTCGAGTTGTGCGAGATGCTGTGGCCGTCGCGGTTGAGCAGCTGCATGCCCCCCTCCATCATGGTGCCGGACGTAGCGGTCGCTGGCTCCTGCCTAGGCCGCACTCTGGGCAACTGGGACACACGGAAAACACTCCATGTTAGGAACAATGCGCGTAGTTTGTCCGACTGGTATGACAAGTCCCCTGAGTAATCAGCTTCCTGTCCGCTTGTGTTAGAGCGACCTTCCTGACAGATATGACACAAACCTGCCACCATGACAGAAATCCTAGCTCACCTACAAAGTGTACCAGGTTGGCTGGCCTGATTATTTGACATTCAGTGTCAGGAGTGATTAGAACTCATAACGACAACAGTGAGACTCCCAGGATGCTTTAAGTGTCTAGTGGATTATCTTGGCTGGTCTAATCTCTAGTATTTCAGATTATTGCATTTAAACGCACTGTAAACCCCCCACATCACTCCAGCAGCAGCCTTGCCTAGAAAAGGTGGGAGGAGTGAAGGATGCAGCCTGAGTTTGCCTTGTCCTTTTGTAGTCTCATCCACATTGCATAACCATCGTCACGCAGCATCTCAGTAGTTGCTGTCTAATAACTATTAACTGTGCTGAGGTAACCACTGTATGAGAGCAAACTATGTACGATTTGGAAACATCTTGGGCATAAAACTGAATTCAAGGAAAAAGAAAAGCTCAGTAGTTACTCATAGGGAACCAGAGATGAGAATACGAGCACAGGACAACTGGTCCAAACTCCTGGAGTGCTCTCACATGGTTACACTGTTACTCTCTTGTTTGGAGGCATACATTTAAATAAGTCGAATTATGATGAGATCAACCAGGTCAAGTAAAATCTCTGACAGTAATATACCTATAACACAGGTATAACAAATGAGCAGCCACTGCAATCTCCGAATGCAACTTATGTTACAGAAACTGTCAAGGCAATTTATTTATTCTCATAAATGTCACACATTCTTGGTCAGATACACAATCCACTGTGTATCAATGCACTAATAAAATGTCATCTGTTCAGAGATACTATTTCAGTTAAATACACCGTCCCATCGAGGACCATCTCAAATGTCAGCGCAGCTGCTTAGCGACAAGGTTTGGGTCTCATTTTCCAAAACACAATAGACCGCAAACACGCACCAAGCATGCTCCTCTATGAGGGAACAATCCTCCGGAGCCCAGAGGAATAACATGGGACAATGCTGCAAATTGAGCCGTGGACACATAGGATGTTGTGGCAGATGTGACAACACAATTGGTCCAGCTAAATCTAACCCAGTGAATCACTTGTCCTGTTCACCCAGAGTTTTAGTCCATCTTTCCTCTTTCTGGTCCAAAACGTTTTTTCTACAGCCACACGAACCTCTTAGGAGTCAGAAATGATGCCCTGGAGCATCTTTAAGACAGGAGCGTGTTTCTATTCATGTCAGCCTCCTGATGTGACCTGGAGACACCCCAACCCCCACTCCACCTATTATGAATAACAGTATCCATCAGCTGCTGCTGCAGCAGTAATAGGAAGAATAGACATTAATTGTCGTTACCGGTGGCTGCGTTGCGGGTTTCCTACGACGTGTCTTCCTCGAGGTGACCGGGGATAGAACAGCAGCTGTCGCGGTCAGATTGGCTTCAGATCTAAAACCAGTGTCAGGCTATCGGTCCATATTCTCACTCCAGCACAGCAGAGATGAAGAAAGCCTCTGTTTTGTGCCGTATGCGGTTGACGTCAATGCAAAAAAACTGCAAGAAAGCTGACATCGCTTTCTTAAGGTGGAGCTGATCGTGTCGGAGATGAAACGCGCAATTCTGCTAAAAGATGTTTGATTATAATGACTAACGAAGAAAGAAGCACTTGTAAAAAATACACAAAATCATGTGTTACAAGAAAATTGTCACCAGTTTTATTGAATGAATAGATTTGTCTTTATCGTACGACTGGACTCACGCGACCTTATGCTTTACCTTCTGTCGGCTCAACATCCGGAAGTGTGTTCGATAAAGTCATGTGTAACTAGCCAGACAGGCGGGGCTTTTTAAATGTTAGGTTCATCGCAATTGAACCGCCCACCCCCGTTTAGCATGTGTAGTAAATCAAACTACAAACAAAATCATAAACTCGATATTATACAATACACATTACGTTTTTGTTTGGCGGTGTCAAATACATAATGAAAATACATGTGTCATTCATGTATTAAACTTATGATTGTGTAACGCTGTTGTACATATGGCTTAACAAGATTAGCTAGCGCTACTCACCCCCAGCCGACGTCTGTGTTGATATGACAGCAGGGATTTCTTCCTGTTTGTAATCTTGCCCAGCTTTCTGGTTGTACAGCGCAAGAGACAAATAATAAAACAGGAAAATCTCCTCGGTGGGGTTTTAGCTGCTTGCCTTCCGCGAATACAGCTCAACATTTAATTTAAACTCACGTGCTGTATCAAAACACTGCTTGTTCTTGCACACACATCGCTGAATGTGAAAAATCAAGCTTGTCGTGCGCGCCGACTGTTTATTCAATCAGGTGTCATAGCATATATTGTAAATAATTGGATCACTTTCACTTTTTACCCACGTTTACAATAAAACATGCAAGACGTGTAGGGGGTCATCAAAGCTACACATGTTTATTATATTTGTCAAGCTGGTTAGCCTAGTGCCTAAGCAGCTAGGAAACGTAAAACCAACCGTCTCGCCATGCACCGGTGGATTGTGGGTATCGAGGCTCATCACGTTTTAGATCCAGCATGGCAGGGAAACAGAGAAGGTTTGTGGATATTTTACTAACTGTTTTGTTGTTTATTTAGCTTCTAACCGTATGCTTTGTCCCGTGAGGTAAAGCTAAGTGTTGTCAGGCCTGTGTGAATCTTTCTGGGTTGCTAGTTAGTTATCTAACATGATGTGTGGCTGTGTATTAGCCACCCATGCTGTAAATGCTAGCATGTTGCGTTCTGGTGTTTGTGAGCCGCATTGGAGCTACACGCTGGTCTGTTTTCTCTGCTTTTTAAAATAGAAATTTGTTGTCCGATAGCCAACAAACGGACAAACAGACCTATGGCTAAATAAAACGTTTAAAACGACGCTGTAAACAGTATAGCTCCTATGATCGTGCCCAAACAAACTGGGTAGCTTAACATGTGTTGAACTTTACTTTTTCTTTTAGAAAATTAGAAGATCTCAGTGTGGATGAGTTTCTGTTGTCCGGATTTGACTCTGGAGGTGAAGATGAATCTGAAGAAGAGACCCCGAAACTGAATGGTATCAAGAAAAAGAAGAATGTGGTAAAAGCTACATCATCCAAAACGTATGCCATTTACTTTAAAATGCTGTTTTATTTGTGATGGAAATAATATTTAAACTCCTCAAGAAACATAAGCACACTTTATGTTTTGTCTTTCTCCACAGTGAAGTAAATAGCAAAGGTAAGGCATCGGAGCACAAGCAGCAGCTGTCCAGGTTAAAGAACAAAGATCCAGAGTTTTACAAGTTCCTGCAAGAGAATGATCAAAAGCTCCTGAACTTTGACGACACGGACAGCTCTGAGGATGAGGACGAGGATGAGGATGAGGAAGATAAAAAGTACCACAGATTACCATCCAAACTGGAGGTAGGCCAACTGATAGGGTACAAGAGTGAGAAGTTCCAGGGTTCTTTTTCAAATAAACATCTTAATACCGTCATGTTTGTAGGAAGCCAGCTCTGGTGAAGAAGAAGAAGATCAGAAAGGTTCTAGAAAAACCAAAAAGGCAGCGGAGACTATCAAAGTCACAGAAAAAATGATTGAAGCCTGGAAAGTTGCTATGAAGCAGCAACCCACATTCCGTCTGTTTAGAGAAGTGACACAGGCCTTTAAAGCAGCTGTTGCTACAACCAAGGCTGAAGGAGAGAGCCAGTGTCGTTTCAAAGTGGCTGAAAGTTCAGGTATCTTCCATCAGTTATAACATTACCTGATTAAATATAATAAAATTAAACACCCGTGGTGTTAATATTTATTTGCTTCTCTGCAGTGTTCAATGCATTGGTCTTGTTCTGCATCAGAGACATTTATGGTGCCATGCAGAAGATGCTCAACCTAAAACCAGACAAAGAACAGAAAAAGTATGAAACATTTAGTGCATCTGCTGAATGTGTCTCTCTTATAATTAATGTAGGAATTGAAATGTAATTTTCTCCCTATTGTATGTTTTCTTGTTAGGTTGGTGCTGCCGTCATCTAGTCAGAGGTGGCAGAAAAATCAAATTGATATCAAGATGTATCTAAGCGGCGTTGTCCAGGTTTGTTTTTCTGACTCTGTTGTGTCTGTGGGGTTCTTTTTCACCTCATCTGTTTCTGAGAAATCAGTTGAACATTAGGTAGCAGAAAGGCACTTTTTTCATTTGCTCTATCGCAGTTGTATAAGTCTTTTTCATCCTGTCCTTTTTTCATGTAAGTTTTCCACCTTTTTTCTTACACATCTGCTGTCTTTTTCTCCACCTGTAGCTGTTATCCAGTTTAACAGAGGCCACAGTCATCAGCACTGTCCTGCGACATACCAACCAGCTCATACCTTATTATCTTTGTCTTCCAAAACAGTGTCGTCACTTGGTTAAGGTAATGCCATACTATAGGAAATTGCTGAATTGCTGATTAGGCTGTAACGATTTTAATCTATCTCAATGCATTCATTTTTATAATCCTAACATTTTTAAAAATAGCAACTGCTGAAGCAGTGGAGCACAGGGGAGGAAACATGTCGAGTTCTTGCCTTCTTGGCACTCAGCAAAATCTGCAGGCAGAAGCCAGAAACATATCTTAACCTTATTCTCAAGGTGAGCTAAATATGGGGTAACAATGTGGTAACAGGCATCTGGCTGCAAGTAGTAGCATTTAGCATACCATGTTTTGACAGCATTTTAAAGTGTTGCTTTCTTTCTCCGCAGCAAATGTACATATCCTATGTACAAAACTGCAAGTTCACATCTCCAAATGCGCTGCCTATGATCAACTTTATGCAGCGATCACTAACTGAGATTTACGCCCAGGATACACAGATCACCTACCAGCATGCATTCATCTACATCCGACAACTAGCCATCCACCTTAGAAATGCTATGACCATGAAGAAAAAGGTTGGTTGTGTCTGTGTGTGTTTCTGTGTGTGCGTGTTTTCATGAGAAGATGGGCTGTTGTTGTGTTTTTGAAAGCTTTGAAGATAATGTTATAGATTTTTTTTTTTCTCTGATTAAAGGAATTTAAACATTAGTGTTGATTCATGGACAAATCAAAGTTCTTGTATTTGTGTTCAGCACTATTCTGATGCCCTTGACCTGTTATTAGCCACCAGTCATTAGATGCTGATTACGCTTGTGCCTCCTCGGTAGGAAACGTATCAGTCGGTTTATAACTGGCAGTACATCCACTGTCTGTACCTCTGGTGCCGGCTTCTCAGTACGCTGCATTCCAGTGATGTTCTGCAGCCTCTCATCTATCCACTCTGCCAGGTCATAATCGGGACAATCAAGTAAGTATTTTTATATATATTTGTGTTTAATAGTTCAGGATTTGCCAGTAGACAATTAGTAAACAATTTGGAGACCATTTTGACAATAAAGTTTATTGGCGTAAGAGACACTATACAGAGAATGTCGCAGTACATTTTACCAACACCAGGTGGCGACATTGACCACAGCTTTTCTCTTTCTGAACAGACTGGTGCCCACACAAAGATATTACCCTCTCAGGATGCACTGTTGCAGAGCTCTCACCCTGCTGTCGAGCAGTACCAACACATTTGTACCTGTTCTGCCTTTCCTCCTGGAAGTAAGTTTCGACGTGGTCCTCACTAACTGTTTGTGTTTTTCTGACAGGATCAGTGCAGCTTTAAGTCATTAATAGTCTGAACCTGAATTATTTACACTAAACACAACTCCCCCAAATAGTTAAATTTGAAGAACAGTCAGTCAGTTTGTTCTCTGTCTCAAATGGAAACGGTGCAAAGGTAGATGTGATGAAATGTTCCATCGGTGGTTTGCTGTGGAAAAACGTCAGTGGCACATGAAATACACTTTGGTCTCAACGGCCACAACTGAAGAACCTCGTGAGGAAGCGCATGGAAGGGTAAAGCTGTGTGCGAGAGACACCTTGGTTATCAGACCAATCACAGGTCACCAACTGACAACACACTCTCTGGGTCAGGTGCTGAGCATGTGATTGCGCGCTGTGTGTCTTTTGTGCGGAGAGCGCGTGTTCGCACACTGTGAAGCGGTGTTGTGGTTTCCCGGAAGAGACCAGTGCGCTGGCGGCAGTGACTCGCTGGGCCGGCTGGGAGTGGTCACTGCGTGCGTGTGTCTGTGTGTGCGCACATGCAGCAGTTTGACCCACGCGATAAAGGCACGGTTGTGGTTTACACTCTGGTCCTAACACGCTGTGCAGACCACATCCTCTCTGCTTAAGGCCCACTCCCCTCCTCTTTTTCCCTGCACACACGTTCAGACCTCCCTCCCCCTCCGCCTAACCCCCATCAGCAAGCTGTGTTTATTTGTGACGCATGATATTTCCTGTGTTTTTTTCCTCCATTACTGTTTCTCTTGTTAAAGGCAGGCTGAGGTGCACTGCTACTGTTTTAATTAGAACAGCAGAAGCAGCCCCTTCCTCCTGTGTGTGTTCTTGCATCTCTGAGGGGGGTGCATGATTTGGAGCTTCCTGCTTCAGTAGGTGTGTGTGTGTGTGTGTGTGTGTGTGTGTGTGTGTGTGTGTGTGTGTGTGTGTGTGTGTGTGTGTGTGTGTGTGTGTGTGTGTGTGTGTGTGTGTGTGTGTGTGTGTGTGTGTGTGTGTGTGTGTGTGTGTGTGTGTGTGTGTGTGTGTGTGTGTGTGTGTGTGTGTGCACATGCATCAGGGTTGGCCCATGCTTTCCCACTTCCCCCTGGCTCCCCCGCAGACCGCCACCACATCCTATGTTTGTAGAGACAGCACCGGCCAGGAGCGTTGCTCCGCTTCGCACACTGAGCACATTAACGGCCACACACACACACACAAATGCAGAGAAACACACAGCAATACAGGGAGTCAGAAATAGCTTGATACACAAATGCAAGACAGAAATTCACTTGCGCATTGTGGGCAGATGTGAAGGCTAAGGCTTATAGACAAAAAGCCCACACATTGGCTAGAATGTACTTTCACAAGCTAAGATAGAAATGTGTCATCTCTGTACAATGCAGAATGCAAAAAGAGCAGCGCAGAATGATAATGGTCTTAATTAAAGGGGCCGTGTCGATGAGCAGCTGATGTAACTCTAGCATGTATTACAAAGACATAACTAATTTCTGGCCAGTTTCGATATTTACTGAGTCATCAGCCTTTAGTAACTAGTCATTTGTCTGGTTAATTGGTGCACATGGTCAAAAGAAGGTTATAGAAACTGTAAACAAATACGTTGCTCTCATGCTTTTGTTTTTGACTTTCGGTCATAGATCTTCCAGCAAGTGGACTTCAACAAGAAACCTGGACGAATGAGCAAGAAACCGATCAACTTCGCCGTCATCCTGAAGCTTAACAACGTTAACCTAACAGAGAAGGCGTACAAGGTGAGTGCTGCCGTGATCCGCACTAGGACAGCAGGGCCTTATTGTAAATGCGAATTGGTTCTCTGGTTAGATAAAAGAAATGAAAGGAGCCTGTTGAGGCTGCTTTATAGCAGATACCATAGATTTTGTCTTTAAATAAAATGTTTACTCATCTGACCTCTGCTTTACTTCAGGACGGATTGCTTGACCAGCTCTATGACCTGATATTGGAATACTTCCACACTCAGAACAGCTCCATCGGCTTCCCTGAGCTCGCCCTGCCCACCATCTTCCAGGTATCGCCTTTTAACCTGTAACTTCCATCTCTATGGGAAATTAACTTTATGCCACAGTTACCAAATTGTACAAGCCACACTATTATTAATGATGTGACCCTGAACAATTATCCCAAGTTTAAATCCTCTGGATAGATGTTCAGGTCCAGATTCTGCTCCAGCTCAGGGGAAACCCACAAACCTTCATCCGCTCTGCTTTAATGCATATCGTATGGGCAGACTGGATGATCCTTTACACTAGTTCCTTCTTTCTCATGCTCCCCCTTCGTGTCACTGCAGCTGAAAGCGTTCCTGAAGGAATGCAAAGTGGCCAATTACTGCAAGCCGATGCGCCAGCTGCTGGAGAAGGTACAGGAGAACAGCAGCTACATCACAGGACGGCGACAGAAGGCTGCTTTTGGAGTGGCCGATGCCACTGCTGTGGTGAGTTTGTGTGCGCGAGGGTCTTGTCCTAAATTCGCAGGCTGCCTTCCCTTAGTCACCCCTTCCATTAGTTTGAGTCTAGATCATAAACACGGAAGACAGAAATGAACTGCCACAGTGCTTTCAGTTGACTGCTAAAACCTAAAAGATTTATTAAGTCGTCGCTCAGTTCTGTAAAATTATGGCAGTTAACAATCAGTTTGTTCGTTATCAAGAGCTAGTTGACTACATATAAACGAATAATTCACTGTTGTCATCAGTTCACAACACTCTGTTGCCACATTTACTTTGAACACGCAGGTACTGTTCTTTGTGTTTCATCATGCGTCGCCACAAACATTAGCTCTATGAAAATGACAGATACTAATCCTGCCAATGTGTCTGGGCTGTGTTGAAATATTAGATTATCAGATGTTTAATCATCGTGCTTTTCATCAGGTGATCACTCATTTGCACATTCCACTGCCTTTTTTTTTCAATTTCCTGTGAGAATCGCCGACTTTTAATGGCTTCAATCTTTCGACAAAATTAGTTGCGAAATATTTTGTCAAGCACATGGATTTGCTCATTTTATGCATAGTTGAGACTTCAAAACTGATTAATTCCAGGGATCGACAATTAATTATATTAACATTTAACAGAACACACTTTTTTTAGGCCTCGTCCTCCAGATCGGGCATCTCTCAAAGATTTACCCTAACAATCCAAAACATCACCAGGGAGTCCTTGTGCACATACATTAAAATTTCTGGATGCAGTTCTCAGTGCATTCTGGGTAGAGAAGAATAATGATTCTTTGTTACATTCTATTAATAAATATATTAATATATTATATAAATATATATAAACTTTTGGTGAAGGTGTGTTCACTAGAATTAATGATACTCAACAGCCTGAAACTTAAAATTGTCTGCAAGTCAGGGTTAACTTTCTCCTAAACATGAGTTGTTTCCACAGCGTTTTTATTTTTAGCACAACAAACATAACAATGCACCAAATAGTTTATACACCCAACGACCTGCACAAACACAAAGACAAGTACTAGTCCCAAACCTCCTTCCACAATTATGTTTCCATGAATATTACAATATATGGAAGTATACAGACTTTGTGTGCTTTGCCTTCTTCCAATAGCAGCAGAGGTTTGAGTGAGGTTTAGCTCAGGTGAGTGACGACCAGCCTAGAACCTAGTGGACTTTCCAGTGAGGCCCAACATTCTGCGTCCTCATTCGTAGCTTGTGCTGACACTTGTTTGCCTATGAATGTCCATGGTTCCCATGCAAATCCATTTATTCTGTTAAAATCTCAACCCTGAATCCTTACTTGAGACGAGAAGACATAGGTCAATGCGTGGATAGTAAATTCACCTGTGTATGTATAAAACATTTGTATCATGTAGTTGAGTCATGTCTCTTTCAGTCGGCACTAAGTCATAGCTGGTGTTGAGTGACTGGCCTCGAAACATTAGAACTAGAGCTGATGTCTAAAAACGATGCAGTGGCCGTTTAAAGCTTTGAACCAGAGGTGCCACTGCCTTAATGAGCAGCCATTAGTGCCCGTAAATCTCATTTTGTGTGTTGACTTGCTCTCTTATCTACCTGTCCCCTCGCACGTCCTTTGTGTGGCTGTGTCGATTACTGGCTAATATTTGAGTATTTAGGGATGAAATTGATGTGGATGGTGTGGCTGATGAGGGTGTGTGTGTGTGTGTGTATGTGTGTGTGTGTGAGTGAGCAAAGTGCAACAGACAGACGCTCTGGCACCGCGGCAGCGCCAGCCCCTGTCGCCACGGCGCTCGGCTCAGCGGAGCCTGTCGCCATGGCATTCACTCCCTGGCAGGGCTGCAGCAGCGGTGGTGTCACCGCGGGCGAAGGAGAGGGAATGGCCTCGCTGCTGCTGCTGCGCAAAAGGCCACGGCCCCCCTCCGGCCACCAGCCCCCCTGCTGACATGTCACCCAAACGGCGAGCTAGCCTAATTAACGATGCCTCGCCTCCATCCAGGTCACACTCGAGTGTCTCTCCCCTCTGGAATCTTTTTGTTTTGTTTGTCTGAGGCGAAATTCTGAATAGGCTTCTACATTTTCTTATCTTTTGTTTCTCGTGGCTGCGTGTCGTACATCCTAATAACCACACAGCAAATTGTGGTAAATGTGTTAAGCTGACGGGCACAGGAGGCAGCAATCCGTTGACTCTATTGGATTTGTTGGTCAGATAATTTGATTGGGTTGGATCGATATCATCCACAAAGACTTTTAGGGCAAGACTGGAGAAGATCCGCTGGCCTCCGCTTTCAGGCGCCGTCAGTCTGTCTGTTTTCCACATCTTCAGACTGTGTCACACGTCTCCGTCTCCTGATCAGTTAAAGTTGAAGTTGGGTTTAATTTATAACAAACACTCGCCCATGCCTCTATATGCTTTCTTCACTGTGTCTCCTGCCAGGCGGCTTGGGAGAAGCAGGTGCAGGAGGAGGGGACTCCTCTGAGCAGATACTACAAGCAGTGGAAGACGATGAGGGAGAAGGAGATTCTGCTGGAGATCTCTGGCAAAGAGAGGGTATGTACACAAGCAGGCAAACACTGAATTACGTCTACCTCTAAGAAATGCAATAGAAAGTGGAAAACTTTTGATTTAATAAATTGACTTGTGTTTCTGTGTCTAAAGATGGAGGACCTGAACCTCCCTGAGATCAAACGCAGAAAGATTCAAGAGAAGGAAGAGGACAAGAAAGAATTTAAGGGTCTGTTTGAGTCTGAGTCTGACTCTGATGATGCTGGGCTCAAAATTAAAGGTGAGTTAAGTCTAGACCTGTTCTCTCTCTCTCTGAAACTAGACTAATAACAAGGCAGTGGTAGTATTTCTGATGCTACAGTGGGAACAGGATGTGCCGCCTGCCTTGTCCTCTAGGGGGCTGTGTTTGGTTACAGCCTGTGGCCTTGTGCTCAGGTGAAGCGACGCTAAGCGGATAAGGGTTAACTGAGATTGTTCTGCTGTTGTCTCACTTCCTGGGACAGGCCCCGTCTCAGAGAGCTGGTTTCATGAAACAAATGCAGCCGTGTGACTGTGGTGCTCTGAGTAAAATGTCTAGAGGTGGATTCTGAGCAACACTTAATTCCCCAAATCACCCACTGTCTGTCAACATTTGGTGCTTTGAGGAGTGGTTAGTACCTTTTCCTCTCGTGTGTCTTGTCCTGGTGGGGTTGTCCAGAGGTCACAAGAAGCCACTAACTGAGTTTTTCCAGCCCTACACTTGGGCATACTCAAATCAGAAGGAGGTCACAGAGGAAAGGAGTAGGCGGCAGGGGATTTTTATTTTTTTGTTGCATCTGGACTTCATTGTAGGGAGAGTCCCCACAAGCGGATGGGCAGCTGCCGGCGAGCGGCGGGCCTCCGCCTCTCACTCTCTGTATCCCCCCCCCCGCCCCCCTTTCTTTCGTTCGTCTTTCCTCCACCCCTTGCTCGCACACACGAGCTGAAACCCCCCAACAGGAAGTACAGGCTTGGATCCCAGCAGGGGTTCCTAATTCAAACCAGCCCAGTGGAACAGCCAGCGGTGGCCGCTTCCCCTCTCTCTCTGTCTCTCTCTCCTTTCATTCTAGCTGTCTCACTCGCTCTAGCTCTGTGGGCTTCAACCAGCTGCCTCCACATGTCCTCGCAACACGTGTGCGCACACACATCTCAGTTATAGCTCACAAATGCACACCCACCATGTTGTCGTCCAGTCCTAAAGCTTTAAGGCAGCTCACCAAAGCTTTTTGTGGTCTCGCACTCTCCGGAAAGAGGGGGCGTGCGTGTGCGTGTGTGTAGGGGGCTGATTTAGATTGGTGAGTGTGTGGGTAATGATTCTGGCAGGTCATGTGGGGGCATCCTCCACGTACTGCTGAAGTCTGCGCGCCTCCACGTGAGCAACAAAAAGTGGCGGAGAGTTAGTTTGTCATTCTAAATTCAGAAAGGGAAGGAGAACTACCTGAGGTTTTAAGTGCGTTTGTGTGAGTGTGTGTCCATGGCCCCCAGTCTCTCCTCACACCTCAACTTCAAAGCCCGTGGACCCCAGTTGTCCACAGGAACACATTGTACTCTGAGGATAGCACAACACAATTTCAGA
Source organism: Betta splendens (assembly GCF_900634795.4). NCBI lineage: Eukaryota > Metazoa > Chordata > Actinopteri > Anabantiformes > Osphronemidae > Betta > Betta splendens. The sequence continues at coordinate 6,020,619 of NC_040887.2, read as the reverse complement.
AACTTTTTTTTTCACCGCACACACAAACACCCTTGCTCGCTCTCCCATCATCATCGTAGCTGTGGAACCTGCCTGCTATCTCCATTTGCTATATTTAGGCCGTGAGCATAAGATGTCTGAAATTGCCGGTAGTAAACTGTCATGGGTGTTTGTGCAGCAGCGGCGGCGTCTGTAATCGACTCTCACTTCCATCTCAGGAGGAAATAGACACTCCGAGCTGCCTCTGATACCTGGCCCACATATAGTCGTCTCCAAAGACACCGGCAACACACCAACACACATTTAAAATGTCTGCGAAATGTGACAGTACACAAAAGACTGTGCAGTTCAATCTATGTTACTGTCTCTTCCCAAAGGTAAAAAGAACGACGACGACGGGTCTGAGGAGGAGGAGGATGAGGAGGATGACCTTGACGATCTGTCTGACATGAGCGGAGATGAGGGTGGAGCCTCAGGTTGGTCCAACCTAGTGTTTAGTGTCCAACAAAAAGCAGGTTTAACTGAGTAATACTTGAGTGAGACTTGATATCTAGCTTTGACTTACTGAAAATTGAAATGCATGAATACACACATTCTGTGGAAGGGAAGGTCACATGGGTTGAATCCTCCGTTCGTGTTCAGGACCCGCGTCACACAGGAGACTCCCACAGGGTTTTACTTTCTCTGGCTGAGGAGTGCGCCTCACTCAGAGAAATCTCAGCTCTGCTGCCAGTGTGTCAGAGGAGGCTTCAACAGCAACTCACCACAATGAGATTCTTAAAGAATAAAGTCACATGCTGTAGTGTCATCAAGCAAAATGCTTTTATCTGCTGGAATTAGGAAATCTATTATGTTCTCAGATTTTACAGCTTATGTGTATTCTAAGACTGGATGTAGTGACAAAACAAATTCGCCGTCATTGATATTTTTTAACTGTTTAGATGATTGATGATTGGACTGTGTGAATATTTAGTAATTATTTATGAACCCTATGAAGAAGCTGCGCTGTTGGACTTTTCCTGCTGGATCCCTTCACCTCAGCGGACACATTTTTAAATGTCTCCTACAAACTAAGACCGTAAACTTCACCCTTTCACTTCGACTTGAGTTGTGAATTCATAACATGTTTTTTTTCTCTTTCATCTGTGGTTGTTGTACATATCTAACAAACACATGTATCCACATTTTTAAAAATGTGGGGTTGTCCACCAGGCTTTGACTGAAAAACTTCGTAAGCCTCTAAATTTCTGTCCAATAGTTGGTCGTCACATTTTTCGAGGAACAAAACACAGCATGTGGCTCCTTGAGGTTTTTGATCATTTGCGTACAAGAGCAAACAAATGAGCTTGATTTACTGGGTATTTGTGCATCTTCTAGCTGCTGAATAAGAACCATTTCCTGTCTGTTTTCCAGATGAAGATGATGAAGGGGACGATGAAGGGGATGAAAAGGCGTCTAAGGCTCCTCAGCCGCTCTCTTCCTCTGCTCTGATAAAAGTAGCAGAGGGAGACGAGGATGTGGTGGAGGACCTAGAGTTGTCTGATGATGACTGAGGCTCATGAATACACGTAATCCCCTGTGAGACCGCTACCATTTAAACATCTAAATCGGACTTTTTCTTTAATTTTCTTTAAGTTTTGTATTATCTAAATTGTACAGTACATATTTGCTGCAATTTTATGAAGCATTGAAAATGTTAAAGAAAGACCCCTTGCCTTTGCTTTTTTTTTTTTTTTTTTTTATTAGATGCTAATTAATTGAAGCATGTGCATGTTGATATGCAAGTGTACCTGGAGTAAACCATCCGCGTCCTCTGCATGTGCACACCTGTACGCGCCCCCAGGCTGTGAGCGCGGGGCTATTTGGAGCCGCGCTGAGCCCGGCCGAGCCAGACCGCGTCGGCCAAGAGGGGGGGTACAGAGAGGCGGGTGTTGAGCCCCGAGGCATCGGTGCTGTGCCAGGATGGCAGGGTGGCGTCTGATGCCTTGCCAAGCCTCTCTGCCCAGGTGGTAGAGCAGCAACACAGGCTGGTCTGTTTCAGTGCCAACTCCTCCCCCTCCCCCCCTCAGACCACTGTCTTTTCTCTGTATAGCCACATGCTCAATCACAGCTCTGCTGCTAACTTACTCATTATCATTACTTTTGTTGTCAACCACTAAACTAATGAACGCTGGCCTTTTGTCGGGTGAACAGTTATTGCATGCGTGTATTCACTGGTGCACACGGGAGAGGGGGCATTCAAAGCTACAAATGGAGATTTGATTTGAGAAACGTCTGCACTGTCAAGTTTCGTCTGTAGCTGGTTTTCAGTGAACACAGAAGCTGCTGGTGAAGAGGCCCAGCCTAAAGCGAGGGGAAGTCCCAGCTGAGTGTGTATAGTGTACCGCTCGAGTGTAGACGCTTTGAAGGAGGAAGGTAAGCGTGAGAGGGGGCTGTTCCTGGTTCAAGTCCTGTACATGTGTGGGTGTATGGGGAGGGTCAGGTTTATCCCAAAAGGCAGAGAGGCCTTGGCCTGCGGCTGAACCTCACACACTCTGACAGCTGCTGTTGACCTGATCCGTGGCCCCCGTGGGTCACCTCACCTCGCACACACCCTCCTGCACGAACAGGAGGCTGCGTTTGTGGTTAGTCTGTAAGAACCACAAACACCTGAAGAGGCATTTGTTAACTGACACAGGCACAAAGAAGAGAAAGCCGGGGAATTTCTTTAGGATTTATTTCACCTGTGCGGTGAATAGAAAAATAGGATGAAGACAAAACTTTTGAAGGGAAATCTAGAGACCATTTTTAATTCATTGCTTGCGTAGTTTTAAAAAAAATCAATAACAAATTCAAAACATTTGCATTAAGAGCTTTGTGCCTTTCTTTTCCCTGCAACCAAGAGAAAACCAAGTAAAAGTATCTTTGGAATCAATCTTAAGAGCTAATTATAATACATATCATAATCTGCTTTATCTACTACGTCAAAAGTCCTATAAATATTCTCATTTATATGCTGAAGTAGCATTCAAGATTGGTGCGTCTTAATATTACACTTAAAAAAAAATGGCAGAACAAAAGCAAGTGAACCAAAGTACCACCAAAGTTTAGCAAGTCACATTTTTCAGTAAAGAAAAACTTATTCGTGCAACTACATTTAACAAAAAGTAAAAGTACCACGTATGTAACCTTCAGGATATTTTCATCTTAAGCGTGATTCTGTACAATTTTGCATGTTTTCCCTACCTCCCACAGTAGTCAACACAAGCATACAATGACGTAAGCCGTACACACTATACAGACGTCTCCATTTCGTCAACATTATTAAGCCTCTATGTTTCAGCTCCGTCTCAGTTCACTGGGACAATTAATGCAAAAAAGAAGCAGACACATTGTGAAACATGTTTCCAATTCCACAAATCCGGTCATCTTTGGTATTGGGACAGTGGAATGCATAGTTGCAGTGATGAGCGGGAGCTGGTCTGATCTGGTGCTGCTCGGTTAAAAACCTTAACTACTGCTACTAAAGACAGCTCCACTCTGCTGTTTGGCCTCTGAGCAGGCAAAAAGGGAACGAAAACTGGGGGGAGGCTTCTCATTTTAATTCCTGGGCTATGTGGTGAGAGGAGTTAAAGAGAGAACGAGACAAGAGAAAGCGGGTAAGTGAGCAGAGCTTCCTCCAGCCCAGGAAGGAAGGAAGAGTTTCCGCTAGCGTCTGACTTGCAAGAATGTCGCATTTGTGGCAGAGCTTCACTCCTTTTTTTGGCAGCCTGTCTGCGACCAGCTGTCTCCTTTTCCTCCTCTTTCTCTCTCTCTGTTGGTTCGCGTGTCTCCCTTCCAACCCGTTTTCTTTGGATTCCGCACAGCCACTGCAGAAGGAGTCAGGAGCTGATTGGTTTGCCGGATTACCGTCCAGTTGTCTGCTATTCCAGTCCAATAGTTCCCCAGATATTTCTGCTTAAATGTCCCGAGGTGGCAGGAGTCAGTCTCTTGTTCAGGCTTACCCCCTTCCTCGCCCCCTGCCGAGCCACTCCTACGAAGGAGATTTGGCCTCGTACCTTCCCACTACTGTGGAGCCGTTGCCATTTTCCTGCTTGGGCGAGGAGCATCCTGGGGTGGGACCGCTGTAGGGAGAGGAGCTGCTGCTGGAAGTGGGTCTGTGAGGCAGCGACAGGGAGAGGGGCAGTGGGGTATCAGATGGCGTCGTCAGGGCGTCCCTGTCTCGGTCTGGGGGGCGCAGAGCAGCAGAAGGCGGAAACGGGAACGCTAGCGGGAACCCAGTCATGTAGAAAAGCCTGCCAACGCGCCGTGCCACCTGAGGAGACCAAAGGAGACCATGTGATTCAGTACAGCCTGTTGAGGGCCGCAACGGGCTATTGTTGGACACCACATTTAAAATAGAGAGAGAAGAGGAGAGGCGGCGGGGCAGGCTACTTTAAGGGCGTCGCTATGCTACACCAGCAATTCGCGTCCGGCCTACAGACACAACGAGCCATTCAAACACGCACAGATCCACTCGGCCGCGCACAAACACACTCGCAGGTCTGTGGTGCTTGTACCTGTGAGCGGATCTTGAGCGCAGGCCCCAGCTTTAGTCCCATGGTGTTGAGCAGGTGCTCCTCAGTGAGCAGCGGTAATGTCTCTCCATCAATGGCCTGCTCCCGAAACACCTGGCGGAGACACAGCTGCTTCAGCCACAGGCCCGACATACACACAGAAACACACGCGACACACAAGCCTGCACATCCACTCACACCGCGTGTAACGTAACCGGCTGGGGTTTGTGCGTGTATTGTGTTTCTGTAGGGGAGTTGTGCCTAATCAGGGTTCAGCTCATTCGCTTTGAAAATTGTAAGCCACGTGTAAGATGGGAACAACGACCTCTATGCAACAATCATCTGAATCTGCAAATTGATGGACTGAACAACAATAATAGGAGGCCATATTATAGAGGTCTGAATGACAATGATGCCTCGTATTAGCTTCAGATGAAGTTTAGAAATACATTTGTGGAACAGACTAAATTTTCTTGTCTTACATGTTGGTAATATGTGTACAAATAATATATTGGTATAGTATAGTTTGTGTCTGAATTTGTGGAATTGCTATGTTTCTCCTTTAGGACCATGACTGAATATACACACACAAATCCACATTCACACAAGCTGCAGGTGTAGTGCTACATGCACCCTAACCCCTCCGTCCTTCACGCCGAGCCCAAACACGTGGCTACAGCCACCAAGATTCAAAATAAACCTGATGAGAAGTCAAATGCACTAGGAAACACCAGGACTGTGTCACTCTCCAGCTAGTCAGCCTGCCCCTGGCCTCCATCCACTCCTCTCTCCTTCCCGCTCTCCCCCTGTCCTCACCTGGGAGTATTCGGCACATCCGGCCAGGCTGCTTATGAAGCCACACACATCCTCCACACTCCACTTGCTGATGTCCTCCACAGGGTTTGCTGTGGCAGAATCCTCCCCGTCCATGAAGAAACTTCCCATGGAGCCTGAAAAATGTCAATAAAAACACTTAAACCTGCTATTAGGACTGAAATTCATAGTCAAGTAGTAACTAGCATAGCAAGCAATTTATATTTTCTATTTTGTCATGTTTAAATGGAATTTATTATGGAGTGAACAAGTGGGGCCCCTAACAGAGAAAAGTCTCTGGACTGGAGGCATGGACGCACAGAGTGATAGTAATCGGTTTCACATGGTCGCTCACCTGCATTGAAGTAAGGGTTGGTGTAGGGAAACCCAAAGGGCAGCGTCTGGGTGTGAAGGGCTGGCAGCGGCGGCATGAATCCAGCTGGTAGGTGGTACTTGATATCGGCCTTGCCCAGTCCAGAGGTGAAGAGGTGGCGACTGGGTGACTCTGTGCCTGCTGAGCTACAGGGGGCGCTCAGCCTCCCTGAGCTCTCTCCAGTCTCCTTGGAGCTGCTGCCACTCTCTTTCCCCCGGTCTCGCTCCCTGTCCCTTGGTTTACTGTTTGATTTGGGGACGGTGGCCTCCTGCCTCTCCTCACACATCTCCGTCTCACTGTCTGAGTCCTTCATCTCCTCATCCTGCAGCTCCCGGCCTTCCTCCCTTCCCCTGTCTGCTCTTCCTCTTGTGTGATCCCCGGTGCGGGGCTGTGTCTGGGGGGCCCTTTGTGGAGGCTTCCGGGACTCAGCATCCGGCCCAGCAGTGGAGCTCTGTGCCTGGGTGTCTTTGGGTGTGGAGGATGCCCCTGCTTGTTGCTGATGGTTGAGGGTTATAAGGGGCGTGACCGCCCCGTGACGAAGCACCAGCATCGCGTTGGAGCGCCGAGCCAGCTCCTCGCGGAGCGGGTGGCCCTCTGGGATGTCGTGGAGGCTCCGCAGTGCTGGATGGTCAGCGGGCAGGCCCGGAGGAAGACCTCCCAGAGGGTCGGAGCCCAGGAGACGCTGCTGCTGCTGCTGCTGCTGCTGCCGTTGGTGGAGACTTTCCAATTCCTTCTGTCTCAGCAGCTCAGCTGACATCTCAAGTCTGTGAAAAACAAATAGGATTTAGGCTTTTTATTGTCAAGTGAGTGGCTACAATAAGAAGATCATTGTGTCCACAATTGGCTTCCTCAGAAACACATTTAAGTTAAAACTCTTTTGTCTCTAACTCACATCCTAGTGTTTTTTGTGTCTCTGTACATAGTTTAATAAACACACCTGGCCAGATTCTGCTTCCTTAGCATCTCTTGTTGTCGAGCAAAGATCTCAGCTTGAGCTGGTTGAAGAAAACCATAACCTTTGATAGAAACAGGAAAGGGAAATCCAGTCAGAAACAATATTATTAATTTCTGCATGGGTACAGCCAAGGGGCATGTCTGCACTTCTGGAGCAAACGTGAAAATTATATACATTTTTGATGTACACTAGCATTTAGCCTTGGCCTCAGTCATGACTCACCAGGGGCCTGGCACAACGCAGAGGGCATGCCCAGAAAAGGAGGCCGCAGGTGGGGTCCTAAGGCAATGTGAGGAGCAGTAGGAGGGGACAGTAGTGGCGGAGGGTGAGTCAGGTCTCTGTGGACAAAGAAAAAGTTTAGACTTTACTGAATATATGTATATTGTTTGATTTCCTCCATTTAACAGTTTATTAATTGCATGTTCCTCTCCGCTGTGTGTTCATGCGGCCACAGACGTATGCAGTGTATTTTTATCAGGGCCACTCCAGAGGCCCCCACGCTGCCCCAGTGCCTCATCAGTCTTGTCACGCCGCAGCAAGCGCCGCTGGCCACTGCTGTACCCTGGACGGCAGCCTCTCCTCCCTCTGCTGCCTCACACAAACACACACACACACACACACACACACGGGAGCGCGCACGGCTCCAGAGCCGCACACATAATGAGGGCCGAATGCACAATGCCAGTGTGTCATGCTCCGACAGCTGGGGCGGCCCCTCCGTCTTGACCGGGGCCACGGGCTGGAGGACCTTCTAATTAACACTCATCCCTCCCCTCTCTCCCCCTCCTTTGCGCCCTTCTCCCCGCGTTCCCCTCCCTCTCTCCCTCCGGGCTGTATTGAAACTGGTAAAAAGCTGGAGCGTCCTCCAACCTCGGCTGCTGAAAGGACCTCTCCATTATTGGCTTCGTCTTTTGTCCTCGCTGAGGGGGAAAGGTGCCTCTCACCTTCCTCCACCTCTCTGCATCTCTTGTTCCGTCGCACCCATCTTTTCTCTCGTTTTCCACCATCTCTGACCGTCTTGTTCACCCTTTTTCTACACCCTTTTTCTTTCAACTTCATGTATTTTACCCTCCCCTTATTATCACTCCAGCTCATGCTCTCTTTATGTCTTCCTTGTCACTTCCTTGCCTCTTTCTATTCCTTTCACTCTTTCTACCATTTCAGTTTTCAGTCTAATTGTTTCCTTCAATCCCTCTTTGATTCATTTTACTCTCAGTTTTGTGCCCATATTCATGGGTACATAGACCTTGCTGTCACAAGAGCAGGTCATCTGAACTCTGACCCTGTGAAATTTTGTGACACTAATGATGCTCCCCTTCCGTTTCGGGTGTCAAACCACAGCTTTTTCAGGCCTTTTCCCAGACCTACTCCTTAGATTCCCACCACACCTCTTTTTTCCTCTCCTGCCTTTCGTTCCCCCCTTCTGTTGCTATCACACCAATCTGCTCAGCTGTATGTGTGACTGCTGCTGCTGCTGCACAAAAGCATACATGAAAAACAAGCTGAGAAAAACAACAAAATCAAAACCAACTCTGGGACGCATGCAACCGCAAATATTGTTTTGCAACCGTGTTCAAATTAGGCAGCGCCTGCCTGTCTCCCGCCTCACTAAACGGTGAGGGAAAAAGAGAAAGAACAACTGCAAGATGGTGGGGCATGCTACAAGAGCATGGAGATGAGTTGGGGGCCTCAATACTAGAGACAGGCAAGGGGGGGGGGGGGGGGGGGTATGGGGTTGAGTGTGGATGTGCGTGTGTGTATTTGTATGTGTTCAGGGGGTGAAAACCATTCATCGATCGCCTCCGCCGCTGAAATGTTAATGCTAATCGTATAACCGCTCTCTCCGGCGGTGCCTTGCACTCCAGTGGCAGCTCCAATTAATCTTGGGTGAGGGCTATGGCGCGTGACCCCGGAGCCGTGGGCCGGGGCCCCGCTAGCCACTGCTTATGTAATTACACCGCCCAGTGTGTAATCACCTGGCCTAATCCCTTGAGGCTAGCAATTAGCCTTGCGACGCGCAATTCCACTAGGCTACGCTAAGGCGCCCGCAAATCTCCCATCCACCCCCACCTTGGCTGCTGTATGCCAAACTCGCATCACTTCCCCCACCAACCCCCCTTTCTGATATTCCCTCTCTTTCTACCCTTTCTTTGCGTTAGACCGCAGATGAATAACGGTCAATTAAAGCTGCATGACTGGGGCTGCCAGGCGTCTGCGCCACCATAATTAGGCCTAATCACGGGGAGTGAGAGAGAGAGAGAGAGAGAGAGAGAGAGAGAAGCAGAGAAAAGAGTGTGTCTGACACTCCCTTCCTCCATCTCTCCTTCTCTTCCTCCTTTTATAGGAGGCAATTTTGAGGGAGGAGTGGCAGACATTAGTCGTTTTGCTCTGGGGCTGTGTGTGTATGTGTGTCTCTGTGCATTTTGTTGGCAAACCACTAACATGCTATAAAAAGACGACATAAAAACACCTAGTTTTTGCATGAGACTGAAAATAGACAGATTCCCAAATGCAACATGGGCTCCTAATCACACAAAACTTTATTACTGGATGCTCTCTCTCCCCAGCATCCCTCTCTCTCTCTCTCTCCCGCTCCCGCTCTCCCGCTACGTGTTATTGCCGGCAGTGAGGCCAGGGGCTCCTCGGAATTCACTGGTGTGCAACGACCTGTCAGAGTGGCGACAGCAGTCCCGTAGAAGCCCAGGCAGTGTGTGTGTGTGTGTGTGTGTGTGTGTGTGTGTGTGTGTGTGTGTGTGTGTGTCTGTCTGTCTGTCTGTCTGTCTGTCTGTCTGTCTGTCTGTCTGTCTGTCTGTCTGTCTGTCTGTGTGTGTGTGTGTGTGTGTGTGTGTGTGTGTGTGTGTGTGTGTGTGTGTGTGTGTGTGTGTGTGTGTGTGTGTGTGTGTGTGTGTGTGTGTGTGTCCGCCGCTCCAAGTGTGTGCGCGCGTCTGCGTGTGAGACAGGGCTGCCCTTAATGACGGGAGCGTGGGGGGGATTAGGAGCGCCGCGCGGCCGCCTTCGGCTCCTTCTCCGCAGGAACACATTTACACAGGAAGCTCATTAAAATGGATGAGGCTCCCTCCACGCCTCCCCTCCCTCCCCTTATCTCACACTCTCTCCATCTCCTCGCTCCCTATTTTGGTTCATATCTCTTTCCCAGTCACTAAGTCCCCCCACATTTCCTCTATTCTCCTTTTTTCTTCCTCTTCTCAATCCATTTTAATCTCCCATGTTTTCCACTTCCCGTCTCCGGCCCTTTTCTCTTTTCCAGCTCTTCCTCACCCCCTGTATTTGCCTTGCAGATGCTTGGTGAGCTTAGTGCCATTTAAGGCCAGACAAATGGAATGCCAGGTTCTAAGCCCATCGAGCAGCCCTAATGATTTGTTTTTAACAATGGGCCCTAATGGGCCCCAGATAATCAATGATGAGGGGTCGATGGAAAGGTGAGCCATGGAGGGAGTTAGAAAGGAGGAGAGCTTCCGTCTCTAACTCACTTCTTTAGTCTCGGCTCATTTCATTCGATCTCTGTTTCTTGCAGCTCTTCACTAGTTATCGCTTCTCTTCACTTTGCACTGTTTCCACTCTTCTTCATTTTAAAGTTCTATCCATCTATTTTATAAAGAATGGGAGCATTCTGGGCTCACATGCAAACACATGCACACTACAGGGGCAGAAAATGTACAGCTTTTGTGACATTATTGTTTGAAATCCTTTTCGCATCTATGATGATTTTATACATGAATTTTTCTGACTCCAAGGATTTACTCATATTCAGCCACAACAGCACAGATGAGGTCCAATATTGATAATTGATGATGCAGCCTGATGTGGAGTCGGACAGTTTTTGCAATAGTGTATGTAGTTAGTGGTCTATCCAGTCCAGAAAATGTAAAAATCATTAATATCCACTTTATTTGTGCACTCATAGTGAGCATTTGCCAATAACCTGCCTTTTTTTACTTAATCCAAAAAGAGAAAAATGGAGACGAGGAGAGGTAGAGCTAGGTAAGGTAGTGATAGATAGATGGATGGATGGATGGATGGAGCGAGGGAGGGTGAGGCCTATTTAACTCTCCCCAGTCCTGTGTGGCTAATTACACTGTGTGCTGTCGGAGAACAGCCACGGCTCGCTGACTACGCTCACGCTGCACCACTGGCCTCTCTCTCTGTCTCACACACACACACACACACACACACACACACACACACACACACACACACACACACACACACACACACACACACACACACACACACACACACACACAAACAAATTAGCAGACATATTCACATAAACAAACCCAAATTCAATCCACATAGATGAGCACACACCGCCAGCTTGAAAAATGGAACAAACAATAAGCCCCCCCCATCCTTGTCACAACACGTACACACACCCACACACACACACATATACACACACCCACACAGCCTCCCAGAGCTGCACCACACAGCGCCTGGCCGCTCTGCTTCCTGCTTATATCCCCATCCCTTCCCCTCACCATCCCTCTGCCCCCTACGTCTCACACGCACACACGCACAACACACACACGCACAACACACACACACACACACACACACACACACACACACACACACACACACACACACACACACACACACACACACACACACCCTCCCCCCCTGCTGCCGCACCGCCGGCCCATTATCGATCCCCCGCCTCTCCCCGCGCCACATAAATAATCGACAAGCAATTACCCGCCCACTCCCGCTGCCCCCGGCTTTGTTTGGGAGGCGCAGGGGCTACAGCTGGGGGAAGAGGAGGGGGGACGCGCTGGGGATGCAGGCGTGCAGCTCCACAGTGGAAGCCAAAGAGGTTATTGGATCCTCAGTTTAGCCATGTATGTGGAGACGCACATAATTGACACACACACGGGCACAATACAAACATGAACTGAAGCACACTGTTAAAGAAAATTTTTTATATATATATATATATGTGTATGTGTGTGTGTGTGTGTGTGTGTGTGTGTGTGTGTGTGTGTGTGTGTGTGTGTGTGTGTGTGTGTGTGTGTGTGTGTGTGTGTGTGTGTGTGGGGCTATATTCATTTTGTATAAATAGTACTGGTGTTGCAGACAAGCCAGAGTTACTTCCATATCCAGACACACGTCAGAACCAACACAGATTGAGGTATGAAGTCTTTCCTACCTCTCAGTGTAATGTGCGTCCCTGTGCTGTGGCAGACCCTGTTTACGTCTCTGGCTGGATGAGGACGAGCTGCCTGCTGAGGGCAGGTGAGCTTCTAGGGTCGCTGGGTTCCTCACCGCCGCAGCCAGCGCCTCCTGGCGAGCTCGCAGCATCTCTGAGGGGATGCAGAGAGACGGGACCATAGAGTTAGGATGACAAAGATGATGATTTAATAGTTGATAATTGAACCTAGCAAGAAAAATGGAACAGAGGGGAGTCAGGAGAGAGGGAAAGGGGAGGACAAAGTGTATATCCAGCTGCTCACATGTATCAGGATGAAACGTTTTGAAAATTTATTAGGAAATCCCAATGGCCATGCAGTAATTTTAAAATTGAGCATCATATATTAGCTGTACTGGGAAAGCATAAGCATTCAGTTTTTGGATAGGATCGTGTATGTTTACTTTTTGTGTGTTTATATTTTTGAACATGCACTTTGGCCCCATCTTACATCATTGTATATATGCATACACATTCATACAGGCACAACAAACATGAATAAAACATCAAATGAGCAAACAGCATTCAGATCCATCTTCGAGGCTTTGGTACGGAGCTGCCCAATTTCAAGCAAATGTGAATAATTATGAGGAGGAGGAAGCATCAAAATGTAAACACTAATAACATGGTGTAAAAAATTATGCTTTGTGTTATGATCTTTGAAAGACAATTTATTTAGTGCGCGTCAGCCATATGCAACTTAACACAGTGGGAACAGAGCGTTTTTACCCCTCAGCACCTCCAGCCCTGCCATCATCATACCTTCCCTTTCCATCTCTGCCTGCCCTCTTCTCTTCACCTTCCGCCCTCTAACACTCGTCTCGTTCCATCTCTTTCCACGCTCATCCCCGCTCTCCCTCTCCCTCTCCCAGAAACCCTGGCTCTCTTTCGCCTCACAGGAGAAGAGGCCTCATCATTATCAGCCAGGCCAGGCCACACCAGGAGACATGGCTTCTAATGAGAGAAAAATCCATCCTGCTCTCTCTCTCCGCTCCCTCTTTGTCTCCACCCTCTCTCGCTCTGCCTCAACCTATCTATTCTCCCTCTGCTCTTATCCACCTCCTCCCTCCCCTTCCTCCCCTCTTTTTTAATTAGACAGATCCCTCGGGAGCTAGGGGCCATTTCCGCCGCTGGTACGGGTGTGATGTGTGTTTGTGTGTGTGTGTGTGATTTAGGTGCTTGCGGGTGCGTGCCTGACTGTGTGTTTCTGTGTGTGCCGTGCGTAAATGTGTGTGCTGAAGCAGTTGAGTGGGCGCCGGGGTGGGGGGGTGAAGCGACAGATATTAATGCGGCCTAGCTCCGGTGTATCGATCTGTTTGCTGCGCCAGGCCACAGGGGACTCGGCTGGCGGCAGACAAGGGTGTGTGTGTGTGTGTGCGCGAGTCTGTGTGGGTAAGGGCGGTTGTGAGAGATAAGGATGGATCAGAGGAAACCGGAGCCCCAACGTGAACACGCAGGCACACAGTCTGCCATGCACTTGTATACAATGTGCTGGGGTGACAGGTTGGGAGACTGGACCCCTTTAGGTTTAGGGTGGTCACAATCCCACCCCACCAATTATCCTCTACCACTGGTTCAACGAAGGGGGAATTCCAGCTATTTTATTGTTGCACTTCCATATAGTCGGGGACTTCCACGAACACCGATTCCATAAAGAACGCAGCGAAGCCTGTGATATCCCAACTTCACCGAACCACAGTGTGATGAAGGAACGCACTTCCACATGACTTGTTTCCTCTCCTAATCATATACTCGGTTTCTTGTCTTTCTGTGTGCATTTTACGTTTGCTTTTACGTTTATTTTACTCTCTCTATCTCTCTCTAATTCTCTTTCATGTGAATTGAGGAAAGCAAGGTCACCCGGGGCTGTACCGCCGTTGTGTCTGTGTGTACAGAGCAGGTACTCGAATTCAAAACTTCTCTATAACCTGCTCCATAAGTCATGCTGCAGCTGCTGTAACGCAGGGGGAGAGTCCCTCTGACTGCAAATTAAGGCTCCTAATTGAGGACACACAAACACAGAGACCGCCACGCGTCTATTGCTCTGCTGAGTTATTTTGGGAGGTCCCCGTTTGCCACCAGGACCCATCCAGCTTATCCGTCTTTTGTGCCATCCCATTTTTCTCCCTGCCATCATTTCTGGACTTGGGCCTAAATCCCCCTGGTTAAGCTGGGTTTTCCTCATCGTGAGAATTCAGACGAACGCTGTGCTGATACGGCCTGAACGGTCTCATGATGGATTTGGTGGACTGACGTGCACCGTGCACCAGAAAATTAAGAATCTTTTCAGCAAGAGGTATTATTCAAGCGGTATCATGGGCTCAGCCAGCAGCGAATTTGCGCCATGTTTGTTGCATTGAATGTATTTGACACCGTACTTTAAGCAATCATGTGCTGGAGAGTTTCTAGCAATTTGGGATGATGATAAAGAGACGTGTGCAACTCCGTGTTTCACATCAGTCTAAACTACAGGAGACAAAACAGAACGCCCTTTCCATCCCACCCCTCCCGTCACTTTCATCTGGATGTCTACCCCCACCTCCTTTTCTTTTCTCTCTCCCTCGCCTTTCATCATATGAAGAGGAAAGGAAAGCCCTCCTGGCCATTTCCACAACCCCGCCATCCCTCCACTTCCACCCCCCAATTTCAGCCCCCACCTTTTCCAACTATTCTTTTGCCCATCAGGTCCAGAGAGAGAATCTTGAACAACACCTTGCACCTACACATTCACACACACAGGCACATGGGGTTCCTCCTCACCCCCGCCTATTTCACGCACACATACTTTTATTTTCTGTGCCCTACACTTCAAACACATGAAAGGATGCTCTGCGGGGACCAAGGCTAAAGGGAGAGTTGGAGGAGGGGGAAAGGGGAAGGGAGTACGAGGGAGATAGGAGGGGGTATAAAACTAGTGCTTCAGGACGGAGAAGTATTGGAAGGGTGGTGACGGTGGTGACCCTGGGGGAGGGGAGGTCACACGGGCACCACCCGACTAGGTCAATGTCAAGTGTCTCTGGCGAAAATGATCTGCGTCAGCCTCTTCGAAGACCAAACAGCCGTTCCGCTGTCCCTTCTCTTAGACCGTTAGTTCAGAGTGTCAGCTACTTAACAAGCTGCAACTGTTAAATGAAGAAAAAGCTAGATGCGGCGGTAGCGCTAGAATACGTTTCCTACATAAACCTGTAAACAGCCAGTGGATACAAGGAGGAAGTTGCCAGGTGTGAGGGAAAATAAAGCACCAAAGCCTTGGCTGTCAGGAAATGTTGCAAAGTCTGTGATGCTCATGGCTCACCTGCCTCTTAGAGAACCGCACGTACACCATTATAATAAAAGTTTTTAAATGGTAGTATGTGGCCTGAGAATCAGTAATATAACATATACTTGTTTTCCCTAGTTTTCTTCATTATTCGCTCCAGCAGAAGCTATTTATGCAATCTTTCCTCGTCTCCACACGTTCCTCATTTCGTTTGACCATATTTTGCCTCTGATTTTGTTTTTGCTCCTGTTGCAGGTGTCTTGCAAACAGAAAGCCTTTAAACAGCCGCATGGAAGAAGTCATGTGTGCAGAATAAAGAACAGTGGTGACAGTATCAAAAATGTGGAATGTGCAAGTGAGGAAAGAGAGCGGATGTGCCCGTTTCGAGCCAGAGCGTCTGCATCACACCGGCGAGGCTTCTGGGAAAGGAAGCCAGCGATCAGACTGCACCCTGGGCAATAAAACCTCTACAATGCACCACATTCTGCTTCTAACTCTTCGAAGACACAGGGAAAAGGCAATTAAAGCATTTATAGGCTTCGCCCCCTAGATTTGCGGCAAGCAATTAAAGATCATTACTAATCAAATAAAAATAAGGGTAGCTCAAACCGCAATCCGGCCAGGGCATCGACTGGATTTATGCTACCGTGAAAGAGCTCATAAAGACTCATAAGACCTAATGCTACATTTTATACAAATGTGAGAAAATGGTTAAAATTTAATGGCAGACACATAGAAATGATTGTTAAGCGAATGTATAAAGTCCAAATGAGGCAACGGGTTCTTTCTTCTCTACCAAACTACAATCCTCTCAAGCTAAATCTAGTAAATTTTATTGGCCCGTAGAAGAAGCGGGACACACTGGTGGCTTCATGGGCGTAGGTGGATTTGGAGTGTCGGCACGCAGCCCTGCATCAGTCGTGTGAGATGATGTATGAAGAGACTGAGTGGCCACCTCCATGGTTGGGGTTTAAAATGGCAGCACTGGGCTACAACAGGATGAATCTGAGCATACTGCAGACGTTCACAGTGGAAATGACGATGGCCACACAGACAAACGTTGAGACTGACCGTGGCCAGGAAGGCCCATGCTGGTTGCCAACTGGTAGAGGCGCTGCTGCTGCTCCTCAAAGGACCCCTGCTCGCTGAGCGCTGACATCATGCGCCTATAGTGTTCCTCAGGGCTCATGTGGCCGTGGCTGACGCCTGCCTCCACCACTGGGCTCTGGGGGTTTTCTGAAGGGAAGAGGGAGAAACCTATGATCACCGATGGTCAATAGTTAACTCATATATGGTGTCTGGGTAGATCCAGCCCACACTCACACAATGAAAATGAGCAAAATTGTTTTATACCTTCTATTGTACAGCTTTTTGCTGTTTACTGCAGTCTCCTAACATGAAAACATGCCTGTACACAGATCATCCATTACAAGGACAGCACCGATGGACTAGACACCTCTTCATCAAGCTCTACTTATAGCCACACGCGTTCTGGATGATCAGACTCTGACCTTAGCAAGAACTTCCTGTATCTCTGACAGAGGGCACAATGGTATCCATGCCAACAGGAGTAAAGGGTGAAAGGTTATCCCATAAGTAGGATTGTTTTAAAATGCTATATTTTTCCTCTATCCATAGCCGAGGAAAAAGAAACACTAAGCTTCTATCAATGTTTTTTGCATGTATCACTGCTGCGCTGTGGTTAAGGTGTTGTAAAGACAATGTGGTGTACGGGCGCTATCGAGCTGTCAGTCCCCACACTTAATCTCTTTCTCTGACCTCCCTCCTCCTTCTATCTGTCAATGGTAACATGATCTAAGGCACGGGTGGTGGGGGAAAAGGGGAGGCGGTTCGGGAGTTAGAAGGGGGGAGAACGAGATGAGAAGGAGAAGGAGGGAGAAGCAGAGAGGAGCAGAGGTTATTTTTACCACCCTCCTTCTTATTGAAACCTGAGCCTGGCCCCGGGCAGGCGAGCAGGAGTGGCGCTAAGGAGCGGAGGGGGGGTGGGGGGCAGCATCTCTGTCTCCACCGCCAAGCTCCGGCTAATCCACCAAGGTCCTCAAGTGTATGCGTTTCTGTGTGTACACAACTAGTCTATGCCTGCCTAAAGTTTTCTCGCTCTCTTAACACAGCAGGGGGTGCCGACTTTGAAACTGAAAGAAAGCCAGACATCATTTACTAAGAGGCATCCAATCTCTCTGGCTCCAAACGCTGCCCTGTGAGTCTTGTCTCGCTCTCGATCTATTCCTCCAGCTGCATTAGTCATTAATTGATAACTTGTTGCCAGACCTGCGGCCAAGAACGTGTAACATGCACAGATAACGCACTTCGGAAACACACACAGGTGCGCAGTCAGCGTCTCGGCGTGGGCAGCGCCGAAGGTTAAGACACAGGATCAGCAGTGTTTTGAAATTTAATGTGCTGTATTTAAACAGGCAACCGGCTGCACGCGCACATTTTTCTGTAATAATACAGCAAGAGGATGGATAAGACGGTGGCAGGGGCTGTTTGCTCCTAAAAGTCAAACATAACCCTGCATATTCTGAGCGGTAGAAGGCAACAAAGTCAATTAAAAACACACAACAGCCATTAGCCTTTAAAGGAAACCAACAAGTACAAAAACAGATGCACAAACACACACACACCCTCACAAAAATCCACATAACTTTCAGAAGCTGTTGTTTGTCTAAGTGAGACTTCAATGACCAGGGTTGAGTGCCTCCTCCACACAAAGAGGACAAGGCTCCAGGCAGGGCTGCTGTCGGTCAAAGGTCACCCAGAGGTCAAAGGTCAACTCTGAGTTCATTGTGAACGCCACACAGCTCACGCTGACCTCCAAACGTTCTTACATATATAGATTCAGTATTTGTGTCTTATATGCACGTGCTGTTGACACCTTTCTGCCTTTATGTGGTCCTCAAGTGTGAACATGCACGTTGTTTGTGAGACCAGGCTGGATGTGTGGTGAGCTGCCGTCGGTTGTTCCTGCTCCATAATGCATCAGTTAGTACAGTAAGGCTTAGAATAGAGAGGAAGCCCAGGGACAGGCCTGATGGCAGCGCTGGCTCCAAGTCAGGCTCCTGGTTACACACCACACCAGGGAGATATGAATAATACAGGACAGCAGCCTGATTGAAGTGCAACAGAGGAGCAGTGCACGGTGTCAAAGCACATCATCATGGTTTTATATCATATAAAAACACAATTAAAAGCTAGCATTGAGATGCTCATGATGGGCGTCCATAGGGTGTGATGGGAATGGTATTTGGATATGATATTATTCTGTCTTATGATGGTAGGAAACCAGACTCGCCCTGTTAGAGGTCAGTTCACACAGATCAGATTTCTTTGGTCACACGTCTGTGGTAAGTCACAAAACCGTCAAAAATGAGAGCTCACTGACGCAGTACATGTTTTTTTTAGGGTCCTGCAGCAAATGATCCTTATATCCAACTGTCAGGGGGTGAATGGGTTAATAGAGAGATGGCATTGAAGTGTGTTTTCAGTCTGCAGACCTTGTCTCCATGTCTGCGTGTGTCACTAACCCCAACACCCTGACCACCACCAGCAGCTAAATCAATACACCTCATTTCTGTCTTCTTCACTCCGCGGCGTTCATCCTTCCGCTTTCACTTAAACGCTCAACTCGTCCTGCTTTATTCCCACAATATTCACTGGTTTCCGCTCGAAGGAAAGTGGAACACACGTCCGGACACATCCGCAACGTCCCAACCCGCAAACACACTGCCTGTCTTACCTTTAGGGGAGACGCTACGGGACTTCTTGCTGTCAGAAGGACACTCGCTGACGTTGCTGGGTGAGAAGCTCCTCTTCTTGCTCAGAAGCTCATCTGCCAACACACACACACACAGACACACACACAGAGATCAAGAGCAATCAGTAAAAAAAGACCAAAGTCAAGGTTTCTAACTTCTCCTCTGCGCTACCTGCGTACATGCTGGCTGCTCGGAGTTAGGAGAGAGGCAAGTGCAAAGGAGCCAAACAGAAAAAAAGGCTAGGTGGAGAGAAAGAGGGAAGCGGAGCGAGCGAAGCGAGCCACAGGCGTCTGGAGATGTGCCTGTTCTGTCAGAGACGAGGGGGCCTGCACCACCGTGGATGACAGATCTGCCCGGCTCGTCCACGTGCGTGCGTCTCTGTCTATTTGAGGGAAGGAGGACGCCGCCGTCTCCCTGCGTCTATTCCAGCGCCCTTTTTTGTCTGTCCTCAACTGTTATCAGTGTCCTTTCATTCGCTCGCTCCTCTTTCTCCAGATGTTGGCACAAAACTCTGAACTAATTGCACAGGAGCCTCTCGGCTGCTTCTGAAATTCCCCTCACTCTACATTACGTCTATATGGTGTTTATTTTCAGGTTTTTAACAGCTACTCCCCACTCTTGTCCCTTTCCTCCCCACATAAATACACTTCTTATCTTCCTGTCTCATTCCTCCACCCGTTTCCTCGTCTCTTCTCCCCCATAGGTGTGCCTGAGCCCTCCCTCCCGTCAGGAGATCCCTCTCCTCCCATTAACACCCTCCATACCTCCTCTTCCCCTTCCTCCTTGTGCCCCCCTGCCACCAAAATGGAGCATCTAGTGTACAATTACAGCACCCCCTACCGCCTCCTCCTCTTCCCTCTCCTCCCATCTCATCCTGCTCTTCCTTCCCACCCTATCGTCTCACCTCCGCCCCCCCCAAACACACCTCAAATCAATACGGGCCTAATCAGAGACGGAGGGGATGCAGAGCACATCGCACACGGCACCCGCAGGAAGGAAAAAGTCGTTTGTCATTGCTCTCTCCCTCTGTCTTTCTTTCTCTCTCTATTTCTATCTCATGCACCTCTGCTTTTTCTCAACTCAGTTTATTCCTCAACGCAGACAGCCAAGCCACAGCAGCAACTGCTTCCTCTTTTTCGCTCTTTCTTCCCTCTTTCTTTTTTCTTGCCTTCTCTCTCACTTCTCATGCGTATTTTTAGGGATGGAGGGACTGTCTTTTCCTCCCTCAAGGAGAAGTCTTCCGTTTCCTCCGTTGCGCTTTTTCAACAAAGCCATTTTTCATCATTTGCACAGCATGTGTAAACAGTATGGCGGAACAATGAGCAGAAGGTGAGAAAAAAACGTGATTTTATAGCAGTTCCTTAAGCAAACATCATTTTGTGATTTCTGTTATCAACACAGTGAAGCCAGAGTGGAATCTGACCCTGACTCTTAACCCATCATCAAACTTGTGTGCTCTGTATAACAAGACACAGATACAACAGGGAGGGAAATGGTTTAGACAGGACTCTGAGGATTTTGTTGGGCTGCTGAAGGAGTCCTGGTGTTGATGAGAGGGCAAGTCAGCCAACAAGAAAGGGATGGAGAGGGAGAGGGAGGAGGTTCACTAATGATCCAGTGTTTGATGTTGCCTCTCAGGTCCTGAGGAGATCCACTCCCTGTACCACCCTAAAGAGACTGTGGGGGGAAGGGGGAGCACTAATGGACAAGTGCATGTACGCACACACACTGAATGTCTTTCACAATTCCTACTTTTTCCGTCATCCCCTTTATGATCCCCCGTCTCCTTTATTAGCTTTCATTCACTTTTTCTTCTCGTTTTTAAATCACGCTCCGCGCATTTCTTTCACCGGTCCTTTCAAAAAGCAAAACTAAAGGTCTCCATCTATCCTATTAGTTGAATATTAACAAAGCGAGAAAGAAACCCCATTAGTTAAAACCCGCTGCAGCCAAACACACACAGATGCACATATACACATGCCTAAACCCACACCCAGAGCCACTCATGATCAAACACACACACTTGAGTCGTCTCTTGAGCCGACCTCACTCAAGACACTGCGTCTCCAGAGTGAGTGCCCGAGGGCCAGAGATTTGAGGGCGGAAAGCTTTTAAAGCCAATTAAATGGGGCTTCTTAGAGCACCGGCGCTCCCTTTTAATGCCGAACCCTGAGCTCTGATAGCGTAGACAGTAACCCTTCCACCCGCACCAACACCGCTCACAGTCAAGTTTGCCACCCCAGGGTTTCCCCCATCACCTGCTTGTTAGTATTGCTGAGGAATTAGCTGTTATGAAGCCACAAGTTCATTTTTTAGCTTCAAGGCTGTTATTTTAACTGTCAGAAGAGTTCACATAAGTGCAAATAGTATTAGCTGCTATGATATATTCTTTTTCTCAGTGAACTCAGTCCACACTAACTTTTTCCAAGGAGTCAACACAAGCACACCCTTTTCTATTCGCTGCCTCACTTCTACTTACTGGGTAACTTTCTTACTATCCGTCCTTCCTCCCACTGGGAGAAAGGATGGATAAGAACAGTGGGACAGATAAAGAAAGAGGAAGCAGTAGGACCTAAACGTCTTCTCTTTCATGTGACACCGTCGGGGTGAATGGTCAGGCAGAGGGAGCGTTCCTCGTTCTTTTGATTTCCTCTATTCCCCTAAACTTTAGTTGTCCTGCTGTCCTCTCTCTATCCCATGGAGCGTGGTGACAGCTCAGACAGCTAGACTCCTTAATTCCTCTCTTACTCTGTTAATCTGTCATCTTTATCAGGCTGGGGGGGCAGATTGGGTGCTGGGTGCGGGGAGTGACAGGCGGGGACGTGAGGTGGGCCGCCAGCCGCAGCCCCCCGATCAATCTTCACATTACAGCTGACAGAATGGTGCTAATAACTTATTGATCCCCCCTCCGTGCACCGGGGCCTCCGCCGGCCCTGAAAGCCCTGCCATTGATTAGCTTACGGGCCGATGCAGCTGGGAGCGAGGGAGGAGGATGGGGGAGGGCCGAGGGAGGGTGATGGAGATGGGGGGGAGAGGTGCTTCTGCTCACGCTGAGCGGAGGATGCACCACCAAATGTGTGTCCAAGAAGAGTAGAACTGCTCCATAGTTGGCCACGTTGATTTCCAGCAAGGAGGAAAGATTTAGGAGAAGTGGAGACAGAGGCACACTCTAAAAGCAGAACAGACGCCATGGAAATGTATGTCTGACCCTACTGTACCGCTATATCTCAAAGTGAAAATCTGTCTGCATCACCCAACAAAATCCAACATTCCAGACTAATCAAAGCATGTCCTGCTTCTTCTTCCATCATCTGCCACGCTTAGTGTTTTCTAGTCATATCTTTCAGTCTGTGTTAGTTCTTCCCAGTTAATGTGGCCGTTGCTAGGCAACTGTTCATGCCTAAGTATGCACGTTAATATTGCTAACAAAACAAATCATTTAAGTTTATTAAAGTTTTAAGAGCATAATCAAATTTTGTTGCAACGGACACCAGTCGTGTCCACAACAGCTGGAAATCTATATACAGAGTATAATAATATAGAACAGTGTTACAGTTCATGTTACAGTGATTTTGAAATCCTAAAGCATTTACTTTTGTTTAGAGAATGCTTTCTAAGCTCATCATGTGACACGTAGCTGGTTATGCTTTAACAGTGATCGTCACAATCGGTTTGAAAAACTA
This sequence comes from Betta splendens, assembly GCF_900634795.4. Classification (NCBI taxonomy): domain Eukaryota; kingdom Metazoa; phylum Chordata; class Actinopteri; order Anabantiformes; family Osphronemidae; genus Betta; species Betta splendens. The sequence goes on along the minus strand of NC_040887.2, from coordinate 5,998,040 downwards.
AGCCTTAAACCAACGCTGGGCTGCAGATAAACACGCAAGCTAACATCTAAAAGCAGGCATTTCAAACCACACATGCAAAGGTACACACACACACACACACACCCCTTCATACATATGCTGAAGCCCCAAACCACTGCTACAACCCCCAACCACACACACACCGACAGCCTGTAACTGCCTCTGGGAGTCTGAGTGCAGGGAGCAGAGAAGAGCGAGAGTGGCGGTCCAAAAACACCTTATCTGCCTGTTTGAGGCTCCAGTCTGACCGCAGAGCCACAGTTTACAGTCTCCACAGGCAGCCAGACGCTCAGCGCCGGCGCCCCGGCCCCCCCCCACCCCCCTTCCCCCCTCACACAGAGCCTCCGAATAGCCAGTAGCGGCAGAGCGAGGGAGCCAATGAGGGACGGACGGCGGAATGGAGAATGGAGGCAGCCCTCCTGTCTGTCCCTCAGATTTAATTAACGGCCCACTCCGGCGCAGAGACGACCCAGCGCGCCTGCTTCCCTTTCCTCCCGCCGCACACACACACACGCACACACGCACACACACACAGACACATGGAGTCGGCGGCCGCCAGAGCTGCCGCCTGTCCTCCCCTGATACCACCACCACCACACTCATTCGTCTCCTTTTCCTCCATTTTCCGAGTATTTCATATTCCACCCATCACTGCATCTCTGCGTCCGTCTTAATTTCCTTCCTGCCTTCCTCTTGGTCTCCCTAATTTCTTTCTCCACAGTTCATTGGGAGATGTTAAACGCCTTTGGAGCAAAAGTCAAAGAGGAGATCTGACTGGAAGAACAGGGTAAACACAATATCCTAGACAGCGTGCTGCGTTCACCATCTCATCCATCTCTAAGTCAAATAATCCCCTGCTCTAAACCTTCATACATATTACACCCACCTTAGTATTTGGATGCAAATCTGAACCTGTGTTGATTTTGTGTGGGCACACATCTGTAAAGCTACTTGGTTTTTTGCGAATAATTGTGTGTTTGTGAACGTGTGTGCGTCTAATTTCACTGGCAGACAGAATTAGAGCCAGTGGCTGATCGGATTGGACTTGTTTACAGACACGGAGCGAGCCGCTTAGGCAGCCTGTTAAATCTCCCTTTAATGCTCAAACGAACAGATTTTAGGGGCTTGGACCCCTCTGGTGTGGGCCACAGTGCGTTCACCCCCTCCTGCATCACCATCCCCCAACCACCCCCATCCCCTCTTTCCTTCCTTCATTAGGACAAGTACTCCCGGCTTTGATTTTTCCATGTTTAGCAGATGATTAGGCCAGTATTTGGGCGGAAATCCGTCCCAAACTGGAGCCTAAGACACTGGCTGGGGTGCTGGGGAGCAGTCTAATACCTTCCTACCACCATGCCTCATATCACGAGCACCGTATGGACAATTAATCCGGCAGACAGAAAAGATGTGCACAGAGAGAGCGTGTGGAGGTGCCGGTCTGGGATGATTATGCCACTTGCTGTGTTAATGGGATAAGAAGGGACAGGGTTGAACCCCAAGAAGCAGTGGAGCACAGGTATGGTCTTCACCGATGAACAGGCACCTCACACATGCATATAAGTTGTTTAAGCGGATTCATTATAATTATTGCTATTACAAACATTTTATTATTATTCATATTATAAACAATACTAGTTATTTATAATAAACCAACGTCCACTGAGGAGACAAAACAGGAATATTTTCATGCCTGAACCTGCAAGAAACCTCAAATACTGAAAATCCATCATTTAATAAAATTACAATGTGACTATCAATCATACCTTGTGGTATACAGTGCACAACGTCCCAGAAATAGGTACCACAAACCCAGTGTGGCATAAATATACAGGATGCTTGATTGCTGATATCTACAGGGACTGTTTACAAACCATATGTCTTCGACGGCTCTAGAATATCCTCATACAAGCTACTTGACAAATAGCTGTGATTAAATGCTGTCTGTGTTCTTTCTGTAAGCTGTAAGAAAAGCTCTTAGCTTAACACACAGACACACAAACACACACACACTCCACAGCTCCTCTGCTCACATGAAACTGGATTAATGGCAAACAAAGCTATTTATTCAGAGGTAATTTAAAACGGGGGGGTTAACAAAAATCCTGAAGTGCAGCGGAGAATGTGGGAAGAGCATTAAGTAATCAACTTGAGAGCAACCTCAGGAATGAGTAATAAGCTTATGTTAAATTCCCCCAATCACACAAATTAGAGTAAATTAAATGGGTAATGGAACATTTACACGTGTTACAGAAGATGTAACAGCAGATTTATCGTCAGCCTTGGTGCAAAGTGGGAGAAAAACAAAAGGCATCTTCAATTTTGACACTATGTAGACACACACACAAACATGAAACAGCTTCACGAGGAGGTCCTACCTGTGTGTCCGGTACTGGTGCCGTGGTCAGAGGCGGACTGGCCCTCGGGCATGCCGTGCTGTCTGGTGTGGTGAAGGTTGGAGATGATTGTAGAAAGGTCACTGTCACGACTGTAACACACACACACGATAAAACATTTATACTCTCCCCCAAGCCCATGTTCTGGAGGAGCTATACATACATTTATACTGTTTCACACACTACCTGCTAAATCCTCTGTGCAGACTGACTCACAGTCTCTCTCATCTGCACCTCCACAGACACAGCACCTACAAGTGGCTGCTCTGTCAACTACCTTTTAGCTGGAGGTGTGTAATACAGTCTGACAGACTACTGCATCCAGCACTTTTGGGTCTCATCCCCACTCATCTTCCACCCTAAGATGTATTAACGAGCATATTCTCAACTGATAAGTAGTTTAGCTGCTTATAACTTGATTATGGTCCTTTTTAATTCCAGTCACCAATAGTTTTTGAGGTACACTTCAATTCCATAATGAGCAAAAGCAGACGATGAATGTTAATTACTTATGAGGAATATGTTAAGAAAACAACGTAACTTGTGTTTCAGTAAAACTTTAACAGGAGGTCCTTCATGACATGGCTGTCCTGCCCTTCAGCGACCGAGAGAGGAGCAGGAGTAAGGTTTACAGATTAAGCCCGGATCCGGTTGTAGCTTCTCCGCCCTTCCAAATGCTCTACCAGCCGCTTTTCTAACCTCCTCACAATAGCGGACCAGCACAACTGTGTCATGGAGGTATTTCACTGGGAATCTGATTACCATCCTGATCGCATTAAACGCCATAATGATGGGAAATAGGTGCTTAGCATTTAAAGGGAGCAGGCAGTAATAGTATAGTCCTAGAGTAATAGCAAACAGCTTGTGTGGTAGCAGGGATATAGCTTTGAATATTTTTATAGTTTATGCTCTAAACATCATTTACTACTAAATCCCCAAAGACCTTTTTTATCCAGAAGAAAACATTAAAGCATGTAGCATTTCGACGTGTCACTTTGATGATATCAACATCCGGTTAAATGCAGAGGACCAATTTCATTGTGACGTTGTAACACGTGTGACATATGACAAATAAAGGATTTTTTCTTCTTCACTGGGAGCTTTATTGAAAGCAGAATTATCCATGAAGGGGGTCTGGTGTGACACGGCAGGCACAGTTTATGGGACAGAAGCGGTGAATGGTTCTTAGCTGCCACCACTATGACGAGGCCGCACTGTTTGTGGCTGCTGGATTTGGGTTTTTACAGTCCCATGATTACAGGCTGCTGCTGTAATGTCAGGCTGCCGGTCTCCAAGCTGTTTTCCACACGCTAACAGGAAAGAGGAAGGGGAGCACGCAGGGCCTAATGCTGGCTGCGCCGGCCTCACCCCTAGCCCCTTTCAGGCGGACAATAAATCAAAACTACGTTGTACTTCGTTGTTAAAACGGTGACTTTAACGAGATAAACAACAGAAACAGTACAGTTCTAGACTCACGGCGAAAAACTGATGCTAAGTCATCAATCAGCAAGTGTGAACACTGCTCTCTGTCCATTACTTAAAGTGATCATAATAATGCTATCCTGAACTTCTCAGAGGTGATGGGGTTATTATCCCATGGCAAAGTGGCCGCTGTAAGCCATGAACGGCAAGGACATTGTTAGCGGGGTAATTAGTGGACTTTTTCCGCGCTATCCCGCCTTAGCTTGGACTAATGAGCACCTAGCCCTGTCCCCACCCACCTCTGCCCTCCCTCAACCCTCCACTCCTCTTTATGTGGGAGGAAGCCAAGGTCAGACTCAAGCCCTGGAAGATGGAGAGGGGGTAGGGATGGTGTTTAAAACCCAGTCACCTGAGTCAGCACTCCCTAAGGAGCTCCTAAGGCTGGGGTGATCTGGGAAGGACGGTGGCTCGGGAAGGATAGAGGGGAGTAATATTGTAGCCGTTGGCCCCGATAGCTAAGGAAGGACACGCGCCGCCTTCTTATCGCCTAAGTGCCACCCGGAGACAATCATCTCATCTGCAGCTCATCTCTAAACTGGTCAATACAAGCCCTTCATCGCAAGCTACAGGACAGACACACTGACCCTGACGTTGGGATAATGTGTGTTAATACCCCAAGCACACCACTAGTGTCCAACGTCACTCAGATGCAGCCGAGGTAATTAAATCTCACACATTCTGTCACAAACTGCTCACTAGATCAGAGGCAAATAATGTCTCTGGCTCAAGAAAAAAATTAAAAACAAAAAAATGCTTTCTCCTATTTCCTCTCTATAAAAACTTTAATCACACAAAAGCTTTGAAAGTTTTATAGCAACGAAAATGTTTATTGGATGTTCATTTCAGCCTAAGCTCTTTCGTTTAGGCAAAGGCTGTGTTCCCTTTAACTATTCAATAAGCGCTAATATTCCAAAGAGTTCAATAGAAAAAGAGGGCGTCCGCTCAGTGAAACGACCCAGTCGTGGCCCTGCTGTGGCATTGGCACGTGGAGCTGAGGTGGCAGAGCTGGAGGTCACAGTGTGAGCTGGCACCAGCCGGCGGCCCAGGCTCCCTGACGCCATGTCTCACACCACCACTGGGAAAGCGCTGACAGACAGACGGCAGGAATGTGGAGGTGGAAGAGTGGAGCGGGGGAGAAAAGACGGAAAGAAAGAGCGAGGTCGCCGCGTAACATCTGGTGCTGGAGGGTTTACTTCGCACCCTGCACCGCTCGCCTGCCTCGACACACAACCTACATCAACCTGCACAGGTGGCCCATAGCAACATTCAAACACCAGCAGGAAACATGTAATATTCAGCAGCTATATCCCAGTGAGGTATGCACTTAGGCAAAAAACCGAGAGAGGCGAGTTTGACACGTCTCTCGGAACAAACGCGCTGTATTATTTAAAATCTTTCTACCTATAGGACACAACGCAGGAGCATTTATGTTTCGTCTGATTCCTGTGAGTAACGGAAGCGCAATTATCATCCTGCTCACAGCTGGATCGAAGGGCAACCCGCGAATGGGAATCCTGCAAGCGGGGCGGGGGGCGGACGGGGGTAATGAATAAATCCAGAAATAGATACATAAATAAGTAAGAGCCAAGCCTCACTTGGGCTTCACTTCTCCTCGCTGTTCCTCTGCTGTACGGCCTGACGTGAGGTCGATAAGGCAGCCAAGGGAGGAAAGCAGAGCACGGTGAAAAAACAGAATATATGTTAAGACCACCGCTGTGTTTCATGCAGATTCTCCTGCACTGAGCTTTGCACATGCGGCTGGATTTACTGTTCATTTTACCTCAGGCTTAGACTTTACGAGCGACTATTTTAATGTGTCTGTTTCCCGATTCTGAAATTAATTCAACAGTTACAGGCAATAGACTTAGACCATTGATTGAACACTGCTGAGCATCTTTCATATTTGTATGTTCACAGGAAGCAAAAAAGACAAAATACCGTGGAAACAATGACTGTCTTGCTGTTGGCCAACGCCCAATAAACGACTGAACTGCTGCGACGCCGCTGCCATGGTAAACACATGTAAACAAGGACAAAAAGTCTTGAAGTGGAAAGTTTTTCTAGAAAGCTATAAAACCTTCAAGCGCACTAATTAGTGCTTTAGGGGAGAGCCATTTCCAGTCATTTCACACTGTCCGTGACCCCTTACTGGCATAAGGCAATGACAAAGTTGTTCAATAGAGCTAGAGGACAAAATGTCAGAAACAACAGACAGATAGTCCAGCCGTCTGCTTACTAACAACTGTTGTGACTCTTCTAAAGGTTTGAATGTGAGCATCTTAATGTCACTAAGCTGTTTTATTAACATAAGTGCTAAGTAATAACACAAGAGCATAAGTTGAACTGAATGAAAATATCGTTCAAGGAGACAACAGTTCAAGTCCATGAGAACTTTGTTTCATATTGGGTTGAATGGTTGGTTTCATGTCGATCTCCTTCCTTTGTCTGTCTCATATCGTTGCTACATGCTACTTGATCAGCAACAAAGTTTGATGAAGAAGCAAACATGTATGCAAGCAATCAAATGGGGGCTCATGAGTCACTGCAAAACAGTGGAATAGCCTTGGTTTGTTTCTGTGAATTGGGATGGTTGATTTTTTTTTCTTTTTATATAGGATGAAAGGCAAACATCGGCAGGTTCAACTTAAAATCCAAAGTGGTTGCCAGATAATTACTAAAAATCTCTATCAGCACTTTTTAATCAGAGGTTTGCTATCTACAGCCAAAGCGAAACCCTTCAATATGATGCTTTGAGTTACTGCTATTGAGCATTTTGGTCCTTATGGGTCTCAGAAATCAGTGTTATTGAGTCAGAGGCACAGATAATACAAAGGTAACAATAAAACCAGTTTGTCTCCACCTTTCAATAAATGTGTGTTCCACAGGACCCACACTAGACTTTTAGAGATGGTAGAGATGGTAGCACTATAAGGACAAGTTGGCCAAGCTACACTCCAGATGCTCTGCATCAGCAGGACAAGCTATGAAGCACTAAGGAAAGTGTGTTAAGCTGGAGACTATTTACATTCATCTGGATCAGCTTAATAAACCTGGGAAACAACCAAATAGCAACCACGACGACGGCAGAGAGTTTAGTTGCTGCATGAGAATAAAAAAATCTTATCAATAACTAACGGATGCTGCCTGAGGGTAACCGATGACGGGTCGGGTGTGACGCGGTCCTGCAAACACGCTGATGATGTGTGGCCGACAGCATAGACCGGTATATAGAGGCCCTGTATTTTTCACAACTACCGGCCAAATCCAATTTGTCAAGACCCTTCTACGACTCAGTTATGAAGCTGCAGTCAATGGAAATCACATTTCCGTGATTGGACATCCCATTATCCCGTTCGTCCAGTCGCGCATGTGGGATAAAGCGGGTTGAGACGAATGCCCGGGACAGACCGGAGCTGTGGCTCCAGCGAGTCCGTCGCCTTTCAAAAGGGTAAAAGCCTGAAATATTAGTCATAAGTGTTCTTTAAATTCATTATCATCTTAACACGCCAGCGGCACAAGTGTCGGGGGGAGGGAAAGCCCTTTTAAATGAGGTTAGTGAATCCATTTAAAGCTTCACAGTTGCTGTGCTGTCCGCCGTGTCACACGCAAGTCTCGAGACATGAAAAACATCCCCTCCTCTAATGAGGTTGCACAAGCTGCTTATAATGCAGCTGGGGACTTTCTGAGGTTAATCAATGAACAGCTTTCCCATTATATCTTTCCGGGGCCCGGCTGATTTCTGAATCTCACACGCCTTTTTATGTACATACCAAACATTTTTGTTTCTTTTAGATTAAAAAAAGTCACATACTAATCAAAATGATCAAAATGCTCCCATGCACAGGACGAGGAGGAGCAGACAGTGACTCCGGTGAGTCAGTTTTTCTAAATCAAGTCAGGACAGATTCACAGAGACTTGGCAGTGGCAACAAAACGTAAACCAGCAAACCAATTAACACTTTCAGAGCTGAGCATAATCCCATTAGTCGTTCAAAAGCAGAAGCCATACGAGTTTTGTTGAATACAGGTTGTGTCAAAATTAGATCAACGCAAAAGTATTTGTCTTTCAAGGATAATAGTAGAGTACATTTAGGTGACCTGTATGTCCACGGTGTCACAAAGCGGGTGCCTCACCTCTTTCTCATGATACTGTAATGCAGCTCATCCTCCTGCTTGATGTGGGCATGATCTGCACTGGCCCGCTCGCTCCCCTCACTGTCATCGCTGCTGAAGATGGAGGCCAGCTCCTTCTTGGGAACCCGGTTGGGGGGGAGGGGGATGGTGCGTTTCTCGGCCAAACGCCCACGATTCTGCACAACATGGCATAAAGGAAATAATGCATTTTAGCAACAAAACTCCACTGACACACTCGAGTGCTAAAAATGAGAGTCCTGTCCCCCACAATAACCACACTGTCTTATCGCTCTCTGTTGACTGGTTGTATATTGTAACACCTGGACACAGTGTTAAAATATTAATTATGCATGACAACAAGTTAGTAAGGAAGCAGAAGCGTATAAATAGCTCAGTAAAGCTGATGATGAAAGGTTGAAATGGGAAAAAGTAATGAAAAATGGCATGAATACCAAAATAGTTATCAATTACGCTCAAACTGCAATTTCTTTTTGGCATAAGGTGTTTACCAAAAAACAGCTTCAAAACCAAACTCATGGGAGGAGGCAAATGGTGGATTTATCAGAGGATTGTTTTCTTTATTCTCCAAGAACAAGCATAGAAAAGAAGGGTTAGAACGTAGCGTGGCCCTAGGGGTGATAAGAAGTGAAGCTGAGGGACTTTTAATGTGACCTGAAGAGGTCACTGCAGATTAACACGGTCCAATCACAAAGGGAAACCGGCGGACGGGGGGGAGAAGAAGAGAACGTTCGAGGAGGAGCCGAGATGGGAGTGTGGAAGAGATTTAGCCGCGGGAGGAAACTGGAGAGGAGCGAGGGAGCGGCGAGTTGAGAGAAATAGTTAACAGTGAACAGAGGTAGGGTGGATGTGGGTTCATACAGGAGAGACCAGAGACGCAGTGAGAAAATACAGAAATGTAGTGAGTCAAAACATGAGGCAACTCAACAGAAGAAGGGTCTGTCCAGTGTGGGAGAACGGACCTGGACCAGAATCTATATTCCTCCCTCTGTGTGCCTACATCTCTGCTCTTGCTCCTGGACGCCTTCAAGCCCTCCAGCTATCCCTCCACCACACGCAACCCCGCTCTCCGCTCCTCTCGGCTCCCTCCCTCCATCCCAGGAGGCGCCGCAACATGAGTGGCAGTCGGGGGCAGGAGGAGGGATTTGGGGGCTGCTAGCCAAAAGGCAAACAGGTGCAGCCCCTCTGGAGTCTCTCAAATGGCAGACATTAAAAAGAGTAAGGGGGGTGTGTGTGTGGGGGGGGGGGGGATGAAAACATCCCTCAGGATGAGCAGGCCACAGAGTTCTGCACATTTCTCTTTTTCCGCGCCACACTAGAAAAGAGGTTCTTCCGCCTTTCTTCTCTCCCGTGGAAGCTTTCTACAAGTTCTGCTCCAGCGTTTGAGACGCTGGATTACTTTCCCATACTTTTTGCTGCTTCCACCACGGCCCTCGCTGTGCATCGTTGGTGAGGGAGGCCGAGCAGGTCGCGGGAGGAGGCCGACGGCAGGGAAACACAACACGGGAGCAGGGCACATGCAACGCTCTGCCCGCTGAGTGTCATTATTGCCCCCTACAACCCTCTCCGGCTACACATATATGCACGAGCATCACTCGCACACCTGTCCCTGTTCCTTTGAATTCCCCTTTAAAGCCGGGGATTCGACTTGGAGCATGCCGGCAATACAGTGTATACAAGAATAGTTTGTCTACAAGCAGTCGTGACTGTAGCTGTGTGTGTGTGTGTGTGTGTGTGTGTGTGTGTGTGTGTGTGTGTGTGTGTGTGTGTAGACAACCACCCACATGGCCGTGACATACCCAGACTGACATCCCCCCCTCCCCCTTCCTCCCTTTTTTCTCCTCCCGGAAAGCCCCGATCCTTTCTTTAGTGGCACTGACGCAGAACTGGGGGTGAGCTCCCACTTCTTCCGGCAACACTTCCGCAGCGCGGGGGAGGGCTCTCTCTCTCTCGCTCTCTCTCTCTCTCTCCGAAACAAAACACGAAGCGAAAACACACCCCTGGCGTCCCACGTAGGGGCGCTCAGAGGAAGGGCGCACCAACGCTCGGGCTCGTACATGTGCGCACAGACACACGGGCGTCGTGCGCCGAGCGGAGGCAACCTTACTGTGTGTGGTCAACCTCCTTTCAGCCATGGAAAGAAGTTTCTCATAAAAGTCCCACTAAAAGCACCTCTATGAATATCGCCTCCCACGCTTTCTGTCTGACAGTCAAAGCAGCCAAGAAATATATCTGTGCTTCACATTAACACACCAAAAAAATGCTATTAAATAAACAAAAGACATCCATGTGATCATGTGACAATGGGAGCAGCTTGATACTTAAATTTATTTTGTGAATATATGATATACAGAAATGCTCCTCTCACCTTCCATATATTTAACACAAACAATGGCTTTCACTAAGACTCTGTTAATACAAACTTTTTGCATCACATTCTAAGAAGAGAAATCAAGTTTTCTAAAATGATTCTCCTCTTTCTCCCTCGATTTCCAAGTTATTTTTAAAAGACGCGAACCAAAATTGATTTGTACATTAAAACCCAAATCCACATAATTTCCACCCCTCGCCAAATTTGAAGTCTCCCAAAAAATTCAATTTAGCGCAGAGCTGAGAGAATAAATAAAATCACGAAGACACTGCGTTAAAAGTGGGCTCGCTAAATTTATTGAAAAATCTTGACAAACGGTTAGAAGTCAACGCGTACGCTGGTCACTGTGAGCTAAAAACATCCTATGCATACATTTCCATTTAATAGGTCGATATGAGTAATAGGCACTAATATTTCAAACAAAAACACAAAGCCGGTGAATATGCGAGATGAGTAATGTGCCAACACTCGCAGCCATGGCTTATATGTTATTATAACTTATTTGGCAGGTTTCCTGAATTCATAAAACTATAAGTAATGGGTTTGTTTTAAAGCCAGCCACAAAATGCTGTTGTAGTGAAAACCATTACAGGTTAATATCACATCTGCAGGACACACTGGCCAGAAAAGGAGCGAACGTTTAAGCAACATTTATAAATGATTCTAATATTTCTCTCCAAATTTGTTTTAGACTTTTAAATGAGCTCTTGGTGGAAAGGAGCACTAATGAGTGTGTTTTTTTCCTTCCTCCCTGCGTTATTTCCTGAAAGGTGCAGTGCCCTGCCGCTGGCTCCAACCAGCATTAGTGAGCACACACCCACACACACACACAAACACGCACACGCACACACACACACGCGCACACACACACACACACACACACACACACACACACACACACACAGCGGTAGCCGCCCGTGACATTCCTGCAGCTGCGGTGCTCTCTCTCCCTCGCACGCGCCCCCCCAGCGATCTCCCTGGGGGACGAATGCCTAATGAGTCACGCGCCTGTCTGCCGTTGCCTCGCAGCATGTGTGTGTGTGTGTGTGTGTGTCTGTGTGTGTGTTAGGAGGCAGGATGGCGGGCCGTCTTGGCGCGAGCGCCAGGAGAAAGGGGGGGAGGGGAAATGAGGAGATGACAGAGGAGACGGCGAAAAAATGAACGAGGCCGGACCAAGGGGAGGAGGGGGGGAGGAGGGAGGAGGGGGGAGCGGCGGACGTGGGGGGGGTGAAGTGGTCATTACCAACGCTCACATAGAAGCTCAGAAGCAAAAACAAACAGTCCGTCTGCTGGTTCGTCAGTAAATACGGACACATTTTGAACTTCATTTTCACCTCCTCACACAGAGATCCTCCTGACGTTTGTACAGGTGCTTTTACGAGGGGAGATTTTGTCCTTTTCCCAGATTACGTCAAATTGAAATTGCTCACTGTGCCGACATTAATGATCACAATCAGATTTCTGTGGATAAATCTGCAATTACAGTTGATGTCAGGATATTTAGTTGCCAGTGAGAGTTTCATTTGTTCCACAAAACAGGAAGAAACTACTAAATACGATTGTTTTTATTTTTAGTTGTTTGTTACTTCCACCCTTAAAAACTCAAGTTTTCCCTTTTGTTCACCACTAACTATGGCCCGGTTTGTTTGCAGAACCACTACTTTGCCTCCACTATAGGTGCTCTATACTGAACATGCACAGAAACGGGCAGGTCCGACATTTGCCTGGTTACAAGCAAATTATTAGCACGTACACAATCCCACTTACGGCTGCAGATGCAAGATTGGCCATTAAAACCATTGTTCGCGGCATTTGTACTGTATGTGATCTAATACTAGATAACTGTGTGCGGTTTATTTATAGACTTTAAGTAGTAGTTAGTTGTTCAAGGCCGTGTGAGAGGGAAAAAAAAAGTGAGAAAGCACTGTAGGGCAGATATGCATGCGACCGAGTCCCCCACCTCCCCACACACACACACTCGCTCATTCTCTCCTGCACTCTGGGCCCCCACGCGCTGAGCCGAGCGGGCAGTTGCAGCCCAGTGGAGCGGCACAGGGCAAAGGGGGGAGGACCGGGGGGAGGAGGAGGGGTTGACGTGCACAGAGGACGCGAGGCGATGAGGTGGAGGGGATGAGCGGCGGGCGAGGGGGGGGTGGGCTGCCGGCGCGGCGCTGGGAGGTCAGTGACGGTGCAGTCAAGCGTGCCAGCGCGCCTCCTGCCCTGCCCTCTCCCTCCCGTTTCTCCCCCTCTCCCCCCTCCGCTGCTCGCTCTCTCGCTCCGTGTTTGGATAGGCCGACGGAGGCCGCCGCGGGGGAGCTTTATGGACAGGTAACGGCTGCGCCGTCGCCCGCACCCCCTCAACCCCAGGCAGATGGAGGGGCGCACGAAGAAGCGTTGAGCCCCTCTGTTGTTTCAGCTCAAACAAGAATTAAACTAAATCCTGACAATGACTAGAATCTCTTTGACGGTTTCACACAGTTGAAACTTTAAATGACCAATTAGCCATGTAGCTCTCTGAGGTACAGCTACACTGCTTTGTATGCTACTGCAAACCATTTAGGAAATCAAGGGAAAGATAACGTCAAATATGAGTACATGCAGCAATAAGATACAGGCCACTCACACTGAAGCATACACTCATTCTAAGATAACACATTTAACTCTTTGTCCATTTCTAGCATCTAGCAGTTTGCAATAATAGAAGCTAATGGCTAATTGGCTAAATTAGACTGTTTATTGAATAATTCATGAAAAGTAAACAAGGGGTACCACAGCCTTTTCCCTGTTGTAAAGAATTGGACTGAAAGAACTGATGCTGTATTTTTATACGTCTAACACAGGGACGTCATATTGATCCATCATCTAAAGACCCACAGAGAACGAACTAATTATGTTCAGGACGCAAGTACAGTAGACCTCATCACAAATCTACACACTTCTGGACCAAAGGCTGATCTCAGTGTTGCTATAGCAACATAGCCTCAGCAACAAGCATGAGCACAAACACAACACATACACCATGAGTCGTATACAGTAGGTAGGTGCTCTATGAAGCCACGCATATAACGGCTCTGCTTCTATTATTCCACCCAATACACTGCACTTCAGTTTCAACTGTCCTTCGCCCATTACCCCTATTGGAAATTACATTATGAAAATGGAGTGAGGCAGATGATAAGTTGTATGCTAAATGTGCGTGCCGGTGTTTGTGAACAGATCCGAGAATGTGTGTGTGTTTAATTCTACTTTGCAAGAAGAGCCCTTGATTGGAGGAGGTCTTTACGAGCCGGAGGAGGGAGTGCAATTTCCTCCCGGCCTCCGCCGGTTCCGCTGAAATAACAGAGCAGAGGAAGCCGAGCTCTCCAAGGGGGAGACACATGCATGCAAAAACACACACACACACACACACACACACACACACACACACACACACACACACACACGTACATACGCGCCGAGCAAGTCAGCCAGCCATCCCATTGTGCAAATCACAGGCATTCATACACAAACATACTAATGCAAACGTGTGACCAGACAATAACACAAACATTCAGAGGATAAACCTCCACGTAGCTTGTATAGTGTAAACAACTTAATGAAAAAGTAGCATCATATATTATCATATGCGTTGTGTAAAAATACAACAGTCATTTACTTTAACAGCTCATAGTTCAAAGTGAATCAAACGTGAACTACTCCAACTTCAGAATTTCTGCATGTCAGTACATTTCAGTTTTCGTCATTCGTTGGTATAAACAGCTTGCGCGTGGACCAACGCAGCAAATTAACTTCTAAGATTTCTGAGCCGGCAGGTGAAACATCTTCCCACCAGCTGCTGCGCTGCTTTATGATCACTTGCCTCATGCCTATAGCAAAACAAGATCACTCAAAGTTCAGCCGTCAAACTTTCAAAATAAATGTCTGCATGAGGTCATTTATGTCAGTAGGCGGCCATAGTCTGTGTGTGTGTGTGTGTGTGTGTGTGTGTGTGTGTGTGTGTGTGTGTGTGTGTGTGTGTGTGTGTGTGTGTGTGTGTGTGTGTGTGTGCGTGTGTGCGTGTGTTTAAGAGCGAGTTTGAGAGAGCGAGCTCATCAGTGTGTGCTAGCTGCCATGCCCTGAGGGAAGTCAGTGGGGAGAGGGAGACGCTAGTACAGGCCATACAAGTCCCGCTGCCTTGCCTCCTCCGCCTAACCCTCACTGCCTCGCATGGAGCTGCCAACATACTTAGCCTATATGTGCGAGTGTGTGTGTGTGTATTTGTGTGTGTGTGTGTGTGTGTCACGTAGAGATTCGCTTGGTGGCTTAGACTTCACCACGAGACAAGAGAAGGGGAAGAGCGAGCAACAACAACCTTAAGGCTGTCTTACGCCTGCTTACGTCAATGACAAAGTTTAACTCCACCGCAGCTTTAATTGAAGTGTAGCTGCACAAGCCCCGGCAACCCAGAAGCAATCACTAATATCTGTAATGAGCCCGAGAATAAGTAAACACGCTCCTATTCTCAAATCCTACAGTAAAAACATAAGACGTGAGCATTTCTGCTACCTGCTTGTCCTACCGCCACCTCCCTCAGGTAATTTATTGTGGCTGAACCCTACGTGTTAGGGTGCAGGTCTTCATTCTTGGATGTGTAAAATGTCACCAGTTTAGCTGTATCACTCAAACACCTCCGGCTTATCAAATCCGCCTTTGCCTTGCGTGCCTCGCACACAATAATCAGCGGTAGCCACGCTCAGTAGCTCGCTAAGCCTCTTACACCCTTCCCTCAAGATTAGTGCTTGGGAGCGACGACAGATGCGCTCCGTGGTGATAAAACACACACACACACACACACACACACACATAACCCGCAGCACCTGTGTGAACAGATTTGGCGACGGTGAGCCGGCAGTGTGCCCGCTCAAAGCCCTCACGCGCAAACACACACACACACACACACACACACACACACACACACACACACACACACACACAGACGCCGAGTGGTGATGCCGTAATCGTGACACACCTGCAAGGCCTCGAGGTTTGGCCCGGCGCCACTGGCCGGGCCCTGGGGGAAGCACTAGGCAAACAAAAGTTCAACAGCCAGGTGAGGACACTGATTCAATGGGGCAGACGGAGCCCGGCCGATGACACCTACCGTCAAGCAGCCATACTGAAGCGCTCAGTGCCCCCGAATAAGACGCTGCTTGATGCTCGGCGCGCGTGTGGAAGGCTGAAAGTGGATTTGATATTCACGCTGCGAAAAATTACCGTCAAAGTTGACACGTGCGCCTGTGGGGGCTTCACCAGCAAGGTTACAGAGAAAGACAATGCGCGAGTGTGCGCTCAGCCACTGTTGTGTGCGCTTAGAGTCGGGTTACTGCACAAATAACGCAGGGAAGTACGGTATCAATGTGCTTGGTCCTAAGCTAAACCTGGAAAGGCTGGTGATGAGGTCTATAAATACGACTATGTACCAAGGCTGAACAGGTTGAAATACTATTAAAACCAGTCGTTTGTGATTTGGCAGTATAAATTAAAACACTTATCCAGGCAATATCCAGCCAGGTAAAGGTTTTGTATGACCTACAATATAAATGGTAGTCATACTAGACAACATCCACTCATATAACACAAATACTTGTGTTCATTTATCTTCCAGGAACGTCGATTGTGTTCTCTGACAACATGCAATCTTCGCTAACGACGAACCACAAGCTAGTAACTTAACAGCTTCACCCTACGAGCCCACTGTCCGCAATGGAACAGAAGCTGAAGACATCGCATTGACACAACACAGAGTAAACTGGTAAAAGATTCTTACCACTGGGGATGAGATTCGACAACCAGGACAATCGCAGATCGGAGGGTGCACTTGTAAGATTCCTTTGGACATAAGCGTCTTGAGACTTTTCCCTGGAAAATAAAGCACGACACTTGAGTGAACATGTGGCAGCCGGGCTCTGTCACAAACAACAGTCCGGTTCCTGCTGCACAGCAGCTCAAGCTCAACTTTCAAAACTTCCATTCAAGACAGTGAGCGATGGAGAGAGATGCGAGTGGCGGGTTTACCTGCAGACGGTCCTATCTCTTTACGGGTCTATTTTCTGACATTAAACTACATCGTCCACGGTGGTGAAAGAGAGAGAGACCGGAGCCCACGGCCATCGGTCTGTGGGAGCTGCTAATAAACCATTAGGCTGTCATTTTTAACCTGGGGGCAACACCCCCCACCCCCCCACGCATCTCAACTCCTGTCAGTTCTGCCTGAGTACGTGTCCGTGCGTGTGCGCGCGCGTCAGGTCGCGCGCACCGTGCTAATTACGGTACTACATTAAAATACTGTGCGATGGATGTAAACATAAAGTATCGGAACACTGTCACTGTATTGATGCTATCGTTAGCCCGCACAATTGAAGCGGCGGCACCTCAGTGATTCATTTTAAAGTTTGTGCTGGTTGTAAAAAAATTAATTAAAAAAATACCACGTTAACACTAAGTCATGAGGTGAAAGGAAAACAAACCGCTAGAAACAGGCGATGCGTTAAAGAGTCGACGTGCACGAGCGCTGCCACTTAACGCAACGAGGACGGTCCACTGCGTGTGTCACACACTGGTCATCCACGTCCCACTTCCGCCCTCGGTCCCGGTTCTGCCTGTGCTCTGGTGTCCGACGCCAGCCCGAACCCTCCGCCTGAGCCTCGCAGGGCAGAGTGGAGGACACGCGCCCGTTCTCATCCGTGTCCTCGCGCACCGGCTGATGTAACCCTTTCACGCCAAACACCCAGCGACGAACCGCGGCGTCCAAGTTTGGACCCGGAACGAGCGTCACCGAAAAAGTGGTGAATTAACGCGAGCGAGTCTCCGTCCGCGCGCAAAGCACGAGGACCGCGGCGGTCGCCCTCACCTTTGTGTCTGATACTCCGTTTCCAGTCCTTGGCCGTCTCCCGTCCACTGACAAACTGGAACTCGTTGGGGGTGAGCCACTCGCCCCTGTATTTAATCGAGGGCCCCTTACTGCCCTGACACAGTTTATTGATATAAAGCAAAGCCTTGTTTTCCCCGCATTCCACCTCGATGCACGGCTCGCCGTTGTCGAAGAAGGGCTGAAAGTCGGGGATGGAGGAGAACCTCTCCAGCATTAAGTCGTCCGTGTGATGGTGGAGGTGCTGGTGATGCAGCGCCGAGTCGTGGAGCCCCAAGTACGCGCGGTGATGGGCGAAAATGTGGTCGTAGGGCGGCGGATGCGGGGTCACCACGGGGATAGCGGTGGCATTTAAAGGGGCCAGGTATTCGGACTGGTTGAAGGCGGTCAGTGCCATGTCGTCTCCATCCAGCCGCTCCTTCTTGATGGCAGGCATGTTCGCGAGGGACGAGCGCCGGTAACAAGTGAGGAGCTGCTCGTCCGATCCAACTTGCGCGTCCGCTCCGTCTGCGAGTGGGGCTGACCCAGACTTGGAGACGCGCCGCTTGGTTTTACGCAGAGCCCCCGTGTCGCCGTGAGACCGCGGTCTGGTGAAGTTGCCGGATAGATTCCCATTCAGTAGTTTCCAGCTCGCAGCGGCGGCAGCGCTCTCCGTCAGCCTCACAGGTCCTACCTCCCACATTTAATCGCGCTCGCTCTGTTAATACCTGACATGCTGGGAAGCCCTGAGCCCGGACATTATACGCTACACTGATCATTAGCAGGCGCAGTTTGGCGTCGTCTCCGTTTTTGCCCTTAGGGACATGAAAACCTCGGAGACTTTAATATTTACCACGTAGAGGCGAAATTGTGCGACGAATAGGTTATGAATAAAACAACATCAATACAGTTATGGGAAGGTTCACGTGACCAACATACAATTTCCCAGGCAATAAAGACAAATAAGTCATTGATAATTAAATCTTGCTATATTTCTCCTTAGACACTATTATGACTTTAGTCAGAAACCAATGCGTCACGAATGTATGTCCTTCAGTAACATTAAGTCTGTTAAAACTTTGAAAAGACTTGTTTTTAACCCCCGTGCGCGTCGTCGAAGTCACGCTGAAGTTCACAGACCCAGACCAAACAAGATTTGCACTCTCCGCCGCTTCTCAACTTGGCCCATTTAAACAGCGGAGGCTCGGCGAGGGCCACGCGGCGGAGGGGTTCCGCGACGGACGGCGCCTCGGTGCGTCAACGCAGCACCAGTCATTAGGCTGCACGAGGAAGTGAACAGTCATTTAGCTTCACCCATGTAACCTAATCCGTAACCTGGCGCGACAGCTCATCTACTCATTAACAATTTAGAAATATCTTTTTGTTTTCCAAATGCAAGATGTTTTTTACAGAAATGTGCTTCTGACACCTAATACGTTTGTTAGATCTTATGTGAAGAAAAGCCCAAATATATATATATATAAAATATTATGGTTATGATAGTTATAATCACAACAGCCACAAAGCAGAGCATCAGTACATTAAAAAATTAAATGCAATCAGTCTCATGAGTACAGTAGTGTTACTGTATATTTTAGGTAAGAGGAAGTAGTATGTGCTACGGCTGTGAGCCTGATGCCTCCCACTAAAAAGTGTCTCTATACGCATTTTCTGGGAGCACTTTCTTTCCACACTGTCTGCAGGACATGTTCCCCTGAACAGGACTACATCTGACCCCCATCAGTGGAGAACCACCCAGGTGGATCCACCACCAACACATGGAATAGCCATTCCAGCAGCAGCGCAGAGGTGGGGTCCAAAACACAGTGTGTCAGAATCCTATAAATCAGGGCATAGTGGCTCTGACACACACACACACACACACACACACACACACACACACACACACACAGGAAGGAGGCAGGCAGGCCACACCACAAGCGGAAGCAGTGCACGAGAAGGCCAGAGACCACAGCCCGGCCAGAACTGGTTTCATGCCCACAGCCAATACGCAGGCAAATATACGGCAGACATTTACAAAAACACTCGTCTGTTACCTCACACGACACGATGACCTGCTATGGACTGACACTTTTTTCCATTTGGGAGGGAGCTGAAAGCTCTGGAGAGAATGTGAGAGAATCAGTGGGTTTGTAGAAGCGGACGAGTTCAAAACACATTTGACATTTTTTACTTTCACAGGAATGAAACCTATCTGTCGTCACTGAAAGCTACCGGCGCCACAGTGCAAGAAATGAAATCAAAAGGTGGCCTGAAAGAAACAACAGTGTCACTTCCCACTTGTTAGCGAATACACCGAGCAGCAGCACTGACATAAACCATGAGCTGTTGACATTTATGGCATTCGTTCACAAAGCCGTTTCCAGGAAGTGGAACAGCACATTGTAGACGAGAACGCCTTTGATTGTGTCCTTATCAAATCAGCCCGCGCCACATCGAAATGTCTTGATGGAAACCTCGCGGACGCGTGCGTGGGCACTGGAGGTTGCAACATCGGGAGAGCCCTGGTGAAACCAGTCATAAAGGGGACACCCATGCCCACTCCTGCACCCACTCACCATCCTGGATCATGACTCATTTCGATGGCTCATCACGGAGGGGTTCCCCAAACTCGTACAGTGACAACACTTGAGCTTTCACATCTTAAAAGGCGGTGTGTGTTGACTGAGTAGAGTTTTCCATTGGGCCGGGTCCATTTTATTTTGGTGTTTGAGGTGATGGGGAAACCTTGCATAACCTTCTTCAATGTTTTCTTGCTAATGACTTAAACCACCTGCTCTTATACAATAATAAGAGGAAATCCCTGGTAACGTTTATAATTTATTACTACTGTGCATGGTTAACTTGCATTTTCAACAGGCAGTACTATGATGCTTTCATACTCTCAGACTTAAACCAACCATAGATTCTTTTAATAAACCAATAGTGTCTCTTGTGATTTAATATAACTCAATTTCATACTAAAGTCAAAAAGCACCTCCATTTTAAAATCCTTTCCAACTTCCCTTACAGTCAGTGAGTTTGTTTCTCATGAAGTTCAAATGTACAGATGGAGAGTTGCAGAAGTAGCAGAATGACTGATTCCAGGCAAGACAAGCTTCTTACTCAAAACGCACAAGGCCACTCGTGATGGAGAGAGGTCCTCTCTCAATAATGGCTCAAGAGTCATTCATCTACTGAATATTCAAAACTTTGTAAGACCAACAACATCAATTTTCATGGCTTCATTTATACAAACACTGCATGTACACAGGGGAATACTGTGTACATTTGTTCAGAAAGGTCAGTGAAAAAAGTAAAAATGATTCTCAGTGTGTTATAAAACAATCTTTTTGCTTTTTGAAAAATCTCAGTTCTGAAAAATTGTTTACCACTTTTGAAAAATAATATAAAAATACATTTGGTACATTCATACAGGAGCCATACAATAAATAAAAAATAAAATATTGAGCGACACTTTGAAAGCAACTAGCAAAGCTATGTGAACTGTATTATAACATAGGAGCAAAACACTTTACTAATAAAAGTAATATTAATTTATTCTATTAGTAAATATTTCGGTAAAATGTAAAAAATACCCATACAAAGTAATATATCTTTTAATATTTGAAATTTTGCTGGAACCTTATTGCTCCTTCATGTTCACACCCTAATTAAGTGACAAAGTAATTTTAAACAAATGGTTGTGTCAGATTATGCATTTACTTCCATCCATATTTAACCTCATACAACTTATGAACCACAAACTCTGCTCCCGATTGCTTTACCGAGATCAGCTCTCAGTTTGGCGACCATTGCAGGTGTTTACTGTAGTTATTCGCAGATAATGAGGAACAATTTCTGACCATCCTCAAAACGCAACACGTCCATTCCGTCCAGTCGCCGTGCGACGGGAACCCCCCTAGCGCGGCCCCCGCCTCTGCACCGTTGTTGGCAGCGGCCCCGGAGCCGCAGCGCTGCCGGCGGGGGAGAGAGGTAATAAATAACCCGGGGAGAGGAGCGGAGACCGCCGGGCGGTGCACAGTCTGACCTGACAAATACTCACTGGAAAACCATCAGAGAGCGAGAGCCCACCCCTAGCGCTTGGAGCCAGCCTTTCAGACATGATCTGCAAAATATATAGGCCTGCCCCTGCTGGAAAAAGAGACAGGAAGAAGCGTCTCCGTCTCTCCCCCCATCCACAAGCAGACGCCGCCGGAGACACGGCGAGAGTAATTAACTATTTAAAGCGGAGGATGAATTTCCTCAGGCTCCTTAGTGCACCGTGTCCAGTTTATCCATAGAAATAAGAGAAATAACAACATAAAACACGAAAGACACATAAACCTCAGATATGGAGCATAGTCTGATCAGTAAAAAAAATCTTTTACATAAATAATGTCATAGAATGTTGGAAGGAACCAGGCTGTCTAGTTATGTATAGTTTCAGTATTGATGAAACTGACCTGCGTGGCTAAATACCACACGATGGACAACGAGGACGAGGTTGTATGAAGCCACGTATGCAGAAGTGGACTTGATACAAACGCTCTCTTTAAGGATCGCGGACGCCTGACGCCTCCTGCTCCAGGTCATCCGTCTGTGTCGCTGGCAACGCTCATTAAGTCAATTTGTTCCTATAACATGCCGCTACCTTCGCTGACTCCATTTCATTTTATCTAGACACAAAACTTCTCAGGGGTCCTGGAGGGAGCGCAGCGCTCCTAAGCTGGAATTTGTGGAATTTAATATCAGAAAATGTTTCAGGGGATATAGTCTCTGGGCTTTGAGTGCGCTGTGTTATCAGACATGGAGAAACATCACACATTAGAGGGGGAAATGTGGATCAGAGTGCTGAATCTTTGGACAGCACTGCATTTGGCAATTCCACGCTCTCCATCTGGGGATAGTCTTAAATGCCATATCACATTTCAAACATTTTTATCCAATTTGTGTCTGTAATTGCTCACCAAGCAGTGCTCCTGTGCACTAGCCTCTACTAGTCCACTGTTAACATCACACAAACACCACCAGGGCCTTTTCAATCAAGTTCCCAAAAGTTCCCCTTCGTTTAAGGTTTCACAACAGTCCTCGCAGAGAGAGGCTCTGTAAGCCGAGAGACCTCGCTGTGCTATTTTTGTGGTCTAACCTAAGTCCAACGCTAAACCTTCCACCAAACCCGAAAAAACTCCCCAAAAAAACGTTTTAAAAATGAAAAATTATGGGCCCAACACAGTCCTGCAGCTCCAGAATCTCAGAGTTGGCAAGCAGGCAGAGTAACACTAGACCCGGGAGGGGGCCGGGGGGGGGGGGGGGGGGGGGGGTTGTGCTGTCGTGCCGGCGCCCTTGGCCTCCCCCGGCGGATCTGGGGGGTCAGGCGGCTGTCTGTGATCCCACACAGCGGCTCTTCCACATGGGATTTATTTTCTTGCTGGATGGGCAGGCAGGCGGCCCAAGAGGATTCTCATTTTAGACCAGCGTCTGTAGCTGTCAACGCCGGCCGACAGAGGCGAGCGGACACCCGACCCGGAGTATCCTCCCTCAACACTCCCCTTTGGACTCCCTCCCCTTTCATTCTATTCCCTCTCCACCCACGCACGCATGCAAACACGCACAGGCGCGCACGCGCACACACGCACACACGCACACACACACTAAATTAAACTTTTCCTCGTACTCTGGTGCGGCTAAAAATGACAACATCAAAAAATTCCACGATTGTTTTTCCAGGTTTTGTATTTAAACACATTTCCCATTTTCAAAGTTCTTATCTTTGATTATAAAGCTCTGTAGTGAACTCAAAGCTTCGACGAGCAATGAGCCAGGTCTATCTAGAAAAAAAATGCGTGGCGTCTCCCCCTTTCTCCCCAGCACCGTTAATAATTTGTGCAGTAAAAGATAGCATGCCTCTCTGAGTTTGTGGGAGTTATTGGCACAGTATTCCCCACCATATTTGTGCGAGGCAGTGATAGGAACATAAATTATTTCTTATCTCTTCCGCAATCCATTTTTCAAAGGCCTCACTCTGTGTTTGAAGGGTAGCAGCACCAAGAGCCAAAGCCAAGATAGTAGGCTACATTAGCCTTCAAGAGATCCAACTTAGTGATTTCAAACAATGCAGAGAGAACAGAACTTATTGATACCGGCAGAACCATATATGACCATAATTTAATACCAAATTAGACCGACTTTGTTGTGTAGACCAAGTTAAAAGCGGAACCGAACAACAAAGGATCTAAGTAAGAACCAAATACAACATTTTAGGGAATTTCTCTTAATTAAAGTGTTATTGGCCGCAACCCTAGAACAAAAACGTCTATAAACTGTGCAGTGTTGAAAGTGTGAATCACACTGTCCATTTTCCCATAATGAGACCCCTTTAGTTCTTTCTAGAGTTCACATGTTTTACTTTGGTGAAAATATGTAAAAAAAAATTTAAAAAAACAACACATGAACACTTTGGAGCTAGATTGGGAAAAGTCAGCGACCTGCCCTGGACACTCTGGACACTCGAACCAAATTATTATTTGAAAAATCACAAGCAACTCACCCTCAACAATTTAGACGTATGCCTCACTTCAGGCTGATCTGGAGACACACAGTGACAAATGATAAATATCAAACCCTCCTCTGCAACGCATTAATGTCTGCTTGCGAAGAATAAACCCTAGCTCTCCCAGCTACTATTGATTTTTGTCCCTGTGTGATGTGAAACCAGCAATCAGCGCCGTGGGTCGAAATAGCCCTGAAACTGGAGTCGAGACGTCGATGAGTCGCCAACACATTTCAATTAGTGAGCCGCCCCAGCCGATCTCTCCCCCGGGGCCCAAAACTCAGAGGGTCGGGCACACCCAGCCGGCGTGGGTCCTCACGAGGTCCGGTGCTGGTTCCAATCAATCTGATAAGACAAAAATTAACTATTTATTTATTGCTACAGCTTATACTATTGTGTATTTTCTCACAAGTACACACAGGTAAAGCTAAAGCCAGGCCTCCAATGAAGGTTTGTCAGCACACGTTCCTCGCTGCAGCACAAGCGTGTAGACGCTCTCGTCACAGTTCTGAGATGTAAAATAATAGTCTATCAACCATTACAGCACGAGCAGCCACGCAGACAATGGTTTATTCATATTGTGCCCATGGCCACACTCTATCATGCCCAGAGGAGAAGTGACTATTCACAGCTTAGCGTTTCATACTTGTGCAGATATTCGGTGTCAGCCGCTTTCATGACTGCGTACTGTTATTTTTGGTTCGAGGATCTTCATATTAAAACCAGGAATGTCATATTTTCTTGGCTCAGATATGCATTTCCAAAAACATTTTGCATCTGATGATTCCTTGAATTCTCTGGTGTTATGTCAAGATCTGTTTCTTTATAACAATTTACATATGTGTTAGCATATGGTTGGGATCAGGTTAGGGAATCTAAAGGGAAATACGCCTCGACAGAAGAGACCCTAGAACGAAAGCAACCATTCCCTCGCAGCCATACAGCAGCGAGTGAGGCCTCCCTCTTAATAAACAATCTCTGGTTATTTGCAGACATGGTTTACAGAAAGCAGTTTGAATGACAAATTACTCCTGGAATGAGTGACAGATGAAACAGCCTACAGCCGAACCATTTGTCATCTTAGCCAGCAAGCGCAACAGTCAACACTAGTTAGAAATGAGACACTGGCAGCGTAAGGCCTTTACATTCGCTATAGATTTGTCTCAACTCTGTCTCCCGACCGTGAGTCCCAACTGTTTTCGAGGTGAGTAGATCAGAAACACAGAGCGAGACAGACAACACACCAGTTGAGTTGAATCGGATTTGAATTGTCGTCATTGCCAGTCTTTTAAAATGTGCCCAGTTCTGCACCAACACTGTCCCTGAAGGCCGGCTGATAATACAGTAGCGCCACTTAAAGCACTGGACCATTTCAAAGTAACTAGACAAGGTGTTCAACCTGTAGCTGGGACGAACCAAATGTGTCCACAGCGCAAAGATCCAGAACTTTTCCATATCCTGAATCATATTTAGACTAAATAATAATTTTATTTACTGTATGTTCTATTTAACTATAGTTAAATCAAAATGCTGGCAATATTTAACTAAAGCTAAGGTAAGTTGTTGCACAGCATCTTGGTAAAAAAGTAAAAAAAATTCTATACACTCAAGCTCTGATAAACTACAAAAAAGACATTTGTTAACAATGTATACAATTCTTAAAGTAAGATATTGGTTGTAAATATTACATCTTACTAATTTTAACGCAAAACAACAGGACGAAAACATCCTCCGTATGCACCTTTGTGGGCGTTTGTCAGTTCTCTCACTCTCATGTTTAGCAATGTTGTTCCGTTCCCTGACAGCTCTCATCAACAACAGCAGACGGGTGTTAGTGCTGGTGCCGCGTGCGTGTTCCTGGGTGTATGTGCTGCGCATTCTCCACAGAGGGGTCAGGGGGTCACGGCGGAGCCACAGGGCCACAGCGACAACTCGCTGCCCTCCTCTCTGAGCCCACCTCCCCACCGACACCCTCTGGCCTTTTGCTCCTCGCCTGGCTGGCAGCCCTGCAGCATGCAGACACACCACAGGCTCTGCCCCCCACCACCCCCTGCCAGTACACACACACACACACACACACACACACACTCCACCACCCCCTGCCCTGTGCAGATCGATACAGCTCTACGCCTTTCATCTGACCAGAGCTTTGGAGGAGCCGCACTTCCTGAAGAAAACCCAATACTCCCTCTCTGGGTAGCTTTTTTTCTGGTGTGTGTGTGTGTGTGTGTGTGTGTGTGTGTGTGTGTGTGTGTGTGTGTGTGTGTGTGTGTGTGTGTGTGTGTGTGGAGAGAAGCAGAAAAGTAAAAGGTTTTACATTAACATATCATTAGTTGATATGAGATAAGAGGGGAATAACAAAAATATATTATACCCTAATTAATTATAAATGGGAGGAATAGGATTGTTTCAGACTAATACAAGAGCAATTCTGCCATTCTGAATAAGAAGCCATCTCTCATCTTTTTCGTTTGTGTTTATTTTAATCGTTTTAATTGCATCAAAACACAAATACCCTAAAGCTTCATTCAATAAGATAAATTCTACCTTTGACTGATACGAAGATCTGGGAAAGGGAAGTTTGGCATTAGTGGAAAATCCTCATAAATACTTCAAAAGCAAGAAGGGCAACATCCATTTCTCTCTCGGTTTCTCTTCTTCCTACAGTATCCAACAGCTTCCTGTGCTGTTTGAGGATTGTGAGACTTAACTCCATCTCCCTATTTGCACACTTTGCTTACCCTCCAGATTCCTGCAGTTGATTCCAGTGGTTTGTAGGCAGGGAATCTTAACTTCCTGAGTGGAAGACGGAGATACTGAAGCTCCAGACTCCACCACCACGTTTTAATCAAGAGGTCATGTCGAGGTCGGCTGAGAATGCCACCTGAAATAAGAATATATTAAACCTGGAACTATTTAACAGGATGATGTAGGTCTTGTCATGCAATAAACAGCATGTGAAAAAAGCAATTCAGAACTAAATCAAAGGAACTCTTAACTGGGTGATTTGATTGAGTCAGGTTTTGGGTCCAAGACAAATAGGATGATAAAATCTATGGTTATTTTACCCTTATCCAAGCACTAGCAAAGCATCTGATTAGCGCCATAATCATTTCATCATTATGTGCCACCCAACATACAGCCACAGTCAGAAAGAGGCATCTATACCCACAAGACCTGGGTCCAAGAACAGAATTAAACGTATTAGAAACATTAGATTTACTTCCGCTCTGTTAGAAATAGTAGGATTGGTTTTATTACAGGTACGTGTAGAAGAACATGCTTGCACACCACCCACTCATCAGAGAAACTCCAGTCAGGATGTTGTCTGAATAGATGTTTAGTCTGCCCAGAGCAGCGCAGTGCTGTCTGTTTTTATTGGCTCCCTGAATCCAGAGCCACCACTGCCTTGGTCACTACTACTCCCCCCTCAAATCCAGCCAAAGGGCAAAGGAGCACGCAAGGAGACAGAAGCTGGAAGCAAGTGAGCCGCTTCCAGATCCACTAGGCCATGGACAGGTCCGTATAAACAAGACTGTGTGGCCACCAGAGATTGGTATATTGTCGGAGTGGAAAAGTCCAGCCCCGGATGACTCAGCCTCAGACGCACACGACTAAAAAGACACGGCACGATCCCAAACAGTCCAAAATAGGCCTGCAGATCCCAGCCCAACGGTAACCCAACGTCAACACTAGAATGAGAGCCAAAAGACAAAAGGCAGGGAATGACCACAGGCCATACATATGTAATAGGCATAAACAATCTGATATTATTTACAGTAAGGTGACAGCGTGGGATTTAGTTTATGTAGGTGTCAAATTGAACAAAAGCTAATTAAACTGTACCAAATTTATTCATGTGATGCTAACAGAAACCTCATAAGGAAGGAAGAAGGAACCTCAAACGTGGATGGATTTCCCAAGACACATCTGCTCATCCTACATGATAAACGCAAGCCGATCAGACAGCCAAGCACCAAGTTAAGTGTAGTCCTGCTCCCTGGCCGGTGTCAGGTGCGAGTTAAGGACACCCGCTGTTCCCTGCGGTCAGAGGGAATGAGGAAAAGGTTGGGGAGGAAAAGGAGGGAAAGGGATGCAGGAATGCACAGCAGGGCAGCTGCCTTGAGGATCACACAGGCCAGTGATTAATGCGCAGGAGAACACACTGGAAGGAAAACAAGGCCATAAATCAGCCGCTGGGCCTCTATGCTAATTGTAATTGAAATGAATTTGTTTGGCCCATAGTGCAGAGAATTGCAATTTCTATTGACCAACAGGGCCCTGGTCGTCAGAGAGAAATGAAATGGGCGCCCGACTTGTCCGTGCCAAGATCAATGCACAACCTAGACCTAGCGTTGGATTTGGGCTGAAACCATTTAACAAATGAGCTATTGTGTCGGCTTCGGTGGCGACTTTCTCTGTTTGCTGACTTTTGGCCACAATTTAGACGTAAGTAAGTGCAAGCGTGACAATGCTGAAAGAATAATGTGAAACGCTACAAAGGGGGAACCACCCTTGGATTGATTTAGTCCGGCCAAAACAAGTAGGTGCTCATGCATAGGAGGGTCTGCCTTCCAGCCTGTCTCCTCCCTCCACCCACCACAGTCAGGAAGGTATCTGCCCGTTCATGACCCGAAGGGACATGCAATGACCTGTGAGCAAGGCAGCTAAGCAAGTTGGAGACACTTGACAATGAAGACAATTATTTTACTTGGTTGAGAAAACGGCATCTTTCTTGTATAGATCATTTTAATGTTAGGTATTAAAGTATTATTCGCTCAAAGCTAAGATAAAAGCTCTTCTTCTGATCTACACGTGAAGCGATAGCATAGCTACAGGAATATGACGTGCTCCTCCATCCATACACAGGTTTTATAGCAGAGCAGCGGATGTGCTTAAATTAAATCTTAATTACGCAGGATGTGCAGTAGAAACCGTGAACGCTGCATCACAGACGAGGCCCCTCATCGCTACACGAAATTGCTCAGGTTTCTCGCGCTCTGCGACGGACTACACAAAAGCGTTCGCCCACGCGATTTACAGCAACAAACAATTGCAGCAAAGCATTGTTTTCCAATTGCCTTTGACAGTGTGGGCTGCTCGGCGCAGAGGCCTCCGCCCTAACTATTGGGGCTGTGTCTGCTAAACGAGCCAGAGCAGCGCTGCAGAGCCCACAAGGCTCCCAACTCTCTGATACGACCAGGGGCTTTTCTCTCGCTGCACACTCCCTCCACCACCACCTTGCTTCCTTCCCCCCCTCCGCCCCCCCACCCTTCCCCTCCGTCAGGAATCTATATTTCATAAGCGAGCTGTGGAGCTCCAGTGCCCAATTATCAGCAGATAAGGCGCAGGAAGCCCTGGAGCGCCGGCACGGCTATTTAGATGGGGAGGGGGGGAGGGGGGAAGGAGCTGGGGAACGAAAGACAGGCAGGCAGGCAGGCAGGGACCCAACCCCCCAGGGGCACTTCGCCCTCACCATGCTATTTTTTTCCGCCTTTTTTTCCCTCCTCTCCCTCGCTGACAGCCTCCTCCTCCCTCTCTTACCTTAGCGGCAGAGTTCAATTAGTGCCGACGGCAGCCGGCACCCGCAGCCCCGCTCAGCCCCGCTCCGCCCGGGAGCCGGATCCGCTATCAGCACACACCAACAACATGCAAGGCTGAGCCCAACTAGCGAGCCGGCGTCAAGGCGAGCTCGGCGCCGGCCTCGCACACACAGCCGCGTGCACGCGCATGTGAGCATGCACACACACACACACTCAGATTCATGTGTGGCTTTTTAGTGTCTCTACCACGAACACAACAGGGTCATCCATGAAAAATTTAAACTGAAGGCTGAGGTAAAGTTTTTTTGCTCAGTTTCCTGAAAATATAACTGTTAGCTTTAAAACCACAATTTCTCCACGGAGATGTGCTGCTGCTGTTTTATAATCATGCTGGACCAATCTCTGGGGTAATACTTTGAACTATACTTTGACCAACTCTAAAATCATCAGAAACGACGCCAAATATTTCCTGTTATTTTACCATTTCTCAGATATACTGTTGCTGCCTCCGCAGACTGGCACATTTAAGTCGGGACTTTTCACACTCCTCCGTGGCCCGAGACCTCTATTAGCGAGGGGGTAAAACTCGATGTGCCTCTCACGTTTTCAAACCCCAACAAAAAACGGAGCCCGGCCGCCAATGCTGAGCAAGGTCGATCAGGGGTCAGGCACAGCTCACGGATACGAGACGGATATCGATTTGCTGGGACAGGCCGTGAGCGCACACGCAGGCAGGCACGCACGCACACGCGCACACACACACACACACACACACACACACACACACACACACACACACACACACACACACACACACACACACACACACACACACACACACACACACACACTTTCTTTCCCAGTCACAGGGCAGGCATCACCCAATAGATCAGCCAGGGGCAGGAAAAAGCATGGGTCAGAGGGGACAGATTGTGTTTGTGTGTGTGTGTGTGTGTGTGTGTGTGTGTGTGTGTGTGTGTGTGTGTGTGTGTGTGTGTGTGCGTGCGCGCGTGTGTGTGTGTACGGTGATGATAAGACTAACAGTCTGCTGAAAGCTGCTCTCACCCAGAACTATCCAGGACCTTCAGGCTGTGCCAATTCAACTTCAGCAGCAAAGAAGGAAACAGCTCCGACCAACATTGATGGGAATATTAATCCTGGTGCCGCTGATGGACAAGCACGCTTTTAACACACTCTGGTCGATGTTTATGATCAGCGGTAATCACCCGGTTACACAGTGCCACACAGGGAACTCATGTGTGTTTTTATTTTTTTTCCACGTGGCGCCTGATATTATGGAACACTTGTCACCTCGGGAGGGTGTGTGCTGTGCTGTCACACGGGGCCCTGCGTTAGAGGATCTGCCAATGGCAAAGAGACTGGAGTAGGACCGAGGTACGGCTTCAGCGGCCTCGCATAGTCTGGAGGCTCAGCTGGAGTCACTTCCCTTTCGTCAACGGTGCCTGGGTCGTCGTGTGTGCATGTGCCATGTATGATTGCCGTGCATGACTGGACAAGTTAAGTGTACGTCTCAGTGTGTGTGTGTGTTGGTGTGTGTGTGAGAGAAAGTCAGGGGGCATTGAAGCGGAGGAGGGCAGGCAAAGCTCCCAGGCATAGAAAGCGGGCCAACTCCGTCTCCCACTTCGGAGAGCTTCAAAGAGATGGGGCAGCAAAAGTGGAGAAGGTAGAGGATGCTGGGATATGTCAGTAAAGATGTGTGAGTTATTTCCTAATCAGACGAAACCAAAAACAAACACACACACACACACACACACACTTGTCAAAGCTTTCATTGCTTTTTTTATTGGTTTGCATTTTTTTAGTTTATATCTTCTTTGA
Source organism: Betta splendens (assembly GCF_900634795.4). Classification (NCBI taxonomy): domain Eukaryota; kingdom Metazoa; phylum Chordata; class Actinopteri; order Anabantiformes; family Osphronemidae; genus Betta; species Betta splendens. The sequence goes on along the minus strand of NC_040887.2, from coordinate 5,966,803 downwards.
AACTTTTTTTGTGACTGGTTTCCACATAAATAAAAATTAATAAGCCTAACCTTCCTACCCCATGGCTATTTTATTCATTCTCTTTAAACAGACTTAACCTCAAACTACTGATACGGCAGCTAGTGCCGCCAGATAAAGACAGGATGCAGACAGGAAACAACCCAAAGACAAAGAATTCTGAGGTATACAGTAGAGAAGTCACGCTGAAGCAAACTTCCCCCCGCTGACGCTCTTGTTCCACGGCGAGAATCCCCCAGCCGGTAGCCTCAAACATCTGGTTCTGGTTAGATCTCAGCACTTTGACGCGTTTCCTGTGCTGCTAATCCGCGCAGCCACAGCCACGACACAGCCCTCCCAACACCACGGCAGTCAGACTCTCTGCCAGTAACGCAGCATAGCACGCACACCCAAAGCACACAATCAACCCGGCGTCTAGCGAACGCTAAAGCAGGAGGCTGTCGTCGTGTATTCACACCGCAATTTAGTTTAGGATTAGGCCTCGCACGCGGCGCTTCTTTAGAAGAAGAGAACACGTGGGCAGTGCCATAACAACCACACTTCCACTAATGATCTGACAGATCAAAATATCAAAATGTCTCCACTGATCCTATCTCACATCTGTTCAGCAGAAATTGGAGCGAAACCCAATTACCCCATTCTGAGCGTCGCGCAGAATAACAACCGTTTCCATGCACAGCCGCTCCTGCGAAGTGCACTAACCTCTGCAGGTTCAACAGCCTTCAATTAAGAAAGAGCTGCAATATAAGTAGCCACAAGGAAGGATCACAAGCAAATCCAAGTATCTACCAAATTTCATTTCAGAGGAGATAAGGTGTGGGGAGAACGTGTTAAGTAAAATAAAGCTAGATGGAAATCACTCAAATGTGAAATATGCTCTGGAAACGATTTAACTTGTTATCCAAAAACAAAACAATCCCGTTGATTTGACAGATGAGCAAAAGAACAGGACACTGATCACGCTCAACCACAAAACTGGGTCAACTAGCTGTCTGTTTAGGTTTGATTATGAGGGCGTCAATAATGGCCGTTAGCTGTACTGATATTTACTATGAGAAACGATTAGGAACATGAAGACTTTGATCTCATAATATATTAAAAACTGTGGGATAATGTTCGGGAAAATGAAACACATTTGTTCAAGACACAGACGTTCCTATTGTCAGATGTTAGCAGTCCACTGTGTGTCAGAGTGCTAAATTATGACACAAACTGTGTACAGCACTTGGCAGCAAATGCTATTTTTTACATTTCATATCTGAGCTGCACTTGGGCTCAGTCCTGCCATCTGTGTGAATATAACAATGAAGTGTGATACACGGTAATAAGGAGGCTCTGAGAGGTACACTGTATTTTTGACCTGTCAGTTTTGGGAACTAACAGCACAGCATGTCGTGTCACTCATACAGTGGAAGTCTGTAAGATTTCAGTGTAACTACCCACTAAATGAACCCCAGTGCCTTTCGGTGAGGTGATTCCCTGTGTGGAGGAGTGGAAAAGGGTGACCCCAGAATGGAGAAATGTACACGAGAGTTACCCAAAAAAAAAAAAACAAGAACCCACTCATCCCTGCTGTTCTGCAGAGGCGTAACCTGGTAGGCTACACCGAGGATTACGGATAGTTAAAGTGAGAATGAGGGGGTGAGAGGAGAGAAAGAAACAAAGTGCAATGAAGAGGAGGTGAAGAAACAGGAAGGAGCTTCTCAAAGGGTTTCCTGCGTTGGAGGGACTCCCTGCACCACACAAATTCTCACAGTACCGAGAGTATTCTCTGAAATCATGGTGTGACTGGAAATTTACCAACCTAATAGCTGCTAATGTCGCTAGATGGATGTATCATTGGTACAGTATGGAATATTCACGGTAAATCTCAGCACTTAAATTACTTAGTTTTATCAAATGTTAAATCAGTGAATATAAATCTATAACCACACTCTTATACAACCCAATGTTGTTCCGAGACCCAAAAAATCCCCACATTAATTGCTCCCAACTGGGTGTGAGCGTTAGCAAACGAGGACAAATGAAAGTTTAAGGAGGCAGTATTGATTTGTGTGGAGGTCAGGGGGAGGTCACCCCTATCAGAGAATCAACAAACTGCCGCCAGCACCCTCCTCTGCTAAGCCAACCACCTTCTGACCTTGTCCACCGTTACCATGGAAAATGACCCTGAACTCACAAGCCGCGCAGTCGTCTCCTCGCTGAGCGAAAGCAGCCAGGTGGAGATGCGCAAAGATGCTGGAACTCCAACTTTTAACTTCTGATTCACCTTCTGTACTCCAAGTATTCTTGCCTTTCACGTTCTTCAGCCTTAAATCAAAATATTATATGACTTTAGATATTATCCGATATTGTTTATGAGGAGAACTGGTAATTTACGTGTAACCATAATTAAAAACTAGTGAAACAAAAAGTGCTGCAGGTTTTGTTTTGTATATTTCTGATGTACACGTTCCATTCTAACACATTCACTGCAATGTGTCTGTGTGTAATCTGTGCATACTATAAATTAAATTAGCTAAAATATTGGTATCAATGTTGTGATACTGAATGCAGCCATAATGACCCAACCTACTGTAATCACTCAAATCTCATCTTCATCTGGTTTTAATAGATGTGGAGAAACAAATCTCAGACTCCAGCCTTCACCCACAGTCTTTCCCTAGTTCTCCTCCCTTCATCCCCCTCTCCTCCTTACGCCCTCCCTTCCTCCAACGCAGGCAGGCGGTGGTGGTAACCAAGCCTCTGGCAGTGTGTTCCTATCCTGCAGGAGCCCTCAGGTTCCAACCTGTCAATATCCCAGGCAGCGTCTTGGCTCTGCTGTGGCTCAGTTAACCTCCTCACCCACTGGAACCACACAAGGGGCTCCTGTCCCTCCGCCAGCCCAGAGACAAGCTCGATCAGCTGCTGCCCCACCCAGCCGCCGCCGCCTCCAATCCCGCTCCCAAACCACACAAATGCTGCTCTCACATCCGTAAAGGGCAGCGCCCAGGCAGCGGCGGCGAGCAATATGGCAGCTGACGGCAGTTTTCTGCTCACTGACGTCTTAGATGTTTTGGATGACGGTCACGTTGGAAGCTGACAGACAGTGAAGAGGGAGGAGATATTGCAGGAAAGTGTAAAGCCTGGAGGAAAGAAAAGCTCAGTGACTCAGTGACAACGGTCCCGTCATCTCGTCATGACTCTCAATTTCAGGGAAAGGAAGGATCGCGGCATGAAAGAACTCGGACACTGTGGAAATTAATTCCTCCCGTACGTCAGTGAACATATGTGTAAAGTTGGGGGAAACACAGAAGGCCAAGGGGAGGTTGTGGTGTGTGTGTGTCTGTATTTTACATAAGCAAAGTGGGCCAATCCCAAGCGTGGAAACAGGCGTGTGGCAGCATGTCACACACACACACACACACACACACACACACACACACACACACACACACACACACACACACACACACACACACACACACACACACACACACACACACACACCTCCATGCCTGACTGCGGCACCGCGGCTGTCTGCTGGGAGCTCAGGTTACGGCCAACCGGCGGGACAGATTTTATAGAAGCCTCTCTCCCACACCCACTCTCCCCCTCCACAGGGCTCCGGAGGAGATATCAGGTTGCCGGTTCAGCGCCGGCCAGGCTTGGCGCTGGGGGCGGCTTGTGATCTCGCAGCGCCTGTGTGTGCGTGCGCTTTATCTCTCCGTCTTTGAGGGTATCGGCACAGAACGCTGCCGTCTCCTTCAGGTATGTAGGTGTGATTTACAGCACAGACGCAGTCCCGAGCACGCACACACACCAGATCTGACCTCTTCCTCAGAACTAAAGCGCACAGAACATTCTACACTATATTATATCTTTGCTAAAAGAATGGATGTTATGTTTCAAATCCTATTTCGAAATATAAAATATTCTCACCCATCTAGGTGTTTAGCCAGGCAGACTGTTCCTGTGAAGGATGCTTTAAAGAATCAAATAATTCATCAAAGCTATTATATGAAGAATTATTAGAACTGGCCAGATGACCCCCACCACGGCCAGTGATGCTATCTGCGGTCTCAGAGAGCAGCTCTGGATCTGTGGAGAGCTCACTGCAGCCCCTTCGCTGGAAGGAGCTGCAGGAAAGGTGCACGCGCAGGTCAACGTGGAAGAGACCCTCTATATGCAAGCACCTTGTGATGGTTCTGCCGCTGGCTCACTTGCTAGCCCGGCATGGAACGGCACTCATGAATAATGCACGGGGACATCTGCCACCCTTGAATTATAGATCTGTGGAAGCCCAGCATATGGGAACAGCCCAGCAAGTGCTAATGGCTAACTCCCCATAACAAAATATGGGTTAGAGACTTGTGTATGATAGTCAGGTCAGACAACCTTGCAGTCACCTGAGTAGGAGGTGGGCTGTAATTGTGATTATTTACATTTCATCCTGTGTGTATGTATATTTGTGTTTCGAGCTCCAGTCAATAAACATGTAGAAATTTAATGATATGGCCACAAACAAGAACCGAATGTAAGCGTACCTCCTGAAGTGTGTTGAGCGAGGCACAATGCACCCAGCACCTTTCAGTGATGCAGCTCTGAGGCTGAACCTGCAGCCAGGCCTTTCTCACAGAGAGAAAAAGCTGAGAATTCCCATACAGGAATAAAAAGACTATTGTGTTACAACACACAGCAACTACTGCACTAGCTGTGCATGCAGGTTAGAAAAAGCTCCGAAAACCTTCAGCCTAACAAGCAACGGCTAATGTCTTCGAGTCTTTTATGTGGGCTTCCTGCTGCTGAAGTGCAGCCCACTTTAATATTCTATACTCTCTGGATGCAAGTCTTTCTGTTTAAAGCAGACACAAGATGGAGGGAGGGGGTGCGTTTTCTTCTGGCCCAGTCGAGCAGGAGGCCCGGTCTACCGGGGACCACTTCGATCTCCGCCTTTCTCTCTAGGATTATCCTCTTATCAGTGCCGCAAAAGCCAGGCTAAGAAGCGCCAGTAATTAGGCTATCTTTAATTAACGAGCGACTCGCTCCAAAACCACCCACGGTCCACGTAGGCTCCCGCTTGGAAGGCAGTCAGAGCGGCGTGAAGATGAGCAGACTTAATCTTGTTTTTGTCTGAGCGAGGGAGAGCAAATGTGTAGAAAAGGGCAAAGTTCACCCTCAAGTAGCTGGGGAGTCGCACTCGGCGGAACGCCTCTAATGCATGCGCGCCTGCAAACAAGCATTTCGACACCGCAGGTTTCAAAGGGAATCCTGCCACCCACCTCTGTTCCACTGTGCATGTGTGTTTGTGGTGTGTGTTCATTTAAGTGTACACTTTAGTGTGGATTTTTTTACTGCACTCAAATTATGCTAGCGCTCACCATTGCTCTCAGACCGAAGCCTCCTTCAAATCTACAATGGAAACTTATGTGGGAGAAGATGAGGGACAGAATCACTGCTCTCAGCTCCAGTGAACTTTAAGCTCACAACTCTACTCTACCCTAGGACCTTTTAGCGAAGTTTCCAGACCGAGTAGAGCAATACATAGAGTTGTATACAGTTGTAGATTAGCTATGAATTGAACATTTGCAAAACAACCAGTGGTCTACTAATTGTTGTGGTAATAGAATCAGAGACGACTGCTCCAAATGAAAAGAGACAGGCGAGACAGGAAGATAGAAGGACATAGGTGCCATGAACTGGACAGGCCCTGGCACCAGCAGGCAGGAGGGCGGCAGTGGCCCCGCCATGCATACATTAGCGGTGCTTAGGCGCACTAATTGCTTCTCACTTAGACAAATCTCCTGCAAATCACGACTGCGCCGCCAGCACTGCCCAGGCCCCCCGGGAAGGAGAGACGGCAGGCAGGCGGACGGAGCGAGAGGCAGAGGAGGAGGAGGAGGAGGGGGTGGCGAGTGGAGCGTGTGTACCAGAGGCGCCTTGGAGCAGGATGGAGGAGGAAGGGGGGGGGGGGGGGGGGGGCGATCCCATGAGAATGGAGAGAAATGGTGAGAGAGAAAAAAGCGCCAACACTTCAAGAGTGCCTCTCTCTCCGTCTTTCTCTCTGCTCATCCATAGCCCAGGCTGAGTGCCCCCCAACCTCTTACACCCCTACCCTCAGAAGCCCCTCTGCTGCTCCATCCCTCACCCCCCCACCCCCCACCCCCCTTCTTCCAGCCCTCAGATCTCTACTCTGCCCCCATGCTCGCCCCTCCTTCCTCTCTCGCGCTCCCTCCCTCTCCATCGCTCTACAGAAAAGTGGAGGAAAGATGAAACTCTACAAAGAGGGAAAAAAATCAATAACACAGATGGATAGCTGGATAACAGGGTCCGGCATGCTTCGGCAGTGAGGCAATCCAGAGGGTGCCCACACAACTTCCACACAGGCGAGGAGACAGGCAAAAACAAGACACTGGGAAGAGGGTGGTGATCAGCCTCAGGAAGCTAACATCACCCGCAACACAAAGTACACACTTATTCACAGACTGCAATGTATGGCTGGATGTACAGACTTGAGAACGAGGACAAACAAGAATAAATAAGTTTGTCAGCATAAACAACAACATCTCCAGATGCACACATCTCGTGGTAAGAATGGACAACAATAAAAGTTATCATCTGGTTTATGTAGTTTGCATGAGGTAAAAAAACTGTAAGAATAACACAGATATTATATAAAACAGCATCACTGCCAGGTCTGTGCAATCCTACTTGTGTTATGTCACATATACCGTGGCCGCACCTGCATTTTAGTTTATAATCAGCAAAGAGTGTAGACATTAATACTTGGTTCCAACCTTCTAGAGCTAGGTTTAATGAAACTCCTGATTAAAGTTGCTTTGGATGGAGTTTCAGCAGGTGGATGTTGCACTTTACTCCAGTCATATTTCAGTCAGGTGAAGATCAAGCACTAGACATCCATTAAACTAAAGCAAACATCTCTGTTTCTAGACTCAAAGGCCTCACGCTTTTCAGAGATTTAACTGCACAAACTTAAAATCTGTTAGGGTCACATCTGTGACACATCTGTGACCCTAACAAATGTTTCGACTGATAACAGGCCTGACAACTCCTCAGCATAGTCAGGCTGACGTTTAATACTTTATGTGGTCAAAGGAAAAACCGTTGGTGATAGCGTACCTTATGACCCCATGCAGATCTGCCTGGTCCTTCCTCCACTGAAACCAGTGCAAACTGGGTGTGTTGCTTCAAGTAACTGCAAGAGGGGTGAAAGGGCGAAGACTTCATTATAGTGTATGTTATTGATGACCTTAACTCCACATTACACATGAGATGACACATGTGTGATGTAGTCCCCTCTTATATTATCTGATTTGGCAAAGAGTCATATGACTGCGGTGGCCATAATGAAATTCACCACTGAAAGTCAAAGGAAACCTTCAGGATTTTGATGAATACAAATACTTTGTTGACCTTTGTTGCTATAAACTTGTTGCTTTAAACCCGTTCAGTGAATCTGTGAAAATATCTTCTTCTACAATTAATTACCATTTCATCATTTAATATAAACAAATAATTTCAAAACAAAAGGTCAGGATAAAATAAGGCATTGGCTGAAATACTGAGACTGTGCTTGGACTGAATCCCATCAATGACATCACATTCAAATGACATTATACATGAGATGATTAAAACCAACTGGTGGTCAAATTTGAGAATAAATAAAAATCAAACTTAAAACCTTGACTGTTGTCACCTAATACAAGTCTAATCTACTTCTCACCCAATATATTTATTATGGAGCATAGTGATGACAAAAATGGTTAAACACATGCCACCAGCAATTACACAAACAAAACAGGACAATGTCAAGTTAAGTATTTAGCGTGTTTATGACATGTTTATTTCTTTCCATCTGAATCGAGAAACCACGCTGTAAAGAAGTTAAAGCTCTCTAGCACCACCTACGGTTCACCTCCATCCTGGCTTGGCTGTTTCCTGGTTTTCCTTTAGACTGAAGGCCAACCTGCTCCAACTCGCCACTAATATATGTGTGACTGCAGCTCCATCTTACGGGGACAGACAGACTTGCTCGCTTTCTAATTCTTTCCCGAATAAAATGCCAAAATAATCAATTTCATGCAAAACTCAAACATGATCATTTATTTTGACAGAATTGTCTTAGATGAGCAGCACATGTAGGGCCATCTTAAAATGTTATTTGGGAGTTAGTTTAGTTCGTTCGATCAGTTTAATTGCACGTGATTCTAATGTTTTGGTCACTTCATTCATTTTATACATGGTTGCTAATGTATTAGATGGCAGAGTTGCAGGACTGTACGGAAAGCTGTGCTAAATTAAACTGTACCAGAGAGTTTATTTGAACAATGATGACGTAATTTGGAACAATTGATAACAGAATAGAAGTTTGTTATTGGGCAACTGTGCATCAGAATGCAGAGCAGTCACCTAGCACTCCGCTGCGGTTAGCTGTTAGCTAAAGTAGCTGGAAGGTAGCTAACAGCGCTGTCTGTTGACGACAGAACCAAATGAACGACAAAAGTGCTAACGTCGTTGTACAGTATAGTTTACTTTTAATCCGTCGTTCGTGTCTCAAACTGCTACTTACCGAAAACTAAGGAAAACACAGTAACGTGTTTCTTCCATCTTCTCACACCTGTTCTGATTAGTTTTGCAGGTGATGCGTGCTTTGCAAGTTTCGCTAACGTACGGACACTTCCGGTTAGCTTTCACAATAAATATGGATTAGCGACGATCTTCATGTAAATTAATTCAAACAAATACAGTATATAGACATGTTAAAGATGTGTGAAAGATATAATGTATTGCCTCAAAAATTATTCACAACATTAGATTTTTCTTTACATACTAAAAAGAAGGCGCGATTGGCTTTTAATGTGAAGTTCTTGGTTTCCGGTATGACTCTAAATGACTGTTGACTGTTGGCAGTTTATTGTACAACTCCCCCTACACTCAATATTACAAAAATACTTCATGAAATCGAAAAAACAAGTATTTAATTTCTGATGATTATTTTCATGAAAACCAGATGATCTCCATTTTAAGCAACTTTAGCAGCTGTTAAAGCACTTAGTTTGCTTTTTTGTGTGATGCATCTACTGAACATGTTCACATATGTGTATTTCTGCATTCCCAGCTGATTCAGTGCATATCTGTCTTTACTCACCAATACAAAATAAAGTACAATCACACACCTGACTGCCAAAATTGACAAGACTGCAAACTGCAGGCGACACAGTGCTCTGGCCCCATCTGCTGACTCCAGGCAACAAAGTCAACAAACAACTGAGCTCACACAGTAACTGGCTGCAGAACGACGAGCGACCCTGAGACACGCGCAAAAACAAAACTGATATCATGCATAATATGAATCGGCTAACGCAGTCCAGGCGTTCATTGTTCACATTAGAATTCCCGGTTTATGACGGCATGAATGTGATTCCAGCTTCTTTAGTAGGCGAATAAACTTACAGCTGTGCACAGTTTATTATTGTTGACAGGCTGCACAGCGGCATCTGTGGGTGAGGTCATGGAGGTGTTTGGTGTTGAGCCTGTTGTGTAGTGGAGAGGTTGGCCTGAAGTTTCACTAAGGATGTATGCTTAAGAAGCCAACTTTAGACTTACATCTAATAAAACATCAGATGATGATGATGATTATAACCTCACTGAGATAAGGGTTCTGTTTTGGAAGACTGTCCTGTCTAAAATTATTCATATAGAATATTTCTGGCTTTGTTTTTCAAACTACGGACTAAAGCTTCTTACTAATATTCTGGATTTTGCGTAGTACAGCACTGAAGTGCAGCAAAAGAGCAATTGCCTGTGGTCTCCCTCCATTTTTCTGCGTCGCCCATTTCTCCTCAGCTGCACTTCATGTCGTCACGCGGTGAAGTGAGCGAGCGGCTGCTCGCGCGCGGGGGCGCGAGGCTCCCGGACAAACGGAGTGTGACGGCTCAGCTCAGACGGGGGGAGGGGAGTGTGTGTGTGTGTGTGTGTGTGGGGGGGGGGGGGGGGGGTCACGCTCATAGCGCTGCTCGAGACAAGGTCATCCCTGATGAGAGTGACAAGCGACACTGGTGGAGATTACACTTGATAAGCCGTGGGTCCCGTGGCCTCCGTCTCCTCTTCCCTCCTCCCCCTCCTCTTATCTTCTCCTCCACAGTGTCAAGCGTTCTCCGTCTCAGCTCGTTCCACTGAAACACATTTGGTTCGTGTAAACACTCCGGCTTGCTAGCGGCAAACTGTAGCTTGAGCAATGGCATTTTCCCCCTCCTCTAATGAAGGCAAGTCTGTGCCACAGACAGCTTTTACTACCTACTTTTATTTATACACGCCTACACACACGCGCGCGCGCGCGGAGCGGCGGCGTCTTGATTTAGAAACCTTCGACTGCAGCTGCCGCTACGAGCAAAGACCGTTAGCGAAGCTGCCACGCTTCACTCCCACGCAGTCACCGAGCTGTTGCTGTCAGCAGCGAGTGGGAGAACATGGCACCACAACGTGTTTGCTAACAGTTAGGAAACCCAGCACACACACACACACACAAACACACACACGCTGCACAAACACATCCTTATCGCTGTTTACACAAACTGCCCGTTAAAGCGCATATATGCACAGAGCAACTGTGCAAACGGCAATAAAACGCACACGTGTGTGTGTGTGTGTGTGCGTGCGTGTGTGTGTGTGTGTGTGTGTGTGTGTGTGTGTGTGTGTGTGTGTGTGTGTGTGTGTGTGTGGTAATAGTAGGAGCAACCAAGCTGCATGGGGAGGATTTATTTTATGAGCAGTCTGTCAGGTTGCTTTATGCACCAGAAATAATATATCTAATAATGAAAGCAGAGTAATAAAGGGAGCCCACTGGTGACTGCTCCATAAAACCGTCCTGTTTGCAGAGGATCACATGTTTGTCATAGTTAATTAGTTCTCGGGCAGCAACGCGCCAAATCAAATTAAACCCCTACGACACCTAAACGTTGTTCACTGTTCATCAGCTTTTTGAAAGTCTACCCACACTTCTGGCTTTTTTCCCTCACGCACCTGTCGACCAGAGCGAAGCCGCAGCCACGGGACACGCGAACGCGCGTGGCGTTAACTAACGCAGAGCATTTCACCGGCGTTTCCACCAGAGGGCGCTGTGCGCCGCTTTCCATCCGCAACAGCGGCCCGATTGAACGCAGATGCGCCCCCTGAAGAGGGCGGCCTTGTCAAGAGCCTGTTAGAGAGAACCTCTGGTTCCCCGTCATCTGTCACTTCATGTAAACGCTGAGGATAAATGGTAGGAAAACGACCAAAAGCCACCACAGACCAGCATCAAACCAGCACAGACTGGTAAAAGCTTTAATGGTTTGAGTGCAGCTCGGCCAGTTGTAGCTGGTGCTCTTTGTTCCAACCAGAGCATGTGCCACGAGCCCTCGCTGCTTTTCCTCAACAGCTGCTAAGCCCATTAAATCTGCAGCCAGTCACCGGAGTGGGAGGGGGGGGGGGTCTGAACCACCGCAACCCCGGGGGCCGCTCCACGCGAGCGCAGATAATACTGACGAGCGGCGGCGAACCACGTCGCGCGCACACTCATCTGTGCGGTGAAATGCGTGTATCGTCCGGATGCTGATGAGGCGGTGGTTTCTCACTGGTGATTATCCAGCGTCCGTCCTGCGTCGTTTCATTTCCAGGCTTCGCTTCTGCATCAGCTCAGTAAACTGACCTCGCCCTCGCGCGCCACGAGCGCCACGGAGGCTCCACGAGGGACACGCGGCGCGTCCGCCGCTCCTCCGTGGTTTGCCTGGATTCGGTTCACACCTCCGTGTCGGTTGCTCCATGACGTCACCGCTCCTGAACCAGGGGATTAGCCGCAGCCTCTGATTAGCAGCCCACGAGGAGGATTTCACACCCGCCTCACACACAAACACGGCGACAAACCTCCGGATGTTCAAATGACCGAATGTCTCTTTTATAATCAACATTTCCTGCTTTTATTCCTGCTTTTATTATTATACACGTGAATATAAGATATTCACGTGTGTTCTTATAACGTATGAGTCATGACGTAATGTTTTAGAGATAAACATTTGAGATTTATTAAACATGAGCACAGGCATTCATTCGCTTTAAGCCGTTTTAGCCCAGGGGCTGATTATCCTGTGAAACGAAGCAGGAAACAGTAGGTGGAAAGAACCGGGCCTGTGGTGCTGGAGACAAGCTGCTGCTGCTGCTGCACAACCTTGATGATGTCAGTTGATGTCCATCCAGGATAAATGTCTCTGGAGCTGCCTGGCTTCTCCCTGATGGAGGTGAGAGCGGGGGCTGGAGCCTCGTCCTCGGGGGCCCACGGCCGCTGGGGGGGTCCGCAGTCACCGGGGGCCCCGTCTGCGTGAGGCTAAACGGACAGTCCCACAGTGCGGTGGGGGTGCGTGTGTGTGGGGGTGCGTGTGTGTGTGTGTGTGTGGGGGGGGGGGGGGGGGGGGGGATCACCATCTACCACACAAAGACAAGGTCGGGGCCGCTGCATGGGCCCCGGCCCGGCTGCAGCTCCGGTCGCCCTGCTGCTGGACTCCAGGCGCAGCCGGCGTCATCGTCAGGCCGGAGCCGGGCGACGCCAAGGTAACGGCGCCTGACAGCACACTATCAGTCCCGGCTCAGACTGATGATGGCGGAGGAAATTGCTGAGGAGCGAGAGCCATTTACTGGCTGTGATTTATTTAGCGCCGGCGCTGTTGCTGCCCTGAGACGGGCAGGTTTTACAAAGCAGCCCGGCCAGCGTGACAGGCCAAGGTCGAGGCGGGTGATCTGCATGGGGGGGGGGGGGGTGTCGCTGGGCCGGACGCAAGCTACAACACGTCTCCCACATTCACTGCAAAATCATCCAGCCAAAACATAACATGGATCAGCTGACGGGGGTTTATTACTGCTGATGTGAAGATTGTTTCATAATTTCAGCTACTGGATGTTTATACTAATTCTAACCTCCAAATCTTTTTTTTAGCCCCAGAAATGAGAAAATGAGAAAAACGTAACAACCACGTTTCATTATCCGTGAATGTTTAGTCAATATTGAAAATAATGGTGAGTTACGGCCCCAAAGAGATGGAGCTGGTGTTTATCGCCTCCTGCCGCTCCTGATGACGGCGAGCGCTCCTCCGGAGGACTCTACCTCCTCTGGAGCCTGGCTCCTCAGGCCTCAGGAGGGGAAACGCCGGGGGGGGGGGGGGGGGGGGTTCCAGAACCGGGCCTCTCTCACCACCAGCAAACACGTGGGCTGCTTATTCCACATAGCGGTGATCTCTGCAAACTGGGAGTTTCCTGAGCCTGAACATGACTTTTAGCCTAGATCGCTGACAAATAAAAAGGATAAGACGTATCTGTAGGATGCCTGTGTGAACGGACCTGTTCGAGCCCAGAAACAAAGAGCGTGAGGACATATCTGTCGTGTGCACCGGTTTTTTGCTCCTTCTGGGTTAAAGCTCCTGTGTTTCATCCGGTTCAGCCTTTCCCGTAAGCGGAGGTGATGTGAGCGGACGGCGACGGAGGACGACAGCAGAGGACGGCTTTGCTGAGCGTGGGCCCAGCAGGCGACGCATTCCTTCAGGTTCAAGTGAAATGAGAGAGCGAGAGAGAGAGAGAGAGAGAGAGAGAGAGATGAAATGTCAGGTCTGCGTGAGTCTGACAGTGCACAGACGCTGCAGACAGAAGCGCGTCTGAGGACGGGTAGAAGGACGTCTCTGCCGGCTGCATGTTTTATGACAGCACATTAAAGAGGAGCCTGGAAGTCTAGCGTGGGAGCCCCGCGTTGTCTGTCCTCTGCCAGCGAGCGGCCGAACCTGGCACGCTGCGCTCCACAAAACGCTTCCTACGGCTGCGGCTTCAAATCCAGCTCCACACAACAGAGGCAGAAGGGAGAAGGAGTGTGTGTGTGCGTGTGTGTGTGTGTGTGTGTGTGTGTGTGTGTGTGTGTGTGTGTGTGTGTGTGTGCGTGCGTGCGTGCGTGCGTGCGTGCGTGTGTGTGTGTGTGTCTGTGTGTGTGTGTGTGTGTGTGAGGTCGGCGGCGGCGGAGGCCTTCCGTGGGCGGAGGGGAGCGAGGAATGCTGGGGCCGGGGCCGGTGGATCCGTGGTGCAGACTGGGGGGAATCCGGGCCGGCTGCGGCAGGAATGCCTGGAGCAGGATATCAGCGGAGGCCCGGGAGCCCTGGAACGCAGCAGGCAGCAAGACGCCCTCTGAGAAAGTCATTACACGGCGAACGCAGGCACCGAGCTCTGAGGAGGCTCAAAATGGCAGCTGACTCGCAGAGAAAATCACAATAATGTGTTCAAACCTCGCTCTCTGTCTATTTTCCCTTTGAAATACAAAGTGTCTGAAAATACAATTCAATTAAAATCACCTAAACCTTGTCACGTAGCAGAAGGATGCAGCGAAGTTCAAAGGTCAAATTCTTACTTGATTATAAACGAGTATGAAGTCAGAGCTAATAGCTACACCTGATCCATCATCACCTGAGTGGACGTGGAACGTGTCTAAATGGTGCAGAGTGAACGCAGCAGTTCTCCACTAAAAGGGTTTTTAAACGCGTAACAACACGCAGGTGCTGTGCAGCTTCTTCATACACATCTCACTACTGCAGAGGAGGAGGATGATGATGATGATGGTGATGATGATGGGCCAGCCAAGCAGGTCGTTATCACACGCGGGGGGGACGTTTAAACGCCGTGGGCTTTTATTTCTGCTGACTCCGTGTTTACTCTCCCAGGTGCTGAGTTTCACAGGAAGCCTCGCTGCAACTTCTCGTTGCTTTCCTTTATATGAATATTCAGTTTCGAATAACATAAAACGCACGGTCGCGTGCTGGAGGCTGGCCGCATTTGCACTGCAGATGCGCTCAATCACCTTTATTTGCATGCGTCACATTCGCGCAGCTGGCCTCCGTTCCTCGAGCGGCGGCTCTTCCAAACGCGTAACCACGGGTTACGGTCCCTAAATGGCGGCACGTCGTTCCCACGTGGGCAGAGGAGACCAGCAAACAGATGATTGATGATTTCATCGAGGTGTCTCCACCTGTCCGCTTCCGTGTGTGTGGACGGTGGATGGGTCACGTGATCACCGCCCAGGCCCAGCGGGGGGGGGGGGGGGGGGGGGGGGGATGACGACGGGACCCGCTGCAGCAGACGCGGTTCACGCTGCGAGAGCGGCACGAGGCACGTGGCAGACTTTCTGGGAGGACGTGTCCCCGCGCGCCTGCCCGAGGGGAACACACGATACTACGAGGAGGATGCGAGTTGACACCAGTCACAGTTGCTCCGTCGCCAGCGTGCAGGAGGACGGATGAATTATTCAGCCGCCGCCGCCCGGCTCCGGCGTCTTGTTGCGTCTTGCGGGGAGGTGCGGCGCGCAGACAACAAGCGGCGCCCCCGCACGCGGCAGCCGTCACATGACAGCCCGCGGGACGCAGCATCCGAGCAGCCTCGGTTTTTCCCGAGGACAGGGCATCATTTCAGAGAGCAGCAGCAGAATAATAGCTCCCTCTCGAACCGACAGCCGTCGCCGCGGCAGCCCTTCACAGATTGCCGGTCTATCACTCCCCGCACGCGCGGGATGAAATGACAGCCCGGCGCCGGTGATGGAACGGCGTCTGAGGCTGAGTAGGTGTTCCTTCTGGCTCAGCCCGGCTTTGATGTTATTACACCGCAGCGCTGGGATTCACTACCTGCTGCTGGCTGAGCTCTTCAAGCTCCGTGTTTCTGAAGCTGGGGATGGTTTATTCTGCAACACACTTCAGTGGTGAAGCAAAAGCTGCATTATTCAAGAGCAAATGTAGGACATGAGTACTATCAAAACAGACCTCCTCTCCTCAGCTGGAGAATTACATTACATGAGATTAGGCCTGCGCTGCGTCTCCTTCCCTTTGCTCTTCAGCAGTGAGTAATCAACAATTGTTTACCCTCAAAACAGGATTATTTTGTCTGACGGCAGCCAGAATTCAGACACACAAATAAATATGATTCAGACTAAAAAAGATGAAAGCGTGTGCTGTGGTGTAACTTAGTTGTTTATTTTAATTCCACAAATTTTTCAAAAAAATTACAAAATACTCAAATGGAGAGAACACAGGACTCACAATTTTTCTTATTTCTACTTTTTGTTTACATTGTGTCATCCCATGGCGACTACTCATATATACAATAAGCTTCAAGATACCAGTATATATATAAATCTTAGCAGTCAGAATTTACATTCTGCTATTGCCGCTTTGAAACAAGAAGCTAAACCATTGACAACACTTAACATCAAAGGTTTTGGAGACACAAAAAGAGGGAGGCAAAGGTGAGGGAATCGTAAGGAAACAAGGCAAATGTGATGATGATTTTAATGAGTATGTCACCAGGAGAGACAGCGTTGGCGAGAGGTGGCAGGACAGAGTGACAGAGGGGTCGTCGGGGCTCAACACACTCGTTTGGGTTTGTAAAAAGGGCGCTCGCGTTTGATGTCCGCGAGCATCCGAATGTAAATCATAGTGCTCTAAGAGAAGATATGGTCACTTTTAAAATGCAAGTTTCTTCATTTGGTAAAAATTTAAAATAAAATCTTTCTAAAGCCACAGTTTTCTATATGTCCATGACAATTAAACAGTCTTAGTGCATGGAACGATACAGATAAAAAAAACAAAAAAAAAAAAAAAATGAAACAACAATTTGGGTTCATGTGCACGTGTATGACAGGTCCAACACTACTTGTAACAGTCAGTGGCACACATGAACACACCACCCCTGAGGCCCTGGAGGCCGATTGTATCCCTAAGGAACCAAGGCATATGAACACGCACGCACACGCACACACACAGACACAAATAGTCATGGAGCCTCTACTTCCTGGTAGTCACGCGTCCACAGGCCCCGTCTAGTGTCACAGTGATCATTATTACAGCCTTGCTGGGGGGCGACCCGTCGAATGGGAGGCCCTGCCACAAGCGGCACGTGACCGAACCAGGAGGAGAGGTGGAACACTAGCTCGCAGCCATTCACACAATAAAAACAATCCTGAAGTCCTTTTGGGCTCGTGTTAAACTGAGTGAGAATCAGCATCAGCTCCCGGTCATTTAAAACCACTTGAAGAGTATTATGTATTTACTCAGTTCAGCCAGATGTTTCTGGTCTGTCTTTTTCAAATCACAATTCGAATCATCCTCCGTGACAACAAGTGAGGATGACGCCATATTGTCTACTTAAATACTAAAGGTAAGAATCCAATTGAGCAGAGCTTGCGGAAGCCCTTTCAGTGCAAATTCTGTTTTCCTTTAAATCCACGGCTTCAGTGTCCACAGACGCCTCGGTGACGACTGTGTCACCTCTTCAAGTGTTTCACGTCGCTAACTCGACGTGTTGCGCTTACACATTCTGAAAACCTGCTGCGTGTTAAAGGTGTGTGATGAATGGATGGTGGGTGTGACAGGTTTATGGCTGACATAATGCGTGTGGGACTAAACCTAAACACAGTGATGGCAGAGAAACGTCACAACTGAACCGCAACTCTCAGAAACTGCTCCTATAATGCCATGGTGCTCCCCTCTGAAACAAGGGATAATGCTTCAAAACAATTATACTGGAGGTTGAAACGACTTGGTTTGGAGTCCACACCTAGTAATAATAATTATAATAATAATTATATGTTTATATATACTATTTACAGACTCAAAAACGCCATGCTGTAGCTTCTCGTAAAATTATGAAAAACCTCCAACAATGTATTAAAATAAATGTTGACTTTAAGATAGCACTTGTTATTTTTCCATAAACGGCCTGACCGGTCTTGTCTTTTTTTGTTGATAAGCACAGTGTCTTGTTCTAGCACCTACAAAAAAATTACGTCAGGGAAGCTTGTCATGCAGGAGTCTTGAGGACGTTGTCACTACTGGCTATATACCAAAGAAAGTCAATGTCTTGAAAAGGAAAAAAAACAAAAAAAAAAAAACAAAACAAATGAAGAACGTCCTTGACAGGAACAAAAACAAACAGAAGAATTCTCAGATGATCCCTCGTGGTCCTTTTCTGTTTTTCAAAACTGAATGTGTTCAGAGGACCCTGGAGACCCTCTGAGAGACCGCTCTGTAACAACTTCCTGTGTCCTGCACCCGTCAGTCGCTTCCGCCCGCAGATGGTTACAGCTGCTTGTCACTCTCCTTCTTCAACCGGCTGAAACAAGAAACACGTTCCGAGGGTCAACGTTTAGAAAATCAAAGGCACAAAGTAATCAGCACATGTCTCAGCTTCATGACGTGTCCTCTGTCTAACCTGTAGTAGTCCTCCTGGCCAGGCAGCGGCCCCCCATGCATGTGATGGTGTCCATGCAGCCACTGCTGCTCCATGGCCAACCTCTGCAGCTCAGCCGACTGGGCGTGCATGGCCTGCAGCTGGTGAGCTGCAGACATGGGCGGTGGCAGACCTCCTGGCAGGTCCCGTGGGTATGGAGTACCTGCAAACGCAACATCTGGTCAGAGGTTTGCCTAATGCACCGCATACAATAAAAGCGCTAACAAGCGCTGATGTTAAGTGGACCTTACCGAAGACTGGGTGCCGCAGCATTTCGTGTTCGTGGGGCGGCTGGCCGAGCAGGGGGTTAGGGATGGCACCGGGAGGGTAAGGGAAGCGAGCCAGGTGAGGTCCAGCAGCCAGGGGATCCACAGCCAGGGGGTGGGCCCCAGAACCTGGAGGACACACAAGACATTCACCACCACCTTCTGGGTGTCAGAGTCTTAGGGTCAGGGTACACTCATCACAGACATTTATACAGCTTAATGTAATATTACTCCTCTCAAGGCAGAACCAAAGAGTGCAGGGACAGGTTCACTATATGTATCCACTGTACAGCGTCTGCTGAATTACATGATATATAACATAATCCAGTCTAATATGCTGTAAATGTCTGCAGAGAAAAAATTCCACTGCAGAAAATGTAGAGGTGGATTTAATTCAGTCCCTTTTGTTCACTCTTTACTGTGATGAGAGAAGTATTATAATACATTTAGCATAATTTACAATCAATATCATTCTATGTACACAGATAACTAGATAGACTACTACTAAATAGTAGTCTAGATTAAGACTTTGCTATGCTTTACTGAAATGGACATCTGTAATAAAAATACAATGTAGATCTAAAAAGGTAGCATCTTAAATATGGTGCAGTTTATCTTTGGAGTACACCAAGGAACCATTACTGGCCCTCAACAGTTTCTATATGTACAGTACAAATAGTCTCTCTTCTTTACAAAATGTATAAAGATACAGTACTACAGTAAAACTAATACATCACAATGAAACATTTTTAAAATGCTTTTTAGACATTAGCACATGTAGAATCAAAGATATGCATAACATCTGCAAAAAATACTTTCCATTATTTCATTTATAAATTAAATTACAGCAACAATTTGCATGAGGACAAACTTAATTTTAAAACGTTTACTTTCAAAACATTGCATAAGCAAAATACTTAGGATTTACATTTAACAAATATATTTGAATTTAACTTCAACTCTAAATACAAGCAGGGCTTTCGTTTACCTTGGTGGAGGGGATCTTGCTGGTGGAGGTGGAGATGAGAGTGAATATGCGAGTGCTGGTGGTGGTGCGGCGTAACATTGAACATCTGGAGACGAGCGATAGGGTCGTTGGCCACTGTTGCCATCCTCTCTGCGTGGAGTCTTTCTGCAGCCAACCTCTCTGGGTAGCTCATTTCTGGCCGTAGCTGGGGCCCAGCGAGGGCTAGCCTTTCACGCTCTAACGGGTTCAGGCCCGGGTGGAAGGAGGCGAAGGGATGGGGGCCGGCCATGGGGGGCAGCGTGATGGCCCCGTGCCGGGCAAAGTGCTCCATGGGGTTTGTGGAAGGGTGAAGTGTGTCCATCTCTGGAGGTTTAACCTCAAAGCCAGGTTTCATCCTTTCCCTTAGCTCCCTCTCACGAATCTCCCGCTCGCGCATCTCCCGCTCTCGCAGTTCGCGCTCGCGCATGGCCGGGTCGGCGTTATACAAGCTGGGCATGTGATACGCCAGCAGCGGGTCTGCGGGGTTGAGTGAAACGAAGAAGGGGTGGTTTCGATTGGTGGGGGACATGACGTGGGGCCGCGCGTACTCGCTGAGCGTGCGCAGGGCAGGGGTGTCGGGGCCGATGTACGGAGGCACAGCTGCAATAGTAGTGGGGGGGCCGTCGAAGGGAGGGCGCATGTGGGCAGGGCCGGCCATCTGAGGTTCGCCCATTCTGCCTTCGTGAGAGGAACTGGACGCTTTCTGTGGGGATATTGAAGCCATGTTTAGTGCGATTTAAAAGAGAAAAACGCAGAGGAACGGCAAACACACCCGACGCGCTACTCACCGCCGCTCGCTCCGCTTCCTTTTCCCGTTCGCGCTCCCTCTCCCGCTCTTTCTCCCGCTCCCTTTCTCGCTCCTTCTCCTCCCTGGCTTTCTGTTCTGCTTCCCTCTTGGCTTTCTCCAGCGCTTCCTCACGCTTCTTGGCCAGTTTAGATGAAGCCAGGGGAGTGAAGTAGAAATCTGTCCTAGCACACGAGTTGTAGCCCCGGTCCAGGTGCTTGTAGAACCTGTGTTCACGGTAGAGGAAAAACAGTACTCGCTGAACATCAACCCAGAAAAACAGACTGATTATGCAGATTTTAAAGTAATATTAGTTACAAACAAGCTGAAGTCCTGGCATTCATGTTTAATTTTGCATGCTGAACAGCACGATTAAGTCCCATTAGATGAAAAGACAGCTTGCATTGGCTTACACTGGTCCATTATTCAAAATGAAGGAAACTCTCCTGGCATTCACTTTTGCTGCTACACTGAGTATGTATTAAGATTCTCATTGCTATTCATTGGCAAGCTGAGAGGCACTTAAGCACAAGGCAACCACAGATACTCATATTCAGATGGCTCAGTTCACTCGCATCGCACTATAATTAATCTCTCCTCTCTCCATCCCTGATAATTCCTAGCCCCCTTGGAGCTCAAGGCTAATTGTGGCCTTGGATGCCTGTTTTTCTGAGGCCATTTAACTTGTTGCTGACATCAAAGCTTTAAAACCTGAAGGAAGAGACACTTTGTTGCTGAAGGTGCCTGTGAGGCTAATCAGGACCTGCAGACAACACAGCTAGCAGCTCAACAACTACTTTGAAAAAACAGCCTGTGCAGGTTTATGTTTTCCTCTTCTGCAGATAGCACTATGGAGACATCACATACACATACCGTGCTGACTGGCTGGCATGGCTTGGAGTATTGACAACAGTTGGCTCTGGTGAGGGGCTTCTCTGTGGGGGTGGTGGGCTTTCTGGCTCCTCTGTCTCATCCAGAGGCTCTTCCTTGATGTGCACAGGAGGGTGTGCTGGGCCTGGGGCAGCACAAGCGACTGAGGCAGGGAGTGGCATGGAGATGGAGGAGGATGGAGTGGAGGAAGATGGAGGTTGTAAGCCAGGCATAGAGTTTGATGAAGGTGGGGGAGGGCCGGTTGGAGGTAGAACTGTACTGAAGGGATGAGAGGAGAAAGACGGCTGTGGAGGGACACTCGAGTGTGAGGGTGCTGCAGACTGTGGCAGTGGAGGTGCTGGAGGAGGCTGGTGACTGGCTGATGGTGGGAGACTCTGGGACTGGGTGAGAACTGGAGGCTGGGCTGGGGGAGGCTGAAGCTGCTGTCCTTGAGGCATGAGCTGAAGGGGAGGCGGGTGTGCTGATGGTGGATGGTGGGTGGATAAAGAGCTGAGAGGCTTGAGAGCAGGAGGTGGGGGCAGGTTTGAAGGCATCTGAGGGAATGGAGGTGCAGACACGTGGGGTGGGTGTTTGTGAGACTGCGGGTTGGGTATCTGAGGGATGGGTGTAGTGGGTGGGGGCTTGATGTGTGGCATAGACATTGGGGCAGGGGGCAAGGGCTGCTCTCTGGGTGGCTGGCCTCCACTCTGAGAAGATGATTGGGACTGCGAAGGAGGCGTGTGCGGCCTCTGCTGTGACTGGCCAGAGATGGGTGGGGGTGGGACCTGAGTCTGACCCACAGGGAAGCCCTGAGGTGGCATGGAGTGAGGGTGAGGCATGTGTGGAGGACCAGGCTGCAGGGGATGTGGCATGGGAGGCATGGGTCCGTGATGTGAGCTGGGTAATGACTGAGGTGGACCTGGAGGCCCAGGAGGAGCAGCCTGAGTCATGGGTGAATGTGGAGAAGAGAGCATCTGAGGGTGTAGGGATGCCCCTGACTGGATGAGAGACATTGGGCTTGTCTGGGGCATAGACTGGGGAGGTAGAGTAGTGGAGGCCATTGTAGGGGAGACCTGTGGGGTAAGTGAAGGGGCTGAGGTTGTAGGTGGAGGCGGTCCAGTGGAGGCAGCTGAGGTGCCTGGCTGACACTGGATGACAGGAGGGTGTTGGCTCTGCAGGAGCTGCTGCTGCTGGGCAGAAGAGTCCGAGTCGCTTTCGTTGTCACGAGGGCTGGGGATGCTCGGGGAGGAGCTCCTGTTGTCCTGATCAATGTCTTTAGGATCGCTACTAAGCTCCTCGTTGATGCTCCGCCCATCGGAGCTTTCGCCCTCTCCCTCGCCTTCGCCCTCGCATTCTGAGGGCGAGTCTGCTCGACTCAGCTCCTGAGAGACCGGGGAGGAGACAAAGATAAGCATCGTGCCACCAAGACTCTGCTTATGAGTGAGACAGAACAGAAACCCAAGGCTCACTTGTGTTTTGGACTTTTTGGCACTGGTTCTCTCGGGCTCCTCTGTGTCTGAGGCGCCCTTCTCTCGTTGCCGTTTGGCACTCTTCATGGGTGAAGGAGCCTCCTCCTTAATCTTCTGTGGAGTCAGTCAGAGTTATGCGGATGAGGATCATTTCACACAGACCCATGCACAGATCCAATGAACTCGTTTTGCTTTTACCTTGCTCGGCTTCTTCATGGAGTCAGTCTTGCTGTCAGTACTATCCGTACTCGCTGCGCTGGGCGAGGTGCGTCCGCTGGAACGCAGGTCCTCGTTGTTGGGCGAGGCTCGGCCATCGGGACTGGCTGTCTGCTTCTTGCGACCGCTACGTAGAGTCGACATCTGTGGAACAAAAACACGGTCAAGATAAACTACGGTGTGTCAAACTTTTACCAACCTCAATATTTGAAACAATATCATTCTAAGCTAAGCCTTTTGCTTTGTAGTCTGGTTCTGCCAACCCCGGGGAAAACTAAGGCTACGAGTTCTGAAGGTGAAAATAGAGGTGCGCACCGAGCCTCGGTTCCGTCGGGTCCTCATGCTATGCTTCCCGCTGAGTCCATCCTCTTCTTCTTTGACAGGTTTGAACATAAATGGCGGCGGGTCCAGAGGCTTCTCGATGGGGGGCAGCTCACCGTACTTCTTGAAGTGAATGCGGCAGTCTGTGCACAGCAAGATGTTCTCCCTGCCCCCGTGGTGCCAGTCCTTAGAGGCTGAGGAAAGCCATTTACAGTTGTGAAACAACACGTCCTCACAGTTGGTGAGAGGTACAAACAGCACACTTAAATAATCTCACAACTACCGTAAGTGACAAACATTTTAAGTCTATAACATTTTAATACATTCTCTATTAAAATGTTTAGTAGTACACTGATGATATAAAAGCTGAGGTTTAATAAGGCACTCTTGTTGTGACGGCAGTGTAATCAGGTGGGAGTTTGGCAGTGGAAGCCAGCTGTGTGGAAACAGGGGAAGGATAATAAGGAAGGGAGCGTGAACAAGCTGTGGGCTCACGTCCGATCAAATGAGTCCTGACATCTTCTGATGCCCAACTGTCACACTGCTCTGCGCTGTGAAGACTCCCACTGATCCAGAATGGGAAGAACCAAGCAGGAGTGTAAAAAAGCAAAACCAGAGCATGAGACTCTTACTGGTGGTGAAGCAGTGGCGGCAGGCGTAGCCCTTCAGCTCCTGTTCACTGTCCTCGCTGTCGAAGTCATCTTCACTGGCTGAGCTGAGGTCCACTGCAAGACAGAGACATGTCACATACACGGCTCTAACGGCAGGTCATCGTGTCTCTGAAGAGGTCAGATGTACGTACAGAACTCGCTGGAGGGGGGGCGAGAGGGGGTGTTGACAGGAGTCGAAGCGGTCCGTGTCTTGATGCGGCGGAAGACGGGCTGACGTCGATGACGCCGGTGGGCTCGGCAGCTGGCTGCCTCGGGGGTCTTTTTCCAATAGTAGTAGAAGGTAATGAGCTCCCCCTGAAACGACAACACGCAGCACACGAGGCTATAAAACATGTTTGTGACGAGTTGGAGGCATCATGTGACTTTAAAGAGGTGACTGGATTAAAGGGAATCCGTTTAAAAGGCTCCACCGGTCAAAGTTGCTGTGAAATAGCTGCAGTTGGGACGCGAACTAAACAAAAACCACATTAGCAGGCAGCACAGCATTTCACAGTGAAAGGCCATCAAGTGGGTCAATCCATGCCAGGATTTGTAGGTGGCCCAGCGTGTTTGCGCTGTGGCCCTGTCTGTCCCAGGATTAGGCAAGGAGGCTCACTGAATGCAGGGATATTAGGATCAGTGCATTGGTGGCTGACTGGGTGGCAGCAGCTTGAATGGGAACAAAAGAACATGTCAGGCAGAGCTTTGGTGCTACAAATAGGGAGTGAAATGGCTCCTCGCCCCTTCACTGGAAGAGTCAATTGAACTTTAATCAAACATTCAGAGGGGTGCGCTTGCCAGCGAGCGAGGTGGATAAATCCAGTGTACAAAAGGCCGCCAGGAAATCAATACCCAACTGAAACATTAACACATGCAATCATGGATCAGAAAGCACTTTGCTGAGACAGCCGGCGCATATTAACTGCTGCGTGCTGGACATGCTCATTATACAAGCCTTGAAAATTGGCAGAAAGAATCGGGGACAATTATGAGGCTATGCCTTACTTCCCTCACTATGAACTCATTAACTGTTAGGAGTTCGTCACTAGCTTTAAAACTAATTCCTCAAGGTGTGGTTCGACCGCTGGGTGTGCAGTAAGTCACCTGTAATCTTTAAAGCCCAGAGGGTAACCATCCACTGTCTGAGGTCTGTTAAACTGCTGTTCAACAAAGCTCCCAGGGTTTAATGGCTATTGATTGTTTTTCCTCTGCGCTCGAGTCGAGAAGCCCGACATAAATTAGCAAGCGCATTGCTCACTGAAATGCATTAACAGCTTTTCAGCAGCGGCCAAACATCTTCAGAATACACCAAAACAAACAGGGGCAGGAAAGGGTTTGATTAAATAGTGGACAGTAATAAAAGCCAATAAAACCAGATTCAAACTTAACAATAAGGGAAAATAAAGCCGCCAAGTTCAAAGCATAATCAGCTGGTATAAATGGACACATGAAACTAACTGCAGCTTTAATTTCTTATCTCTCAAAGCACAAAACTCTATAAAGCCATTCCTTTCATGCCGGCTGTGAGGGGACCAGCTCAGGAACTGGCCACTGGTCGTTCATTTATCACCAAGTCCTGCGTGTGTCTGACATTAAGAAACAAGGAACGTTTTTCAATCGCTGTCTTTGATTGGCAGAAAATGCTCGACTCCGTGGACTTAGGCCAATTTAATAAGATCTCCCTTCATGTGGCTCTTAGGGGAAACTCATATCTATCACTGCCTGTAGGACTCCATCTTATCAGGCAAAGCAGTGCTGAGAACATTTACTGAGGGAGTTAAGCTTAAAGAGCCCCTTCTCACTTTTCAGAGTAAATTAAGGTGCTGCGCTGTGTTATGATAAAGCTATTGCTCCACCATTAACCTAAGGCTTGGGCTAAGACTTTCAGTCCTGCAGACTTTTGCAGATCAGCCCGTCTAGAGTAGTTGTTAACAACGCTTGGCTAAAAAAGGAGATTCATTATTATCCATGCAACGCTGTTAAATTAAAAAACAGCTCACTGCTACTGATTACTGTCAGCTAGAAGCTCTATTGTGTCCACATGTTCGTACATTTCTTTTCGTTTCCTGCCCGCCTCCCTCTTCAACCTGGCCGGCCAGTGTGGGGAGGCAGGACGCAGGTGCAGAAGGAGGGAAGGCAGGCGTCCTGATGTGAAATCTAATTGAAATGTGCAGATCAAAAGTGTCGAGCGGTGCCGAGCGCTGGCTCTGCTCTGTGCTTAATGACGGTTCTCAGCAGTGGCTCTCTGCCTCCCCGCTGCAGGCTGACAACGACACGGCCTCAACAACAGCTTGGCAGGAACAGGGAAAGGTCACCGTGCCTCTCCATCACTTACACTGTGTCAAGTACCATTACATTAGGCCGGGTCTAATGAAAACATTAACTTGGGCTTTTGAATGGGAATCAACAGGTGCACTGATGAGCCGGCTCCGTCGCGTGTAATGGTAATAAGAAAACAAAAGGAGGAGTGGAACAAATTCAGAGAAATGTTTTATTTATTTTACAATAAAGAACCTGAGGGAAAAAATGATGCCCTCTGGTTTTTACTAAAACCTGAATACTTTATGAAAACAAAACCGTTCCTTTTCGCATTCAGAAAATAGTCACGTTGGCAGAAGAAATCCGATGTCTGTGAGACATTACAGGACTGACTGAATGCTGAGGGGAGTTATATACCATATCCGTGAATGAAGTGCCGTGGAAGATGAACGCTACATTCCTGTGGCTGCGAGAGGCTTTGTGCTGTAAATTAGTGTCAAAGGGAGATTGACAGATTACCTCTCTGAGCCTGCCTGCATGTCAAACTCCGCTCCTCTGAAGCCGCATGCATCCAGTCTCCCACTAACTGTCCCTTCCTCTATCAAAGTAACTGTCACGCTGCCTATATGCCCACAGCAACACTCGCTGAGGATTCCAGGTAACACTGCCAACACAACAAACCTGAAACAATTCCACAAACCTGCATCTAAAACAGTTCACTGCGATTCTGTTGAAATTCGTGGAAATGCTTGAAATGGAAATCGAGACTGGGTCTGGCCTGCGCGCCATCATTTTCCCTGGTCTACTAAATCACTGCAGAGCAGTACAGTACAGAATGTGCTGCCGCTCCGCAGAACAGAAGATAGTGACAACATAAGCTTGGTATTATAGGACCTTTTAGACTGCTTCCATCTGCAGGAGCTTTCTGGCCGGTGGATTATCCAACAGGGAAAGGGTTTACCCTGCTATCACCACACTCAGAGCTTCCATCCCAGTTACTGCCACTTAAAATGGTCGGCCACGTCTACTACAAGTATTTAAGTGCAAAATGGTTGAACTGCGATGTGACATCAACATTCGAGCATCATTGCCAATAGTTTGACTCATCATGCAAATAATGTTACTTGTCGATTTGTTTCACTGTCATAAATAACACTGTGTATTGTTTGGACATCAAGTCTTCCTCATATTTTTCTCTTTATAAATCATAAAACCTAAATCCTTGAAATCTGTTTAACATGAAATCAACATGAAACATCTTCTCATCCTTTCTTTTTTGTTTTTGCTGGATTTCTAATTTAATTACAATGAATGTTGATCTAAACTTCATAATGCAAATTAAACTACACATTAAAGTGAAAGATTAACAGATGTAAAGTTCCTACCTAAGGCAAAGTTAGATCAAATCTTCTGGTTTGTTAGGATATTATAATATAATATCATAATCACACTGTTGCATTTTATTCCCACTTGAACAATTTGGAGTTAATACCTTTAACCATGAAACCCCTGTAGGCTCCACTGAGCTTGGTGGTCCTGCTTGCACGGGCTGGAAGGAGGGCGAGGGCTAAACTCATGTATTTACACCCTCATCCCCTCTCAGGCCCAGGCCTGAACAGATGGTTTCTGTTTTTCCTGGCAGATTTGTGACAGAGCCACAAAAGGCCCCTGCTTTGACACGAAGCCAAACGGTTAAGGCCGTTACTGGCAAGAGAAGGGAAAGGAGGAGAGGACGGCGAAGAAGTGAGGAGGGGGGAGAGGGAGGGAGGGCCCGGCAGTGGAGGAGAGCCGAGAGGGAGGAATAAAGAGCCAGCAGAGGATAACAATGAACAATCACACAATCCAACCACAAGCGTTCCTAAAAATCTCTCAACAAATAAGTCTCAGCTAAAAACGTAAGGCCGTTTAACCACACGTGGGAGAGCAGCGAGCACCAGGAGAGAGCGATTTCTGCATTCTGGTGGCTGATAGTGAGTTGCGTAAACATCCACTGGTGAAGCACGAAGCTCCGCACCTCCGGCTTCCTCCGCAGTGTGTAGCCATAGGAGAGAGGATAGCTTCCTGATTCGTTTGAGTCGGATGAAAGGGGGACGTGTTTCTCTGCGCTAAATCAAACCAGGGCTTAATTATGTATGTGCTTGACCCTTTGACACGGCATTCGTCATCGCCCATGACAGCTTGTACAGTCTATCGTTTCAGCGAGTGGTGCTTGATTTTTCTATCATCCTCGTGCTGGCTGTAACTGCAGGGGGTTAACTCTGTGAACCCTTTAGCGGTTAAGCAGGTCATGAGTGTATAGGAGATGTCTACAGAATCATTTATCATGTTCTGAAGTGAAAAAAATGTAGTTAAGCAAACAGGACTCTTATTAAATCATGTAACCATTGAATGATACAGATTGTATATAATTATGCTCTAAATCTTCTCATAACAAGTGAGCTTGATGATAGATGATTTTTAATTTGCAATTCCTAATAAATTAATATTATCAAAACTCCATTTTAAAGTAACCTGTATTGATAATTTAACCAAAAATTTCAATGCAATTTTATAAAATCCATCTTTTGCTCTCATTTGCAAAAGCTGCAGAATTAATGTAGGAATGTTTGTGTAGTAAAATTCAGAGCTCAAATATTCAGCGTATAAACAACATGCATGTAGTAGATTCAAAAATAGACCTATAGCACAACAACGCCCTGAAGCTGGTCGACGGAGGAAGGCAACTGAATAGTGAAAGGACCTTGGCTGGAGGAGAGAGCATGTGAAAGGCCGTTAAATAGACAGCCGTTCCCTGCTGCGTGGAGCCTTTCTGTTGCAGAATGACTGAATAAGCTCTGCTTTCACAGGTCAGGGATGCGCACGCTGAAGAATCAGCACTCGTGTTTTTCCTGCTGTAAGCGGTTTTGCCAGTGAAAGCAGATTGGATGGTAACAGTGCCTTTTTGCTGGAGGGTCGATCCTGCGTGTTCTGCTGATAAGCCAGTCCCCAAAACCACAACGTGGAGCCTACCAAAGAACTCAATTACACAGGGAGCTCAGGCTCTCTGGGCTCCATCTATTAGGCTGAAAAAAGATTTTGCCTACACTCAGACGCGCTAAATTGCCTGTGGTCTGCTAAAAGAACATCAATACGTGCTGGTTGAGCTTCCATCAGCCAGCAGCGATTTTGCTGCCTAAACAAGTTACATCATTTACTAAACACGGAAGCTGTTCTGTCACACCACCGACAGCTGCTGCCAACTGGACCAGGCCCCTGTAGTTTGTAGCTAGTTTAATTAGTGTTTGAACCAAAGTATTTATAATCACACTCATCCCCAAGGTTCTGCTGCCGAGCTAAGGACGTGGCAATGAATTCAGTCTGACGTCTGTACAGATTGTGCCGGGGCAAGCATCTGCTGTGCGGTTGTGTTCTCCTGTTGGCCATCCTGTAGATGTCAGGGCCTGGGGGGGGCGAGTACATGCTTTTCTTACAGAAAGGAGGCTGGTGCAAGAAGCATATCATGCCTTTACCTCAGCGCTGAATCAGACAACGCAGCATTTGAACGATCAGTCATAAAGTTCAGGTCAGTCTTACACCCCGAACAGAACGACTGCAATGAATGACTCCATTACATGATATAAAAAATCTGTTCTTTCACATGCAGTCACTTCCACTAATTCTTTTTACATCAACCACTAAGACAGGATTAGACAACTCACTAAAACACTGCCAATGTACTGGCAGAATGATCTTAAGGGAACATAGGATGCTTCATTAAGTTTATTAAGTTATGTTTGTGATTCATTTTGACTATTTTCATTAGCTACAGATGCATAACACACGTTACATACATTACTTGTACCATGCCGTTTATTATTTCTCACTGGATACAAAGACACAAGCTGTACAGAATACAATTTTAAGCATGAGTTGATTCTGCAGTAACGCCTTTATTCACTGATGCATGTTTTAACTTTGTCTTGCCTTCGGAACAGTCAAAAGAAAACTGGTGACTAAACGCTCAGAACAATTTGGGCCACAAAGTTGTTTTTGTTTCCACGTTCCTATCTAAACATTTAATTTACAAGCTAACTGTTACTAACCTTTCCCACCAATTAACTACTCTGGGCTCAGTCCTGTGCCTCTAATGTGTTTACAATTACTGGTAAATCTCTTTTTTTAGCAACAACAAATCACCTCAGTAAATACTGTGAAATAAAACCCTGTCCAGTAAAAATACCAGATGTGGAAGCAAGTGTGATATTATTTGCTTAAAACAATACAAGTAGCAAGATCGTGTTCCATGACGTCCTCTCTGGAGTAAAGGAAATGGTGGCAGTAGCCAGTAGCAGGCGGTCAGGCGACACACCCACTTCCCTCTGGGCCGTTGTGTGACTTTATATAAAGCATTCCTGAGTGCTAGTCAGGCCTTGTTGTGTTTACACAGCGCTGGGTGCTTACCCTTGGCACTAGCTGTTTGAGCCATGCAGGCTTCAGGGGCAGTACAGCTAATAGGAGCCAGCGGGAGGAGCTGTTAGGGGCAGACGCGCTGTACCGGACCCAAGGCTTCATGTCCTGCACTATGAGCAGCAGCAGCAGTCGACAGAGGTTTTAAGGATAGGAACACCCGCATTTCTGAAAAATGCTGCTTTTTCCTAGACTGCCATGAAAGTGCAGTGCTAAAAATATGTGTCTGTGACTGGAGATAATGTGAAAATCTTTGCCGTTTCCCAGACCTAACACATCCAGAGATATGCTCATGTTCCAGAGATAGGATTTGGGAATCAACGGATAGAAATAAATTGAGCCTTCCTCAGGGTATTGACTGGCACTCGCTCAGATCACTCTTACAACACAAAAGCAAGTTCAATCACAAGCAAAGGCTCTTTCCCCTCACGGTGCAACAGCACAGCTTTATTCAGTGTCTACACTGCGCTGACACCCCACCTCACCCCTTCTACTTCTATTTCTGCTACCCTCCCCTTGCTCTCTGTCATTTTCTTCTCTTTTCATATGTTTAAAGGGCAGTTTATTTTCCATTTGCAGGGGGAAAATTAATCTTTCCCTGCTCCGTGGTGGTGGCAGGCCTGGATCCTGGAGGAGGTCTATTACCTTTCCTGCCAAGTAGACTCCCCCTCCAGGTTAAACTGCATTAATACCTCCTTTATAGCCAATCAACTGGACTAGTCGTAGATTTCAAAAGCAGTAAAAATAATTGAAGAAGCCTCTGCGAGGAACCCCTCGATCTTATTCAAGGGGTATAAATTAGCTTCAAGAAAAAAAATTCACAAAGGAGGTGACACTGAGTTGAATAAAATATGATTTGATATGTAGAGGTATTTGAAACTGCAGCAGAGAAAGAAACAAAGAAGAACGAAGTCTAACCAGCACATATGACTTTCTGAGATGTACTGTTTACCGGCACACTAGCAGCAAAAATATCCTCAAAAAACAGCAAATTCTGTACTGCTGTATTGATCAACAAAATTACAGATATTTAGAGAGTTGTTTAAAGTTTGACAAATTAATAAATCCCTTTGTCTCCTTTAATCAAAATGCAAACAAAATACATAAATGTAATGTTTGTTCTCAGCCTGTTACTCCTCAGGAAGCCCCATGTTCATTTAGATTGAATTTATTAATGTACATTGAATGCAGATGAATGTATATCATGAAACTAATTTGACTGGGCCTATAAAGAAAACACTAGGAGCTCAGTCAGTACTGGAAGAGACTGTAATTTGGTTTCAAGCCTCCATGTTTACAAATAAAAAGCTTGTATTGCAATCTGCTTTTAATCCTCATGGAAGTCATTATGCTGCACTTCAAAGTCCAATACGTTAAAATAAAGTTGGCGAAATGTAAAAAATAAAACAAATCACTCACTTCACTTACAGTGGAGTAAAGAGCAGATTGCGCTTTAGAGCCGAGATGCTATAAACACAGTAGCTCACATCACATCTGCACAGCTTGTTTACTACTTGCTAACAGAAGGTGCTAATTAATGTTCAGCAAGTCACTTGTTAGGTCTAAGTGGCTGTCTGTAAAGCACATTTAGACTTTTCTCTTCCAGTGTGTAACAAGTGTATTTATCCTTCTGCACACAGCTTGAACGAGTCTAATAAACCGCAGCACAGTTCTTGGCAGGCTGCACTTCTTATCATAAAGGCCTCAAAAATAAAATATCACAAATATTTTACTGCTCTATTTGTCGAAACAAGCCACATGCATCCTACTTCAGAATCTGTTCTGAAGTAAAACAAACGTCACAGAAAAAGTTTTACAGTAAAGGGAGAATAAAAAAGATCATCTTACCGTTTCTTTGTTGGGCAGTAACTCTTTCCGGATCCTGAAAAAGTTTTTCCCAAACTGTCTCAACCCTTTAATGAAGCGCTTCTGCAATGTTGAATAGAAAAAGAAAGAGAGAGAGGAAAAAAAAAAGAGCTCAGTATCTGTGAAGTCAGCTAAACTTTGACCACACAGCGTTATTGGCCAACACCACGACAAAAAACAACATTGTTTTAATTTCACTAGTCTGTGGTCGGAGAGGTTTGATGTGTATGAAGAAACCTCGGTAGCTGTTTAAAGTCTGAAGCAAACACAGCCGTGTCGGGAGGAAATGACAAGTAAGACAGGGAGAGACGCTGAGATTAAGCTCGTCTCTTAATGTGGAGGCAAAGATGGTTGGTTAAATACTATTTAATCGGAAAGGATACACAGCAGGCAACACTGTAAATATGCTGTTAATCTCAAGTAAAAAGTCAAAGTGAAAATCTAAACTTGATAGCTCAAAAACAAGAAAACACCCCACTGGACAGAGTGGACAGTTTAGATTAATGTCTGTATATTTTTGGATTTTTAACCAGCAGTGAAAACGTGTCAAAATGCGAAACCAACAAATAACAAGACGACAAGATCGAGACAGAACAACTGCACCATGGCAGAAATTGCTACTTCCTAAAATACCATTTAATCTGGCATGAAAGCTGAACGTGGACACGCAACCTCACCTCAACAAGCACAAAAACAACCAAAACGAATAAAGAGCGATACTGTGAACAAGCAGAGCCTAAATCTTCTCCTTCAGGAGCCACGGACTGCGAGCCGTAAAAAAGCCGAGGCTGAAAACATTCATAACCAGTGAAGCAGACAAGCAACAAATTTACTTTCTTGTTCCAGAGGCGAGTCCTGATCTCAGCGAACCGTTTCCACCAAGTAACTCCAGCAAAAAGTCCTGAAGGAGCTCAGCACAGGTCTCTACACACAGCCACAGGTAGAGGGAAAATTAGGGGACAAATCCACAATGTCTCCAACGATACATCGTTTGTAAAATCCTTTTCTTTTTTGCAAGCAAGAAATAGCCTGTCACTCTCTGCTCTTCCACTACAAAGGGGAAGGCTTTACATGTGATCTTTCTGCAAGAGAGCCTCTGGTTCGCAGCAGCCTGCAAAACCCGGACCGGAGTCTCGGGCTCCATGGCTTTGGGCACAGCGCTCGCGTCAGTCTGCTCTGGATCCTCTAGCCCTGCGCGAGCAGGCTTCATGTCACTTCCCCCACACAGAAAAACCCGAGCCGCCGCTCGTTAAACAGCGACGTGAAAGCGGCGTCTCTGCTTCGGAGGGAACTACGGCAGCCCTTTAAATGCATTCAGGGCTGTGGGTACGGACGCACGGAGGCTCAGGCTCAGCGAGCTGCCAGGCTGAGGGGAGGCAGGCTGATACAATTTGTGTGGAGAAAGGTCTTGGACATGGTAACAGGAGACAAGTGAGAAGGAAAACTTGACATGGAGCGCGGCTGTGTGTCAGGACTTCATTTTCCATGCCATGTATAGTGCGTTATGTAACCACAGATTGTTTACATACTCAGGTTCAGGGGGAACAAAGGCCAGATTTACACAGTAACAAAGCTAGACAGCCAGCTGCAGGACACAACTGCCTTTGAGGAGGAGAGATTACAGGCGAGGGCGAGAATGTATATCAACAACAGAAAGGAATGACTGTATTCAGCTCCAGACTCAATCACCGGCGTTTTAGTGTGTAATTGAAAAGTACAAGTTTAAGTTAAACCAGACTAAACAACATGAGACCTGACGTAAAGCGAGACGAGCGGAGAGCCGGACTGCGAGTTTGGATTAAACAGGAGGTGAAGGTGTAGCGGGTGATTAGCCAGTAGATGGAGCTGACTCCAACACAAGCACGCAGCCACATGCGAAACCCATATCAAACCACTTGAGGGGTGAAGCGCACATTATGGTTCAGACTGTCAGTCAACCTTAAAACAGGTGGAAAGACGCTGCAGAGCAAGAGCTGTTTCACTGGAGACGACAAAAACAAGGAAACATCCTATTTATAATATCTGCTAGTAAATATTTGAATTGTTTGAACTCAGATCTGAAATCAGATGTCAATTGCATGTGAGTGCAGGCCGTCTTTCTTTCAGAGTCAGCTTGATTCTGCTCCCCAGCTGTACTATTTAGCCAGCATGTCGGTGGCCTCAGAGGAGCTGTGTGCCTGCTCCCTGTCTTCTCTACCCTGTCCTCCACCCTAACATTTTCTTTCTCTCGCCGGCTCCTCCCTCCCTACATGTCGGCTCCACTTTAAGGCTCCATTTCAGCTGCCTGGGCTCACTGCTCTCCAGCCCGGCTAATAAATCATCCGCCAATCTGCTCCCTGAATCGCTCTGCCCCTGCTCCGATTGCTCCAACCCTCCGTTGCTAGGCAACACGGGGAGGAGGAGGGGCCGAGAGCCGGAGCGGGAGGGCGAGCGGGGGGGGGGTGGTGGAAGTGCTACCAAATGGCCATCCCCTGTGCAGAAACAACAGGCTCCTCTCTGCGAGTGTGTTCCAGAGAGCTGGCGCTTTGCACCCAGCCCAAGTTTCTCCTCGCAGCCCAACAGTGCGCCATTGTGAGGCTGGAGACGAGGCACAGGAGTCATTCAATAGGCTATTGTTGCGTGTGCGCACTTCCTGCTTGAGAGCTGATTGTTGGGAGTTGTAAAACTGGTTAAGATAATGTGGCCCGATGCACAAAGATGGTATCATGATGACAAACGGCGCACAAGCTCACGCGCGGAACACTGCTGAACGTCACTCAACACAACACAACAGCAACGCAAGTCTGTCCAACAGCAAACAGCCACTTAATATGGACTCATTATTCTTGACTTGTTAAAAAGTGACCTTTCCGAGCCTTCCTGTGTAAAAGCGAGGGGGCTGGAGGCAATCAGTCAGCGAGCAACAACCACGGGGAAAATAATACTAATGTGTCATGAAATAAACGCTCCTAATAAGACTGACTACGACGCACAAGGAGGAAATCACGACATGCTTGAGGAAGAGAGGGGGAGACCGCATGCATCGGCAGACGTCCGACCCGCCACATCCTCTGCGCACGCACACCACGGAATGTCTAGACGCCGCAGTCTTGGGGAGACTCTGAACCAAAGCGCAGTAATCTGCCTCAAACGTCTACACACCAGATCTGCTGGAGCTCTGATGTTACTAAACCCGGCAAAACTTCTGTTCTTTCCCCTATTTATCCATTAATAAGCATGGGAGCCTGCTGCCAAACGTTGGCAAGTACAGTTACATTCTCTGCTTCCTTTGGTTTGCACTGACAAAAGGTGACAGGAAATTCCAGCACACACCCATCCTGCCTTCTGTTTAGTTACTAAACAATGCCGAAAATCTTTGCAGGCATTTTAACATTATGATTAAATGTACTGTTGACACTAAACCACTGTAGCAAACCAGCTCCCTCTGCAGACGTGACCCCATGAAGTGGTGCTTTATAAAGGTCTATGGCTTGGAGCGGGCGTGTTGTGTTGTATCTGCCTGTGTTGTTTCTGGCTTGGTGATCCCTCAGTGTGTCGCAGGCATGCGTTCCACCACTGGGCGGCCGCCGCTCCTTCTATTCCGTCTCCGATTCCTCTCTTCATTTGCACCGCGGTGCTGTCGGCGGCCCGCTTCAGTCATCCATCAGCTGGAGACACGGCCGGAGATAAGCTGCGGCACAGTGCAGCTGGCTGAGGAATAGAGCTCCCGCCCCACGGCAGTCATGGATCAGAGCCTCTGCCCCCGACATGGCGACACACACAACAACACGGCTGCTGTTTGATTGTTTGTATGGCACCACCTGTTGGCTGATGCATTATTAGCACCACCACTTTACAGTCAGGGACAGCAGCAGCTTTATGTGCACAAAATCGTCCAAAGCTGGGCTTCATCAAGATCATGTAATAGAATCTGAATCTAAATCCCTTCATTATAAAATAAAATCGCATGACATTTATAAATTGATAAACAAAATACTGAATAAGTGACTAAATCTGCACTAACAAGCTTTTATATTTAGTCAATTGTGTGTAATAATAATTAAAATCATGTACTGTATGTGTATTAGACCAGTTACAAGATTCAGTGCTGATATAGTAACAAAGAGTGAGGGTTTATCTGAACTGAAAAGAAACTGATAATCATATCCTGTCAGATCGGTTTGGTTTAATGTCAGATAACAAGTGGCTACTTAGACAGAAATGTTCAGCCTTGCAGCATCGTTACTATTGCACAATACTGCATCAATAGAGGAACATTTAACGAGACAAAGCAACAGTGTGTGAGGTTTTCACTTCAAGTGTTTTCTGCTCCTGCTCTCACAGTTTATTTGTCCGTTGAGACTATCGCACAATCAGAAAAAAGGGGGAACTAAGCCTGTGTGGGCTGGGAGCATCGATTTGGCTTCTGATAAAGCACATACATAAAATAGAGCTCTAGTTAAACTGCCTCGCTGTTAGACTTTAAAATGCAAAGCTCGCTTCCATGTCTGTTTGACTAAAATGGCTTCAACTATAACTACAAATTAAAGTCTCCCTGATCTTGATGGTTCACTCAACCACTCGTGTACAACAGCTAGAAGCTTAGACAGTGTGGTCGATGCTTCCGGTAAAATATTCATCCTGACGTTTCACAGATCACTACAGCTCATCTCAAAGAAAGTTCTGATTTTTGTTTTTTTTGTGTAAAATCCAAACTCTTCATCTTACTGACAGTTTGAGAATTGCTCATATTAAGACGACAGATTTTCAATTTCAACAAACAAACTCACAATGAATGGTGGTTCGGGGATTGGCTACCACAAATCATTCTGAAGTCGAGTCATTTTCTAGCCAGTGGGCAATAAAAACTAAACAAACTCTCTGCTTTGCAGCACTGTCACTTACTCCGCAGCTGTAATAAAATGTCTTATAATGGTGTAACATTATCATGGTAGCACATTTATCTTTTTATGAGCATTTTTCTAGGCTAAGGAGAGTTTAGATTATGATCCAGCTGCTGGCGGAGCGAGCAGAGGTGGGGGAGGGCTGGGTGACAAGTGACCCTACAGACAGACTGATTCTGTCATTTCAGCAGCCCCCGCTGTCACTTTTATTCACATCTCGAAGAGAACAGGAGGGGTGGGGTGCAAAAAGAGCAGGCAGGAATAATGAAGCCGCTCCTGGAGGGAACGAAAAGGATGAGGAGACGAGCGGCGGAGTGAAGGGTGATAAATAAATGAAGAGCAGCAGGGCTGGTTTCTGTGAGTGCATCAAGGTTGGAGCTACATTTACACCTGTCCCTCAAGGCTGCAGGGCTGAAAAGGTACAACTGGTGATCAGATGGCTGAGAGCTGTGTCCTTGGCTGGCCAGAGTAGAGCCGATGCCTCTCCAAGCTCCAGACACGTTAGGGGAAGCGAGGCACAGACGCCCGCTGACCTGCCCCCACCCGCACACACAAAACACACCAGGCAACCGACCGGGCCGACATTATGTAGTACAGTCCCGACAGCTCCACCACTTACATAACACTGTCTGAAAATACTCTCCAAATATGAACAGAGCTTCCATGACCCAGGTAGAAGTAACAGCCTAAAAGGTCGATGATACAGGCTGTGTTGTCATATCATATGGCTGCAGGAAACTCAACTAAAGTTAAAGAAATTCATTTTTTGTAAAAATATGTCTTAACGACACGACTGGAGGAAAACATGCATAAGGCATCTCTAGTAGTGTCCGTTTATAGCATGTACTTATGTTAAAAGATGTTACCACGGGTTGACATGCTATGCAATTTTAAAAACCACATCCCAAAATGGGCCAAACCGTAGCATCCGTTACAGCCTGCTTTAATATTGAGTCTTCACAAGCAGATCTCCGCGGTTGGAGATGCTTCTACAGTGCCCTAGTGCTCCCACTATGCAATAAAACCTCCCATTCCACGCCTTTTCTTTGCTGCGATCATCTTCATTGCAGTTCAGTCTGGCCCCGGCAAGTATCCACAAATAAAGGCAAGCTTGTAACTGGTCCACAAAGAGGACGCTGACTTAATCTGTTGTGATTCACTGTGATACTGCCGTGGGCTCTGGCTTTATTCAAATGCACCCATCATGTTTAATTACAAGACAAATACACTCAGTCACTTCCACTGGATCTGAGCAGCTAGATTCAAAGGCAAAAGGAGGAAAGGAAGGACCCAGCATTACACAATAATATCCGAGTGGAAAAAGGCATTAACTAGAAGGATAAAAGGCTAACACGACAGATTTGAGGTGTGGAGCCTTGTGTTCTATGGTGATCAGCCTGTGGTGTTATCTTTAAAAGAAGTACGTAGACAAACAAGTAGTGCAGTGTGTCATAAAGCATCAAGGCCAAACCCACAGCTCTCAGTCTGTTTGACACAGAGTTATCCAACGCTTTCATTCCCTCCTACTCCTCTGATGTGCTATTTGATCAGGGAGAAGCTGCCATTTTCTGATTTCAGCCCTTCAACAGCTGTAGTAAAATTCACATCTACATTCAAATGGAGGCTCGTTTCCCTTTCCAGCCTTTCATACTAAAGATTTATTCTGTGGCTGATAAACAGGATGCAGCTGCTCTTGAGCCTTGGAGGAGCTGGAAACTGACAACATTTCACTGATGTCTTGTGAGATGAGGCCAAGAGCCTCGATTTAACTCCCTCTCAACAGCTCCCTCTAAAGACATAAACCCAGCCCACACAAGAAAAACAGAGATGCATATAAAACGATGTAATGCAAGGACAAAAAAAGCTAACTATTTTATAGAAATTTTACATTTACAAATTAAAGGATAGGTCTCTTACCACTTCATCCTCAGACCAGCACTTCTCTATCAGCTTGGGTACCGGCTTTTTAACCAGGCGCTGCAGGGCTTTACCTGCATCATAGCTGCTCTCGTGAAGCTGCGGACAAACACAGAGAAAATAAGCACATCATTTAGATCATCAAATAACATATACAGTTAGCATTCTTTGGTTTGGTTTATAGTAAAAGTAATTGTATAATAGCATGTTTGTTTTTTTTAAATTTACAAAATCAAATTATTTTATTTTTTACTAGGACTCTCAGAGCTGTAGTGTAAACACTGTGCAATGATCAAAAATTAGCCAGAAATGAACAACACAGTGACAAAGGCAAGCGCTGTGCAGCTAAATCCTGTGTGAGTTTCAATTGTATGAATAGGGCAACGCTGGAGCGCTTCCCTCTGAGAATAAATAAGCATTACTCATCGGAATTGCAAATAGAGAGGATGGTCGACAATGACCTACCCGCTACGGTGATTTCCTAGTTTATAGGGCTTGAATATAAATGCCCTGTTTATGTTGATTCTCTTTCCTGTGCTTGATTCCTCAGTATTCATTGTCAATGTGACAGACAAATCTCTCATTACGACTCTTGTATTGAGTCAGGGTTTGCTATAGGGTTTTACTGGCTCAGGGGCACGATCATTGCCCATCAGAAGAAGAAGAGGCTTGTAACTCAAACGCAGTACAACACAGATGGATCATCTGCAGCTTAGACATGTTGCATGTGTCCTTACAGTGTTAAGTGCGTTTAATGTAGTGTCGTCCCGAGAAGCAGCTAAACACCCGTCTTCTGTTGAGCCTCCGTCACACATTCCTGCAAAGGCAGCCATGCTCCTGGAACGAGAGAGATCAAATCAACATGAAGAGGAGACAAGAATCTCAAGCTAGAGAGCTGGCTCAAAATCACTACAGTGACATTATCAATAACTCATATTTATATACATTTTGTTTAACAGACCCAGAAAAGGCAGAACAAACGACACCTTAAGTAATTACATCTCTCAAGCACAGAAAAAAAGAAAAAAAAATTCTGGCTCTTTAACACAACAGAAGTAACTTTATATAATTAAAATATTTTAGAGAAGCCATTCACTAAATTCAATGATGAGTAAAGCAAGCAGCAACAAAGTTTAGGGTACGCAAGTGGAAAATAATTGGATGAACTTGTTATCATTAAAAAATATTTATTGGCAAGTAATGATGATTAGAATATAACCTTATTTAATTATTAATTATATTTATAACGCCACATTATATTTATGATTTTAATTGGGGTTCTTTGTAGATTACCGGTAGACAAAAATAGACACTTGACGATGGTCCATACGGTTACAGACACTGTGCTCATGTTAAAGCTCAAACAGTAACTACCAGAAAAAGCACATTTCTTTATGCAATACAGCTGAATGAAGTGTTGGACGATGCTGAAACAATGCCTTACTTAAATAACAAAAGCTCATTTATTTTCCATGCTCCCTATTTGTCGCTGCTTGAGGAAATATTTTCAAAGAAGTACTGGGCTGTGCAATCAAAGGTAAGCAAAGGCAGCACCGTATTTAACACTGCTGCGTATGAAAATAAATAAACAGACACTTTCCAAAACACTGTCCATCACAGCAACAGCTTGTGATTCATTACAATGCAGCCCCTAACTATAACACAGCACAGAAACCTGTTAGCACGTATTTATTTTCACAGCCACAACATTACAGGGAGAACAGATGAAGAATTTCCTCCCATGAAACAACACACGATGAAGTGTAACATTAATAAATAGCATTATAACAAATCACAAGAGGTGGACTGATCAGAAACTAGATATTACTACACGGCCTTTAAATGTTTGCCTGTAAATGACACTTCTTTAAATGTTTAAAGGCTCATGTGATATAGCTTCAATCACATAGAATTTATGTTTATTATAAATTTTGAAACTTGTCAGTAGTTTTTAGCATTCTCAAGTCTGGGCTCACCTTGCGGCTCTGAGGTACATGAGAAGGTCACAGTCATTGACCCCTGGCATCCAGACCAGCTCTTCATTCTCGGTCACGGCCTGGCCACAAGGAGAGGGGAAAGGCTGCAGCTCCGGGAGCTTGGCCTAATTAGGTCGGGGGAGAAAGAGAAGGACAGATGGTGTCACACTACAAATAGCACAAAGGAAATATCAGCTTGCCAACCTCTGTCATCAACTTTTTGTTGGTGGCAGCCAGGAAGCGGAACAAGATAGTCACAATAATTTAACATGTAAACAGAACGCCTGACATTCTCAGTTCTGACTGTTTAAGAGGAAGGTGAATATGTTTATTTACAGGATTGGATAATGACAAAATATACTATGTTTGACAAGCAACTTTACACACACACACACACGCACACACACGCACACACACACTTTAAAATGATCTAAGGTAGTGTTGGACTAGAGTTTAATACACAAAAATATCCACATGCTACATCACAAAAATAAATTGAAGCTGATGTTATATTTTTCACATTTATAAAGAAAATGCATTAACTGCATTTTAAATAATTATCAGTGTTGTAGATGTTGATGCCAAATAATTATTATTTTATAGTTAGTGGTTCAGCCCTTGGACGACTTTACTAAATTATGTTTTAA
This sequence comes from Betta splendens, assembly GCF_900634795.4. Lineage (NCBI taxonomy): Eukaryota > Metazoa > Chordata > Actinopteri > Anabantiformes > Osphronemidae > Betta > Betta splendens. The sequence continues at coordinate 5,924,933 of NC_040887.2, read as the reverse complement.
TTGTTTCAACAAAATCAGTTTTTGTAAAAAGGAAGAATTGTTTCAAGCATAAAAAATGTATTCACAAACACCATTAAAATCTGAAATAAACTTTTGTTGTTGTCGAGTGACTTACTTGGTGACTGGGTCCCACTCGGATCTCCCCTTGTGTGCTGTTAAGCCGCCTGAGAAGAGACAAAGAGACGATTGGAAAAACATTTTGACCAGGTGAACTTTTGAAGCTAGCAGACAGAAATCTGTCAGCATGTTGCCTGTTGAATCAGCTAAACGACTGTACAAAAGTCACAACTGGGTCATAAACGGATGAGCCAAGAAAGCAGGAGACAAAGAAAATTAGAGAAACTAACAATTCATGGCCCAGAATAAACCCAAATACAGGTGGATAAGCCTGTACTTTCTATTGCAGAGGACCTTAAAGGAATTTGAACAAAGTACAGTTTTTTATTCAGAAAAGCAAATAAGATTTCAGAATAATTTAATTCCTAGGTGGCTGCTACTGCACAGTGAGCTGAGCAGAGCAGATTTGCAGGCCTCATATTGTGGATGCAGCAATAAAACCGAATCCCCTAAAAAAAGGAGGAGGTGGGGTGGAGAAGGGGAGGGAGCAAGCTCTGGGTATGAAGGGCTGGAGCTGCTGGTACAAATGTTGGTAGCCATAGCAACTGCTATTTAATAATAGTGTTCCGAATCTCCAGCTGCAGTGGATTAAAGAAAATGACAAGATGTTCCTTTTGAAAAGCCTTTTCCTCTGTTGCCTAGGTAACAGCACCGATTTTCATACAGGCGAGAGTGAGGCGGCCCAGAATCTGTCAGCGTGATTTGCACCCAGAGCAGCTCACACTCCATCATATAGACCTGGAGGAAACCTGAGAGGCCACAGCTCTATGGTCCCTCCACAGTCTTCCAACCACAAAATCCTAGGACGAGCGCACATTTGAACCAGCACCCTGGTTCCTGTTCCTTAACAGACCCCCCTCCTTCCTGTTCCCAGACAGGAGAGATTGATGAGATGGGGAAATCCATACTGTATTGAACTATGGCTGACAGAAGCACTGGCACAGACAATATCCGCACAGGCCAAAAAATAAATTTTAGTCCTAATAAATGACCCCCCGCCTGCCAAAATGTTGACATGCATCATTTATTTTAAATACAAACATCCACGGCAGATAAATACATGTGAAGTAAGCGGCCTTCAAAGCAGCAACTAAAAATGTTGGAACATCCACTTAAAGACTACAGATTAAAGGCTTCATAGTGGTTTGAGAGCATCTGAGTTGAAGTCCAAATATCGATTAATTTCAGGTGATCATCTGGCTTTGTACACATCTTGGCTCATAGCATTTATCTACACTTCTGTATTTACAGCAGAGAATGGTCCCAATAAATAAAGTCACTATGAAGTCCGCAGGGAAAGCTAATAACCAGAGCGAGTGGTCGGTGCTCCTACTGAGAAAGTTCTACAAAGTCCTCCAGACTATGTGCAGTGATCCGGCTCTGTGGCACATTTGACAAGAGGCTGGCAGCAAGACAAACGAGGACCTGTGCACTGGAATAAGAACAGCGCGTCTGTGGAGAGCAGTGTTTTACTCAGGCAAATCCTGAGTAAGAGCAGATGGTTGACATTCAGATGGAATGCTGCACAGCTCCTGAGAGGAGGCAGAGGAGGAATACGTCGCAGCAGGAAGCTCTCAGGATAGGACTGCAGATAAATACGAACAGAAACGCCTTTCTAGACATGGAAAGTACTTACAGATGTGTACAATCGGTACAATATTTGTTATAGACAAATATATAGTTAAACAATGTATTTTAATTTGGAAACTATTACTATAAAAAGCAGATGAAGAGTATGTTACAATGTGTTTTATATCTTTGTTGTATTATGCTGCTTAAAGCCTCTTGTGTAGCACAATAAACAACGTAAAACTCGCCATTAGCTCTCAATCTCCTCGAGTAATTACAGGCTTACTTATTAAACCCAAACAACAACAACGTGACAGTCTGGTCAACTTTGTGTATGCAATCAAGGATACGCCCGCCCCCGCCATCAATCTCAGCCAATCACAGCGCGAGGCTGTGGCACACTGACATAATTGCCGCACAGCAAAAACAGACCCAACTTCTCCGTATGGAAGTGGGACCGCGAGCAGCACGCGAGCGTCACGGCGGGAAAGCGGAGGCGGCAGAGCCGGTACAGCCCCGCGTGCGCGCCGGCATCGCTCCACGCGCCATGTCATCCCGACTGTAAACAGGAGCAGCAAAATGGAGCCGGAGGTAGCCTCTCCCGGTCTCGTTACCATCACACAGCCACGCCGGGTCCACGTTTACCGGTGGAACACTCGCGAATGCGGCGCACACATCACGCATTGATGCGGACTCGGGTGGTAACATGCTAATAAAAAAAGGCGTGATGTATCGCGTTATTGCGGCGCGGACGCGTAGCGGTATGCGATGCGCGGTGACAGCCCGTGAAGCTCGGCGGCGCTCGGTTCCCCGGCTGCCGACACGAGGTGCGAACCCGCCGCGGCGCTCCCCGACACAAACACAGCCGCTGAACACAATGACAGCGACGCGGACAGCTGGCAAACATCACGCGGTTCGGTCAGACAGCAGGAATGCGACTCGGAACACAAGACGAGGCAACGCTCGCGCAGCAGCTAATACCGACACGACAATGTGATGGCGGACCTACCTCCGGGGACTGAACAAATCGTCCATTTCTGACATCGAGCCCTAAGGTGGGGTGCTGACACTACGTATGATGCTCGTTGGAATCAACTCCCCTCTTACACCTATTTGTAGGTGCTCAAAATGGAGAAGCACGCATTCGCTCCGGAGAGGCGCTCACTGAGCTTGTGCTGTGACCTCAGCCCGCACGCGCAGCGTCGCGAGCTCGCCTGGCTCCTCGACAGACGCTACTGAGCATGTGCTGCGACCTCACACGAGCGCACACACAACGGAGGCAGACAGACACGCAGGCAGGATACGGGATTCATCTCTCCTCCATGTCTGCGCCATAATAAACAAGAGTGAAATTGCAAGGCTGCAGACAGCCCGCTCAGAATACCAAACGAGCGGGGGAGAGAAGGGGAGGGGGGGAGCGGAGGACTGAGCGGGACCCTGAAGAAGGGGGTTCCCTACGGGCAACCCTCAGCGCCAGTTACAGAGGCGGCCGTCACTGCAACACGTGACTCGCTCCAAACGCCTCAATGAGCCCTCCCCTGTTTGCATTTTTTAGACGGCTCATGTGCAGTAAACAACGAGCCTCCCGTTTTTGAGTATAACTCGCATTCATTCAATTGCAATTCCTTTCTTGACGAGACAGGTGAACCCTAATCCCCCCCAGCCTGCTGTGATTTAGCGTTTGTCACTGAGGAGAAACATCTTTACCTGCAACCATTCTGGTTCGTAACCATCTGTGTCCTCTGGGAAACAAAACAACTTCTAGCTAATAACCTTTTACTGCCAAGCTCCACCTCTTGTCTACAACCAGATGCTCTCATTCTAACACATGTAAACTCCAGCACCATCCAATGGGCCGTGTTGTACTCACCCACAAGTACAATCTGGCCCCCTTCGCTGTGTTGGCAGACAGATTAAGGTCCCACAAGTCAGCTGCACGCTTTCCAAAACTTATTTAACCATTTTACGAACACTGCAACAAAGGTTCAACTTTAAACCCATAAGCAGCTTTCAAGCACAACAACACCTGCACCTCAGCAGCGGCACTAAGGTGATTATCAGTGAAGGAGGCTCTGATTCTTATTCTAATAGTAAACTACATACACTAAACCCCACTGTTACTCAACTGACAATCCAAAACTACTGTAATATTAATATAACAATTTTAAAAGGGATCAATATTCAGTGATGAACCACACAAAGACCCTTTTCTACTTGCCAAAGAAGGAAAAGCACAAATATTTCTATTAACGATGGCTCTGTTCCCAGTGAGTGGGGACAGCATCTACGAAATCCCACTGAATTCAGACAACATTCATTTTATTACTCACACCTCTGCTTTTCCCACTGTGACACGTAGAGATCAGTTCATGAGCTTGTTCAACATTTTGATGGTAAATAGCAAATGTTAATATAAAATATCAGTAATTAAAACGTCCTATGTATTTGAACACGTATCAACAAACACCCAAACGATTATGACACCACAGGGGTTTCCATCTGCTTATTCCCCATAATACTCTGCACTAATGAGTCGGCAACATCATTAGACAATGGAAATGAAAAAGAAGAAGTGTGGTTAATACTAAATTACAACATCTTGTCTTATGTAGCTGTATTACATCAGTAAACTGTCCAGATATAACAAACTGGCAGTAAACAGCTTTGAATCAGTGTTAATAGACTGAAGATATATAATTAGATATCTCAAAAATAATAAATAAATATAATTATACAAATGTTTTGCATTTGCATTAGCATTTTTAAACTAAATCGGTGTAATTGAGGGGACTGAAGAGCTCCTCACCTGGTCTCCGGGTTATATCCGAGGATATAGAAAAATGAGTCGATGCGGGCTTTGAACTCCCGGGCAGCAAAAATGTCGGAGAAATGGGAAATGTTGCATTTACCCCTACGAGAGAGCGAGAGAGGGAGAGAGAGGACAGGTTGCATTAGACAACACAACTACATGACAAAGTGATACCACAGCAGCAGAAGACGCAGCCCTAATTACAATCTCCTGGGGCGCTCATGCTCTGGAGGTGACAAATACAGCAGCAGGTACCTGGTGCCTGTCAGGGCCTGTTGACTCTACTAAACCCATAAACACCAGCTGAGCATGTCAGGACTGTCTTGTTTGCCGCGGCTGAGGTGTGGGAGACAGATGCCGCGGCGATCTGGACAGGACTAACATTCCTCCCGACGTGATAACCCCCCAGTGGGCTGAGAAAGCCGAGGCTCTGACCACATCTTGATAGCATTTCCTGTTTCCAGCAGCCTGGTGTCTGCCTCCATCAAAATAACACACATCACAGGCAGATGGAGCGGAGCTGCCCTGCAGAGAAAAAATATCTCCCTGCCTCCGAAAAGATTAAAAGGCGCTAAAGAGGGCCGTCTTTGGAGAGCTGCAGCATTACGGCACTTGACTGGAATTCCCTCCAGTTTATCTAAAGTCTGGAAAATAAGTCATATCAAAGGCTGCTTTATGTAAGAGGAGTTGCAGCTAATCTGCAGTGAGATCAGTGGTTTCTGGAAAACATGGCTGTGACTGCCCGCTGCTGGGCTCACAGATGGTTTTGGTTAATGAAAAGGGGAAGTGGATGAGAGGGGGAAAGTGAATAAAACAGGCTGAGGCAGAACAAACACACACTATACGAATCCAAAGCCGGACAATCGGTGCACGCCTGCCTCTCTCCTGACACAGCACACACTCGCATCGAATCCAGCAGAGTGCGTGGACGTTGGTGCGGAGCCATTTTAATAAGTGATTTAATGTCAGTGTGGGAGCCTCTTTTATTGCTGTGCAGCTTCAGACACCTGGTCTGCTTCCACAACACCTGCTTTACTCATGAATGCTACAGTGTCTAAATGTTAGACTTGGATCACAGAGTAAATGAAAACATAGTAAAGTAGTTCAGGTTACGATAAAGATGCAACAGAACAAATGGAGTACATTGTACCACACAAGTATCTGCAGCCAAGTATTTTACAATAGGAGTGTGATTAAAACACAGATGGCGTTTGTCGCCATTCTGTTTGCAACAACAGTATTGGCTGAAGAATTAATTATTGTTATCATAGAAGTGGTGACAATATTATTTTCATAGAACAGAGTAATGTGTGTACTGGTCATTTATGGAGCTTATTTCAAATAAATGAAATTATAGTTCTAGAGAGATTTTAAAGCTGTGTGTGTGTGTGTGTGTGTGTGTGTGTGTGTGTGTGTGTGTGTGTGTGTGTGTGTGTGTGTGTGTTTGTTTGTTTACCTGAGAGCAGCAGCATGATAAGTGTCCACATAGTCAGAGATGAAGAGTTCTCGACTCCTGACCACCGGGTCTGTAATAACCAGCTCCCGACCAGAGTCTGGAAGAACAATGGCACAGTGCACTGAATACAAATATCAGGATGACTAAGCTCATTCATCTGTAACAAAAAAGTGGGAGAGATTTAACCGCTCTGCTATTTGAACTCACTAATAAATGCATGAGCATAGTTCTGTGTAAACCCGGAGTAACAAGCATCACCGCCGAGGCGAATATTAAGCCACATAATTCAATAAAGCCAATAAAGCACAGTCCCCTGAGGAGGGGACATAATGTTCAGCTCTCAAGTGAAATGACCCTTGCGGGGGTTAAGACACATCAGCGGCACCAAAAAATGAGCTGGGACTGACAGATGACCCGCCGCTTGCGCGCTCGGCCCGCTTCGCTTTGGCCTCGTGACATCAATTCAAATAAGCCCGAGTCCTGCTTGCAGGGACGCTCTGCAGATAGCGGCACGCTGCGTTAAACCAGAGGAGCCTCTGGAGGAAGCAGCACAGCCGGCGTTGGCTTGATAACCTTAACGAATAAAACCTCTAACACAGACACAGCTCTGGACACCGCAGTGTGCTGTAAGTGCCTGCATCACTGTTGTTAAGGGGAGAATATTTAGAGGTGACTGAACCCGGAGGCCAACTGGGAAAAGCCCAGTTATTGGGGTCATGTTCACCAGCATATACTGTACGCATATTTACATAACATACATTAATGTTCCTGACTACTGCATGACTTTCCATTGTGAAGTTCCTGTCATCAGGTTACGATTTCCACTTGCTGAAACAGAGGAGGCTCATGTTTCTGTAGAGTGTAAACAGTCCACTGTCACTAATAGACTTGAGAGCGTTGCGCTCAAGGGCCACATGACACCGTAGATTATTAATACTTGACAGTGCTGCCGTCTGGCCCCGAGACGTGTTACCGAGGGAACGGCAACGGCGCTGCGGGACCGGTTCGGCCGCCAGGGACACGGTTTGAAATGCAATTCACAGCAGTTAGCTCCCGCGTCCCCAGCCGTCTGGAGAGCGGAGGCAGAGGTGTGTGTGTGTGTGTGTGTGTGTGTGTGTGTGTGTGTGTGTGTGTGTGTGTGTGTGTGTGTGTGTGTTCTGGTGTGATATGGAAAGCCAGTGAACGTGTTTACCTAATGTTTGGCTGCGTAAGTGTGTGTGTGTGTGTGTGTGTGTGTGTGTGTGTGTGTGTGTGTGTGTGTGTGTGTACGCAGCCCCTGGACTAACAGTTTGCACGGTTGTGTTTCCGTGCGTGAAAAGGTCGCCTCACCGTTCTCATTGTTGCGATCCTGCACCAGGTGCTGATACACGGAGTCGGGCACCTCTGACTGGCGGTAGTACCATTTCACATTCATCAGCAGATGGTCCCGTTTACTCTGCAACACAGAGAGACACAGAGCGAGTGAGCAGAAGGCAAAAAAAAAAAAAAAAAGATCCCACACCAAGATAAACAGACATTTTGTTTGATTACGACGTCACAAACTGGCCTCTTGGCAACCGCCGATGCTGTGCAGACGCACTGTTTATGACTCACAGAGGCTGATGCCAAAATGCATGCAGCGAGACCGAGTCAATTAAAATGGGATTGGAGAGCATTTAGAGCCTTAATAAAGTAAACAGTGGGATGGTCGTCGCTGGAGGAAGCTCCAAGGGAGAGGAGCAATGAGGAGGGAGGACGGATGCTCAGTCTCAAGCCTCTACCTTGCTTCCTCTTCTCTTAATGACAATATAATCACATGAGCCGTTACATGGATTTCCTCATGCACAGGTACAGTATCATCTTAGCATATGTTGGATTTTACTCTTTAAGTGCTGCCCACTACTGGTGGTTTAACGAAGCGCACCTAAAATACAGGTCTGTGATTCTTCATGTGGTCAGCAAGTGGCAGCACTGAGGTGTGAAGAGAGGTTTTCCAGGGCCAGTCAATGAAAAAACAAAGATAGAGGAGGAAAAAGAGGGGGGTGGGAAAATGGCAGAAACTGAAGCCAGTGCTGAGGGGAGGGATGAATAGGGCAAAATACTGTTTTCATTTCAGGCTAAAAAATATTTATTTTGCCTTCACATAATCTCAGCTGACTGTCAGACGGGGGCTGAAGGAACATTAGGGAGACTGCAGCTCCGCAACACAATCCTACGGAGCCGAGCCGCGTTCATTACGGACTCAGCCGCCCTGCGCTGCACTGAACTAACCAAGTAAGACACCTGCACGACCCACGGACTCCAGCACGGATGAGAATATGGAACAAGTAATGAAACGGTAACGTGAGGCTGTTTGACATCAGCCGGGCTCTTAACTGTGTGTGTGTGTGTGTGCAGGAACATGAGGTCAGGCTCAAGATATTTAAAGCCTTTACACTACATTGTTCAGTTATGTCACTGGGGAGGAGGCTGAGCGAACGCAGCCAAGCAAATTATCACCTCCCTAAACCATCCGGCCCACCTCTGCTTTACCCATTCTCTCCTGTCTTTCCCTCCCTCTCCGTCGGTGTCATTCCGATCCGCCGTTCCGCTGCCTCTCCATTTTCCTTCTCTTCTTCCCCTTTTACCAACCTTGAGCGAAGGCGAGGAATGAGGGAGCGAGTGAGCCAGAACATGTTAAACAGCAGCTGGCACACGGTCAGTCAGCTGCATTTAGGGCTCTGGATGATTGTGCCTATGCATGCAACATCTCGCACACACACGCACACACGCACACACACACACACTTGCTTGTGTTTCACCAGAGAGCCCTACTAATGGACTGCGATGCCCAAGCACATAGACACCCTGTGTGTGAAGCAATGTGTGCAGTGACATCATGTCCGTCCTCCTCCTGCAGCTTGGGTAGTTATCTGGCGCTTACACACAATTAATTCCTTAAGGAGACTATAAATGTGCTGCTACCTGTGAAACCATAAAATCAAAGGGAATTCATGGAGCTGGAACAGAGCCTGGTGCAAAAAGGAGGAACACAAGCGTTTACATCTTATTCATGAGCCCGCAGTATTCTCAAGCAAGCAAACGAACCAAAGCAGGGAGCAAATGTCACTTCAGCTATCATCACCGTCCTCATCACTGCCGAGGAGCTGCCGCTCTCCAGAGCAGATTGGCGTTTAGAAGCTCGCGGCAGCGTTAAGCCCTCTCCAGCAAACGAGGGAGGGAAACGGAGAGGGAGACAGAAAGTGCAACATATGGAGCACGGCGCGGGAGCAAAGCATAGCTTTCAATTATCACAATTCTATAAACACGAGGCTGCAGAAATGAGTAGATAACGCGAGGAGAAAATGAAGGGGGGGGGGGGAGACAGCTCAGACTCGCCGCACAAACTGCTCGTTGTATTGTCTGGGCTGTGCTGAGCCTGACACAGAAAATGACAGAGGGAACCTATGAGAGGAACCACAATGCTAAAGTGATTAGAGGCATTCCACGCTGCGTGTAGCGAGCCGAGCCGAGCCGAGCCGAGCCCCGCGCGCCGTCGGCCATCTTTGTCTGTCCTGCCAGAGGCCAAACACGGCCCTGCCCTCCCCTCCTCCTGGGCCCTAAACCCTGGGAATGCTGCGCGCCGCAGAGAGGCCAAAAGACTTACTAACCCACTACTGAGAGAAAGAAATGAAACGAGGGGGCAGAGAGAGAAAGTGCAAGGGAGCAGAGCAAAGGGAGATAGACGGGGGAAAATGAGGAGAGAGAAAAGGGCTGGATTAAGGTAGGAGGAGCAGGACCTTCTCATTTCCTCCGACTTAAAATTACACCCCCCCCCTCCTGCCTCCCCGAACCCCCAGGGTACAAGGCTTCCCCTGTATTCATTGATGAGATATAAATCTGAGAGTCATGCTTTGCAGCTGAATACAATGGCACCTCCCCTCCCTCCAGTGGCCGAGCCTGGCCTGTGGTATTCTTGGGAACGCGGATTACAGGGCCACGATCACACGAGCGCTACGTCGGAAAATATAACCGGGGCTGTGGAAGTCTAGAAATGTGGAGCTGTTAATAAAAAGCCAACGCATTCATCCCTCGCCAGCCACTGGTGAGTGTGTTAATTCTCCTTCGGACGAGCTAAAGGTGGTTGGCCCCTTGGATCCATAATAGCTGTGCAGCTTTCTTTGTGCTGCTGCCTGTGTGTGTGTGTGTGTGTGTGTGTGTGTGTGTGTGTGCAGTCAACTCTGGAGCAGGGGCCCCTGTGTATAACCACAGCACCATAAAGACTGCAAAGAGAGATGGGAATGCAAAAGGGCAGACGCTCGTCTCTTACATGAAAAGGCTTTGAATCTAAAAAGAAACCAGCTTGTATTTAATAAAGTGAATCTCTCGGGCCGCACACTTAAAAGACAGACAGTGTGGGATTAATTCCGTGTTTTTAAGTAGGAGTGTGTGAAATCGATACAGTGCCTCCCGATGCCGACGCGGTCCGGGCCTTGCAGGGTTTGGCACCGGCAGCAGCGGCTCCAGCGCCGGCCCACATCTGTTCTCAGCGGCCTTTACAACACGGCCAGGGCCGCGCTGCTGTGACAGAAACGAAGGGAGCAACCTGTAGCCTCCCCCCCAACGCCCCCCCCCAGAACACTGGAGCTGCGCTTTAACGGAACCAGAGCCTCCCGCGCCCACACGACGGCCCCCGCTGCACCTCGTTAACAGGAAACCTCTGTTTATTTTCCCTGCTTTTCAGACACTCTCTTCTTCCTGCGCTAACCCTGTTAGCGACCCCCCCCCTCCCCCATCTCCACACTGACTGGTGACATCAGCCGGAGTCTTGTGACTTTCTTCGGGGGGTGGCAGCCAGGAGCAGGGAAGGAAGGACGGCTCTCCAGCACACAGACAAAGGAGGGAGGAAAGTGGGGGAGGTCAAACAGACAGCAGCAGCCAGGAATGTGGAGCAGCTAGGCTAGGCTAGGCTAGGCTAGGCTAGCAGCGTGCTGAGCTAACGTCTCAGTGGGCCAACGTCAGGCGTGGGAGCCGCCGACGGGCAGAGGCACAGAGTGGGAGCGCGTTCAGCTCACCTGCTGCAAACACAAGCGCGGCCGAGAACAAAAGGCCGGTTGTGGCGTTCAGAGGCAGAGGAGGGATCTGGGAGGACTAATCTGCTGCGCCGACATGATAAGATTAGAGAGGGGAGGCAGGCAGGAAGAGCAGGCCGGGGTGATCACACATCCACTGGCATAAACACACACAGAGATGATGGATCTGATGGAAAGGGTTTTCCACTCTGCTTTCTCTCTCCCTCGCTTTCCTTCCTTCTCTGCCTGAGACAGAGATCTGCCAGCACACCAGCACTCAATAAGCACTTCCATCTGGACGACGGAACACACATGTGTGCGCGCGCACACACACACACACACGAGCTGTACGTGTGCGTCAACGCACGCTGTCGGGGTACAACAGATCTGCTCACGCAATCTTCGACATCTCGGTGACAGATAAAGGAGGTGGATAAAAAGAAATGACAGCATGCTGTGTGAGCGCGCACACACACACACACACACACACACACACACACACACACACACACACACACAGACACACAGACACACAGACACACACACACACACACACACACACACACACACACACACACACACACACACACACACACACACACACACACACACACACACACACAAATAACAGCCTTTCAGGATAAGCACCACTATTCTTCTCCTCACCCTGCAGTGGAGCAGGGCAGGCTGGGACTCCGTGTCAGAGGTAAGAGAAAGCGCCTCTAAATCAGGCTGTCGGAGCCAGAGACCGCGTGACTCCACTCTGCAATCCTCCGCTCCTTATGGCCGCACAGAGAGGCCCACGGAGGACGGAGGAATAACCTGCCCGGCGAGCGCCCTCCTCTCAGTCTCACAGCACAGGGATATTAAACAAATGCTGATTCGGGTGGAACAACAAGAACTGTGCACAGCCTATATCGCTGCATGGCACCGAGAACAAATGAAAGGGTGGGAGGCAAACGGAGGGGGGGTGGGGGTGTCCCAGCTGTAGTGGTGGTGCTGGCAGGACCTTTGTGCCGTGCCTACACAGGGGTGTCTCTCTTTTACTTGACCTGTTTGGATATTAAACGGGCGCCCTCTGCTTTGAACACACTGGGCCCATCTGTCAGCCCGGCTCCATATTGGATTGGACGAGCGTTAGCCGTTTTAAAGTGGGCAGATTTGCTCATGTTGCTCTTTGTGTGTGCGTGTGTGTGTGTGTGTCTTCGGATTAAAGCACCCACACATGCCTCAAATTTAAAGCCCCATTTCTAAGAATCAAGCAGACTCGTGTACACCGCTTTAACACAGGCCCACTAGTCGCGTCAGCCTACAATTTAGTGATACACAGCAACACATCCGCGGGTGTTAACAGGTTCCCGGTCACCCAGGGTGAAGGAGGAGGGAGAAGAAAGGGAAGGAGGAGAGCAATAGAGTCACGCAGCGCTCACAGATGATACTAATTAAGGCCTGAGCGCTGAGGGCCACGACGGGTGGATCGCGCTGCCAACCTTAGCACACTTAACCCGGAGAGGAGTCACCAGCGCCACACATGACTGGCACATCTGAGGCCCGGTTCTTCCAGGGCTTCGGTCCGCGCTGATGGAAACCAGAGCCGACTGCAGCGGCCTGCGTTTCATCTGGCTGCTAATTGGAAATGCGCGGCAGCGGGACAAAGCCAGGAAGCTGTTGACCGCTCGGCCCGTGTTTCACACGCAGACGACACAGAGGATCAGGAACCCCGGCTCTGGCTGCCGTGCTCCATAAAATAGCCAGCATGTGTCCAAGTTAAATATTTGTCTTTGCCTTCAACACACGTCTACTGCACGGTGCTTTTAGCCAAGACTTTTAAGACGAGCGATGATGCAGAGAAGCAGCACCGTGAAAGGCGCGCGTGAGAGAGAGAGAGGGGATGAAGGACCGGCGACGTGACAACGTGCGCTCTATGATTTAGACTACGCGCAAATAAACAGGAACTCTGTATTTTTTTTAATGGAGAACAGAGTCAGAGCCCTGCAGCAGGAGAGGGGTATAGACTAGAATGCAGATTGAAGTGAGACTTCAAACACAGGCTGTGTGAGGACAGATGGAGGCGGTTAGGAGAGCTCATATCTGGGTGTTCAGATCATAATACTGACTTTTTTTTCCAAGTTCTCGCTCTCAGGCAGACACACACGCTTATATCTTGCCAGAAAACATTGTCATTTCTGAATCACAGCCTTTCATTTAGCTCCTTCAAAGCCGTTTTACTTTGATACCTGCTTCCTGTGTGTATGTGTTGGTGCTTGCACCAGTTTGTGCATATTACACACCCTCGTGTGTAGCTGTGGATCTCCTACGATGTTCTCTGGAAAGCATACTAGTCTGGTCTCAGGGTAATACCTATGAGTCAGAACTTAGTTAGACACAGACGTACACAAAAACAGGGAGGAATGCTGGCTTTTTTTTGCAGGCTTTCTTTGTGTTGGAGAGTGTGGCATGTTTAAACAGCCTGGTATTTGGTTTGGAAGGCTGTTTTCCTCTGATCCATTATGTTAGCTTTGCCTTGTTAGCATAGCCTGGTGAGCTAATGAGACATCATACTGACTGGACGACTGCTGTGGAGAAGAAGTGGGGGCTGCTCACAGAGAAGGGTGTGCAAAAAGGATATGAATATCAAGCTCTGTGTGTGTGGATTCATATTGGATGTCTGCCCAGCTAGCTAATCTGCACAGTGTGTGTGTGTGTGTGTGTGTGTGTGTGTGTGTGTGTTAGCCTCTTGAGCAGGGTATGAAATGAAGGAGCTGTGAGCTTGATTGAAGCGAAGACAGGAAATGAGACGGCTTTGCTCCAGCCAATACTAATCGATCACCTTTTTGCATAATTCACAAATTAGTTTGCACAATTTCCCTAAACTCTAAACTGTAAAACTCAAAGCACAAAGCAAACACACACATACTGGACTTCCTTTTTCACTTTTATTAATCCGAATATAAAAAGTGAACAATAATGCCACCTATACCCTTATGATATTTAACATAAAGTGATAGCCTGACTGCACAACAAATCTCTTATTTCTTAAATGTTTTTGTTTTATTAATATCTCAATTAAAGTCACAGGTTTTTTATTTCCTGGTCTGTACATGTGGAAAACAAATAAGGTTTCACGAAGCGTGAGACGTCTCACCCTCAGGGTGGACAGGTTGTGTGTGTGCTGTACATCCTTAACAACTCACTGGGGAGTCACAAAGGTGTTTTGTGTTCACAGATGGTTGTGGCTTCAAAAGACCGACGAGGTGTGTTTCAGCGAGAAGGCTTTGGATTTTCTCTATATATAAGGAGAGCAGAAAGCGTGGCCAAGTGATGCTCTGTAACCCCCGCTAATATCAATACACGCCTAATATTTATGATCACACTGGATCTCTTTTCCACGCTACCGCAACGACTTACAACTATTGAATAAGAAAACAAACAGACGCCCAGGAGGCGAAGGAGTGGCGCTGCACTGTTGGAAATGCAGGCAAACAGAGAATAAAGAGTGCGCGCATGCAAAAACGGATCTGCGTGTGAAACCGGACGGACTGCCTCGAACAGCTCATATGACCATGAGCTCAACCACGTGCGACTGCTTTTGTCTTATCTGACCGCTGGCTCTGAAGATATCCATCGCTCAGTCTCTCTGGCTGCTCGCTCTCTGCTGCGTCTGAAGGTGACCTTGCCTGTCTGTCAGTCTCTGGTGATGACACTGGCCCTATCAGTAATACATCGTGTAAGCTGTGTATCAGCCAGATGCCACACTAGCTGAGCAGTGGGTGGTCTGCCAGGCACGCCTGCTTTGTACAATATGCAAATAATTACATGCAAATTACCCACCCTTGTGTGTGATGATATATCAGTGTGAATGCAAATGCGGGAGGCTATCACATAAATGTGTGGTAAGAGACTCGGAGAAGTCACCAGCTTCTCGCCGAATACAGTTACAGCCCATAAAATCAAAAGGCTACTTGCAGAAAGTGTACTCGGAGAGCTGGGGAGGAATGTGAGTATAACAACGTGCACACTCGCACGCGAGCGCGGAGCAGAATCCCTGAGCAGCCTCCTGCTGCGCTGCAACAAGAGATGTATTGTAGACAGCACAGCTGCAATAACAAGGCTGGCCCAGTGCTACAAGGAGCCGGACTGCACCGCTCTCAGTCTAGACTGGCAGCAACAGCCGCCATATTGTAATATGATTATGGATGGAGCGCTTGCAGGTGTCAGAGAAACAGTCCATTTAAGCGCCGGGATTTTTTTTATTTTTTTGATAACAAAAAAACAAAGTCAGTGCTACTAGCTTCTACAATTCAATCATCGCAAAGAATAAACACAATCTGGTTTAGGTTATAAAGTCCAAAGGCATTTTAAATTGATTGGAAAGGTTGAATTGTTGAAAACACTATGATAGTGTTACTGATGAATGTTTTACGTATGCCTCCTACACACGCAGCTCACCACTAGAGAGTTTTCAGTGTGGGAGAAAAAACGGATCAGTTTTGTCTTTGTTTATATAAAATTGCCAAAGGGATGTATGGCACTGATGCTAGAATAAGCAAATTTATTATTATTATTATTATGTAAATGTTAATGATAATGTTTATAATTAACATTTACATAATACACATGGCAATTACTAGAAATAAACAAAAATACGTTTAAATAAATGACAGAATATAGTAGATATAATAATAGATGGCTGGTGAAGGAGCACAAACCAATGCCTGCTGCATTAACTAAGGCAGCGTATGAACACACTTGGCACATTCTGTAAGGGATATACATGGTGTAAATATTTTTGCACGCTATTACATCGTCCACAAGGAGGAGGAAGAATGGATCGGTGGGTGACGACTGTATTGCAAGCGTAGCAGAAAAACCAAAACAGATCCGCAGCGCTGCAAAATTAAAAGTGCAGCCCGTGCGTCTGTTGGCTGCAACGCGATGAAATGCACATGGTTAAGCAAACAACTGTGCACTAATGCAGAACACGCGGAGGGGGAAAAAAACAAACCCACTGCAGTTATGATGAGCAAAGTGTGTCAAACACATTCATAATCGTTCACGCGCACAAACGGAATGCCCACCGAGAGAGAGGCAGCGCGGCACAAAGGGGTTGAGCAGCACACCAACATCTCTATTCTGCACCGACCGCGGCACATCAAAGCCTCCTCCGCCCAGTTATCTGTGCGCCTGTAAATCAAAAGGCACACTTTGAACATGCACACACGCGGGCTCACACTGCATTTGCTTTGTGCACCAACGTCCAGGGCTGGGTAGGTAAAGGGTTTTGCTGTAGATGGGGGAATTACTGGCCTCAGCTCCGGGAGGAGAGAGGGACGGCTGTTTACCCGCAGTGAGTGAGGGAAAGGGAGAAGAAACAGGATGAGAGACGGAACAAAAAGACAGGCACGTCTGAGATGCTGCAATGCTTTCTGGAAGTCACTTTTACCCTTCGCTTGCCCTTGATGCCATCACTGAAAGCACACGCGCACGCACAGCATCTTTACACACATCTATAACCTGTGGTGGATAAGAGGCCAGGTCACAGTGATTAGCTGTAACACAAGATTTGGAGCAAGATGCTACAGGAGAAAAAGGGACAGCAGATGAATAAAGGCACATTTGGAAACCCTGGGAGAGGAAAACCGAGGAATGCACCCCCCACACGCAGCCAGATGATCTGTGCATCCCAGTGTGGCCATATGGTTTGGCGGGGACTTCCTGCCCGCCGCAGAGGAAGTGTCCGTTTACACTGTACAGTTGGGTTGTCTGCCATCACATCCTGTCTCCCGCGCCTGGCAGGCTCGGCTCGGCCCGGGCGCGGCTTTGAAGTTAAATCAGGCGGAGGGGAGACGCAGTTCACCATACCATGCAATCAGCATCAGCATGAGCTCTGCTGTGCTGCGGCAACGACAAAGCGCCGGCAGCCGACGAGATGGAGCCTCACGCGCTGTAGCTGCTGTTACGTGGTCTGATTTCACCCCCCCTTTCTATTGTGGTGGTTTGATTGACATCCACCTGTCCTTGGGCGCAGGGTGATTAGTTGTTCCTACAGCTGGCTCTCTGTAACAGTCCGGATGCTTGTAATAGACGGCGCGCGGGGAATTATATGATAGGCTGATGATGAAACGATCCTGCGGACGTTGATGAACAGCCGGTGGAATAAAACAGGGCGGGGTTATTGATGACTCTTACACAGCAGGTAGCATCGCCATGGCAGCTTATACATTACCACAAGCAGAGCCACGCCCCCTCCACACGTGGACCAATGGGCGGGCAGCTTCCGAGCAAACAAACCCCAGAGGTGTCGGAATGAGGAGAGAGGAGAAAGCTAAATGTGCCACTACATCTGGTGATTGACACAAAGCCTCTTGTTTACCGGCGCCACAGAGATTTACATTTTTCCACCGCCGCCCCTCCCTGTCCTCCTTCCCCCTCATTTCTGCTCTCCCGCGTCCCTTGCGTCAGTCCCACAATCCTCCCTGTTTGTGACGGCACTCGGTGAAGTGGATGCTACCCCACCCTGCTGCTGAGATATTGATCAGCTTCCTCCCTCATTCTCCTCCTTTCACACTCCTCTCTCCATAGCCCGCTGCATTGATTCCACCTCTCCATCTGAGCCCACCAGCTAGGAGTGATTACACACCTTGCTCACACACACAATGACGCCAGTGCGAGCACACAATCAGATACATTAGTCCTTGGTAGGGAAGTCAAGATGTGCAGCCTTTACTTTCGGGGCTTTAAAGCTCGGTGTCTGCGGCAAAAGCAAGTAAAAAACACTTATTTACATTCAAAGCAGACAGCTTAGCATGAGATATTACCACTGTAAATATTATCATAGCGCACCAACAGCTGAGCCCGGGTGGTTATTGTCATGCTGGTGGATGGAGGTGGGGTCTGCAGGAGAATAGCAGTTAGTTAAAGGTAAAGCAGTGAGTGTGACATCAGCTCACATTAATTGGTTAAAAACCACCGCCCTTCTGTTTGTGACGTAGCAGCTCTGCTAACTGTAGCTGAGTGAGTGTAAAAGACACAGGAAGGGGGTTCTTAGCCCAAAGGAGGCAGCGAGCGATCCAGCAGAGGCTCTACAGCAACAGACCAAAGCTCCCACCTACTAATACACACCCTCACTCTATTTAAATGGCATTTCGCCGTGGCGGCGAACAGTTTGCACCTAATTACGGTCAGTTGCTGCCGTGTCCTGAGCTAAGTGTGGGTCTCTCACCCATCAACACGGAGCGCGGCTGGTGAACGCGCTGCGATGCGGATGAGCTCCACCGTGGCCTTTAGACTCCGCAGCAAAGCGCAGCGGATGCTGGCGCTGAGAAATTGGCCCTGTATGAACAATGTTAACAGGTAAGCACTACCCAAACAAAGACGAAGACAAGGGGAGAGAGCAAGGACAGAGCCAGTGTGATCAATAGCAGCAATCAATATTCTCCCCCTGCACTTTCATTGTTTGAATTAGTAGTTGTTTTGCGCTGAAATACAACCTCAAACAGGCTGAAAGTGCCAGAGAGACATCCTTAAATTTAACTGCATGAAACATCAAAACAGATGCTTCAGAACAGCTACATTTGTGCTTTGACAATTAATGTTATGTCTTATTATCATTCAAAGTAGACACATATAAAATCCCCCCGTAACGACCCACCGCGGCATCTTTAGAGATGAAGCTCAGGGCCAAGAAGTGCTCCAAGAGACAGCGAGCCATCTGTTAACAGCGAGCTCCATCAGTCCCCCACAGGTGCTGTCACACGTCTGCAGGTAGACGAGTGCAAGCACGGGATCCACCGCGGTGCACGCGCCGAAGACACGAGCGGTGCGTTTTGTGTAAAAGTATGTATGTGGGCTCAGCGGGGGAGCGGCGGATGACAGGCGAGCGTCCGCACAAAAAACACAGCACGTGCAGACGGGGGGTCTCCATCACCTCCAGCACCCCTCCGCTGGCTGGTAGAGGGAGCCTCTCGCTCGCCTGCCAAGTCCATTACCCACTCCGTCAGGGCTGCACATTAAATCATTCCATTTCACCCGAAAAAGGCGGGCGAGAGCAAAAGAGAGACGGTGGAAGACTAAAGGGCTTTTTGTCTGTTCTCTCCTCGCGGTGTGATTTGGACAATCCCATGCAGTGGGGCCACCAAAATCAGCCCCCCCCCCCCCGCCCACCAGGCTTTGAGGAGGAAGATTCATCACAAGAGGCAGACAGTAGAGGAGAGACATGAAGCCGGTGCAGGGCTGCTGCTGTTAGGTACCAGGTCTATAAAGAGTTATTCAGCCTCAATGGGCAGAACATTATGGCAATCTATAAACGAGCTGTTAAGCTCAGTAGCCCAAGGTTAGGTTGTGATGATGGTATGAGGAAAATCTATAAAATCCTAATGCATACACACGGCACACCCATCTAGATTTAAAACTGCTCCTATTACATTAATTAGCTTTACAACAAGTAAGAGAAGGAATTAAACAGCGTATCAGATGAAGCTAAACACAGACTGATGGAGTCGAAGCTGGTGGATGAAACGCATGGGATTTGACAACTGGACAAAGAGACGGAGGGGAGGTCTGCGTTGTCTTAATCATTTTATTAAGATAGCGCTTAGGCTAATTTAACAGTAGGTTTAATAACACAGACTTTCCCCCCTCTGTTCTGTACACAAGTGTTAACTGCTTGCTGGAACAAAGGAGGCTCTGTTCACAAACACGGCTCTGTTCACAAACACAACACTGCCAAACTGTTAAGTACATTCCTATAAAGGGGAGAACAAAGGGTGTTTGAGCGTGGCGGGAGCAGAAATGAATACAGCTACTGAGGGGATAGCGCGGCTCAGCCCTTTGATGCGGGGAAGCGTCTTTACCATCACACACCGCGCCTGTGCTGTTTTATAGCGCGCCGCTCCACGTCGAGGCTGCAGTCAAATCAACTGGTGGCATGAAAGCGCGGCGCACTTTGGTGAAGAGGAAAGGAGGCGGGCGTTGAAATGTGCGCTTTAAAGCGTAGTTCTGCTTTTTTTATATTCAGTTTTATGTGTGAATGTGAGCGCGTAACAGATGAAGTGAGCGCACAGCGGCGGTGGAAGGTCTCGAAGCGGGTTTCCCTGGGTCCGGAAGGGCAGAGAGCAGCCGAGCTCAGCCGTGGAGTACATGTCGGAGTCACCGCGGACGGAAGCGTGACGCACGGAACGGGGAGAGAAGCCATGAAACCTCCTCCTGCGTCTGAGGAGAGACCCGTCGAATTAAACCATCATCCAGGAAAAGCCCGTTTGCCGTGCTCGCCGCCGACTCCTGCGCGTTTTAGTGTTTGTGTGTGCATCATGGTTCCGTGTGAGACGGTGCTCAGCCAATCTGTGGGGATATTGGTGCATTTTATGCTTCAGAGGATTTTACAAAGTCTACTAAAAATCCTCATTTGAGTGCAGAAGCTCGAGTTGTGAGCCCCCTCCAATCTTTTACTCGTTGGTTATGGATCAGTTCCAGTTTCTAAATCTTGATGACATGACTGATAGGACTCTCGGTTCTTTGGTTTCCAGGCTTAGAGGAGGTTTTCTCCCTCACACATTAACTGGACTGTGTTGCTCCAGTAAATTGGCATGTGAGAGCTCTTAAACAGAGCGATATTCCCCCTTTCACGATCAAAGCGTGAACAGATGTGACTCAGTTGTGCTGCATTAGATTAACAAACATTGGGAGATGGGTGTTAGATAGTTCCAGCGGCGAGTCAAGCTGCAGCACATGTCTAGTACAGGATGTGAGGGTCTGCATGAGGCGCTGCAGCGGGGGAGCCGCTGGAGACGGCGGCCCGTGGGGACGGCGCTGTTGTTCTGAGGGCTCCGCGAGACACCGAGGTACCGAGTGTAGACATTCCTCAGGCCTCGCAGCAATCCCTGAAATTTCCTCTCCCCTCGCGTCTGCTCCTCTCGCTGACCGATGCCCTTCCTTCCTCCCGGTTTTCTCTCTATAAGCAAGAGTTAATTTGCACCATGTGTTCTTTAAAGGAGAAGGGGAAAAAAGGGCTCTGGTGGAAGCGTGTGAACCTAATACGACTGTAAATCTCTACTTCCACCGAGGTGCCCCTCTACCACCCATCCTTTTTTTCACCCTCTCATTCTTTTTTTTTATTGGCATGTCACACATTGGACAAGCTGGAAATTACACTGGGCTGAGCTGAGAACCAGTGGTGAAGCATGCCAGATCCCTACTTAAGCTCAGAGAGAGGGGACGGGAGGAGGGAAGAGAAATGTAAAGTGGGAGAGGACGAGGAGGTGGGGTAAAATTAGTCTTCCATTTTCAGAGCAGAGGCCAATCCAATTAAAGCTTGACCAATCCACGCAAATGTGTTTAGTGTCCTGTTACAACACACAGCACTGGGTGGTCAGCCAAACACCAAATACTCACTGGAGCTACCGCCAGATATCATCAGGATTATAGATCCAGATAAAAAAAAAATTAAAATTTAGATTCTAGGATTCTATAGCATCTAGTGTGGGACCGTGTAGCCTCAGTGCCTGTTAACCTGCTTCAAAGGGCCTCATTTCCAATGCTACCGCCTATGGCACCGCACAGCGTTTTCTTTCCTACATAACGACCTGTTCAGGTGATTAAACAGGCCCCATCATTATTTTTACACGCGGCGACTGGGTGGGGAGTCCTGTGCGTTTTGACAGCAGGAGGATCTACCTGCGCTTCCAGGTCGGTGCCTGTGCCACATTTGTTTTCTCGCGTTCTCATCAGAGCCGGTGCCAAAAGCAGATAGCGCAGACTGTTTGCTCCGCCGCTTTAAAGATAAAATGTAGTGCTCCGTGCCGGAGAGCAGTGCATTTGCCTGAGATGATAGTGAAGACATCAGAGGAGACATTTTCACTTATGATGTGCAGAAAGAAAAGAAGAGCGTCGGAGGCATCGCTGAATATTTCAACCACGCCGCGATACGGGGTGATATTAACACTTGGATATATATGCACAGCACAAATGTCACCTGTCACAGAAAAACAACACGATACACTCGCGAGCACCTGTGTTTGAGCGATACAGCCCTGATGGCGAATGCAGGCCTAACGAATAAACATCAAAGGGGGAATAGTGGGATTTTCTGCTGAATAATTTAGTTGTGGTGGGAAAAAGATGCCTATTAATTGATGAAACACCTTGTGAAAACGCTATGGCTGCTGGCCTGTCCCTCTAGGATGACCACCCCCCCACCCCCACCCCCCATCCGGAGGCTGCACCCGTTCTATCACAAAAAACAAACACAGAACCCCATTTTGATTTTCAAGCAGTCTGTATTTCCCTCCCCTCCCGTCTTCTATCCTAGAGAAAGAGATAATCCTATTGGCTGAACAACTAGTTTCCATAGCAGCATTTAGCTA
Organism: Betta splendens; assembly: GCF_900634795.4. Taxonomy (NCBI): domain Eukaryota; kingdom Metazoa; phylum Chordata; class Actinopteri; order Anabantiformes; family Osphronemidae; genus Betta; species Betta splendens. The sequence continues at coordinate 5,902,592 of NC_040887.2, read as the reverse complement.
ATGCACAGGGAGGGCAGTGAGGGTGAGAGAAAAAAGTGTTATCTGTCCAAAAAAGATGAAAAGAGGGGGATACAAGGGAGAGAATAGACAAGGAGGCAGGCAGAGGGCTGGAGTTGCCCACAAGGAGAGCTCGATATAGACTCCTTCACTCACTGGGTCTGAACCGTGCCGTTATCTCAACCCTTGCCATTTGTATTGGTTTATTTATTTATTACAGCGTTTGTGTGGACAATCAATCCAAGCTGCCTCCCTGAAGAGAAACAGAGCTCTCGCTTTCTGAAAGACGCACGACGCCCTCCGATTCAAGGAAGGCGAGTTTATAAATGACACCCGAGTATGATGAGCTAAAATGGCCTGACGCTATTACAAAGAGCAGTTTTAATAGCTTCAGGAATAGAAATTTGCGCAGATACGGAGGAGAAGGGACTGGAGCCCGAGGCGGAACCGGTGATGTGCATACTTTGCAGGAAAGCATGAATCAAAATGGTCATAAGTGGGAAAGTCGCCTGATACTGTTTAAGCAGCGGTAAAAAAATCCTCTGGCCACAGTTTAGTTACAGACAGGAAAGAGAGCAGGCTGTTGTCCAATGGCAGCTAATCTAAGCAACATTGGTTTGATCAAATAGTAAAAGTTGCCACACTTCATACTAATAATAACCTGAGCCACCCGACCAGTTCAAAACGTACACTGTCAGCAACCATTTGTGGTCTGTTTTCTTTGTGAACACGTGTGACAGTGAATCGCCTTTCAGCTCTTGTGTTGTGGTTCTATTGCTTTAAGGCTGCTTCTCAATGGGGAACATTACAAGCAGAATGCTTCAATCAAACAGCTTGCAGCAGGCTTGGCTGGCCGGCCGTGTCTATAGACGCCTAGATGCCCTTGTCAAGCTGCTTCCTCACAGAGAGCAGAGAAAAGCAGTCATTTACGACAGCCTCCCTGCACCACACACACGCACGCACACGCAAACACACGCTTGTGAAAGGCTGCACTTCCACATGGCCATGCCAAAGTAGCGGCTCACTTACAGCAACTGAGTGGACCGCGGAATGAAAGGAAGAGCTGAGCAGCACTCACACACATGCATACATACAAAATTGCCCCTAATGACTGTAGCGCCCCTCTCTCAAGAGATGGCGGCGGCTGCTGCTCCACTCGATAAATATTAACAAGAAGTACAACTGATGGCCGTGCTCACTGATCCATAATTGCATTTCAAAATGTTCGATGGGGAGGGGCGTGAGATGGAGGGGGAGGGGAGGGGGTCGCAAAGGGAAAACTGGAAAGATGAAACAGGGAACTCAGCCTTCTGTGCGGTGAGGAGGCAAGTGATGCCCATCTAGTCAACCTCCCATCATCAGTCTCATTGGCATAATACCAATGACAGCCGACTTTGCTGTAGGGGGAAAAAAACACGCGCTTTCCCCACAGACACCGTCTTTCTCGCTTTCATGGAGTCACTACTGCATGCATCACAGGACACTCTGACTCTACAGCTTTACATCAAGGGAAAAACCTGCCACACTTTAAGTAATATTTTGCATAGACCTATATGTGCAGACAAGCTATCTGCGAGTTAATAAGCTGCTAGAGCCTCATTGTTAAGGTAATTCTCAGCACTTTGGATGCCATTAGGGCTGTACTCAGGGACCACGGAAAACCTAATAACAGCATGTTAAACATGCATATTTATGCACATATATTTGCATCTTTATCAAACATTTTTAATTACACACTTTGAATAGGTACCATTTTTCAAGGCTGTTTGATAAGCACAAGCCAAAAGTGCTCTAAGAGATACAACAAACACTGTGTGTGCATGTAGCAGAGGTGCACACGGGCTGTTTACAACTGGAGAAGCTACGGCGCTGCAGCCATTCAACCTAAACAAACACGTGTACGCTGTTCTCATATTTGGACACATAAAATAATATTTTTTATTTTTGTTGCGTAATCCCTACATGTATATTAAAATATTAATTTATAATCCTTTGAAAATCCCATTCCCAATCCAGTAGACTGATATTATACTGCATACAGTAAAAACAAATACATTTTTAAGATTCATTTTCAACCTTATTGCTGACTGCTAAATCAGTTTTAGACAAAAATGTTTATATAATTTGACAAACACCAGAGTGGAGAAAAAAAAAACAAACGTGTAAAAATAGGTTCTAGGTGCAAATCTAACAAGTTCTAAAAAAAATTGAATTTTTCTCCTAAACACCCATGTTAGCGCTCGTATGCGAGTGTACTGTGTGTAAAAAATAAAAAAAATCTTGTCTACACACATATCTCAGTACAAACAACAGGTTCAACCTTGAGATGGCTCTAACCTTACACTTCAACATACTGACAAGAGGAGTGTGTGCACCCACTCAGAGAGTGTACTGGTTATAGGACAAAGAAAATCCCTCATCCTTTTAAGCTGATCAGTCCTACAGCATATGAGATGGACTCCTGGTAACGCGGCTGCATTGTGCTCCTAATTAAATGTCTATAAGCAGGACGATGGAGGAGTATCTCTGTAGCAGTGAGAGAAAAGAGAGAGAAATAGAAAGGGTGCATGTGTGTGTGTGTGTGTGGGCACTGGTGTACTGGCTCCTCAATCCCTTGTTCCCAGAGGGAGAAACGCTGCAATCATTTCATTAGCCAAAGCGGGGGGGGGAGGAGGATTGTGTGACAGAGCAGGGAGAGCGATAGAAGAATATCAGGAAGGAAGGGAGGGAGAGTGAAACACAGTTGACTTGGCCAATACCAACAAATGATGTTAGACGCAAGCAGAGGGGGAGGCGGGGGAGGCAGCGAGGTTCGAGCATGTGGACACAATGAGACGAACACGGGATGGGAGGAGAGCGACAGCAGATAAAAAGGAGTGTGTATGAAGGGGGATGGACTGTGGAAACAGACACAGGGGTGAGATGGGGGAGGGGGGGTAAAAGCCTAATAGATCAGTGAAGTCGATGGACGGATATGACTGTAGACTTCTCAGATGGCTTCTCCTCTCACAACAATAGGCGAATGAGTTCATACGTTTGTACGTGTGTGTGTGTGTGTGTGTGTGTGTGTGTGTGTGTCAACCAAATAACAAGCACAAGCCGCAGGACTACATTTGCATTAGGAGAATATAAACATGAGGAACCTATGGCCGGCAGGCTCACTGCGCTGCTCTCATCAAATATAGATTGTAAACACGGCATTAAAGGTCAGGGCACTGGGCGTAAAGTGAAACTAGCCCCTTTGGGAAAACGCAGTGGACGGTTGTTGGCCCCTTTTCACCCGACTGATCACTTCACAAGGACTAAAAAAAACATTATATAAAACAAATGACTGGATTGTAGAGACACCTGCTATTTGATCCACTTAATCTGTATTATGACATATTTCTACATCCCATCTGGTAAAATAATTTTGTTTATTGTCTGAATGATGTTTTATTGTAAAATTATAAATATAACTGCTGCAACGTCTATTGTTGTTCCAGTCCAGACTCCTTTAAATACTCCAATGGCTGAAGTGCCCTCCTACTGGTCACCTCTGTATCTGGGCAGACATTTTAGGCGGAAGGCAGGGGACCAAAATCTATATGGCTGGATCAATACGTCACAGAGGTTAGAATGGGCACCAAACCTGCTACCTTGGAAAAACAAGCTAGAGAAAATGATTTTTTGTCCACAAGGACCCTAACCGGCTTCATAGTCAGTGCTTTGTGTACAAACGTTAGGATGCGTGTTTTACATGCAACAAGACCCGTCTCAGGATCATTCTAATGCAGAGAAGACACACGCGGTGAGAAAAAGACATAAAGAGGCGCGAAGGCGGCTTCAACCCTTGTTCTTCCTTGCATTGCAGAGATTGATGGCCGCATTCAGGATTTCTACACACCACTAATTGGATTCACAGGTCATTAAATAAAGTACACGAGTGAGACGGTTTCAGCCTAAAGACAGAGGGAAGAGAGAGACACAAAGGGAACAGAAGAAGGGTGCAAGAGGGGCAATATTGATGAGGTTATTTGGTTCAGAACCAATGAAATTTCCTCCCCCTCTGCTGCGCCTCCAAAGCTCTGCTCCACCACGCGGAGGGGGGTTGATCGATAACTTGCACGGCAAAGAAAATGTGAGGCCCAGACACAGAGGCAGGGAGGGATGAGAGGAGGGGAAATAAAAAGAATGAGCTCACTTCTAATGTGGGCTTCACTCACACAACCCCAAGTTGCCTGTTGCTTTTCTTCCTCCTCTCGATATGCGGTGGCAAAAAAAATAAAAAAGGTCACTGACTGTTATGACAAAAGGGAGAATGAGTGGATGAACGCTTCCCCCAGGAACACGTCTGCGTCCTCCTTTTAAAGGCCGGGTGTCGGGGTAGATTTAAGGTTAGCCAGCTACATGTCCACGCCAGCAATTACAACTTTATTTAGCTATCATCCGAAAAGAGGATTTTGCTGTGGTAAATAGAGATTATGGGTTTCCAGCGCTGCGTCACTCCTTTGTGGCGACAAAGTGATTTTATTGAAAAATGCTGTAGTTGTTTAAAGAGCCAGCAGGGCTTGTTGTTTTAACATAGGAGGACAAGGGTACAGTCTGCTCAAACACATACAGACGTGCAGATGGCTGTTCATTAATTACAGATGGATGGGGGGAGGGAGTAACGGAGAGAGAGAGAGAGAGAGAGAGAGAGAGAGAGAGAGAGAGGAAGGAGAGTGTTTAGCTAATGGAGCCAGTGTTTTCTCTCTCTCCCCGGACAATTACCTCTGTCTGGCCCAGACCTATTCTGGCACTTATAATCAAGGTGCAGGTGTATAGGTTTTTGTGCGAGTGTGTATATGTACATGTTCATAGGAAAGCAGAGGGGCATGTCTGCAATCCGGTTTAAGCCCTGCTGCTGCGGGGCCTCGCTGTCCGGCCCTCTGCAGGGCCCGCAGCTCACCTTAAAACCTCCTCTACACACAACAACGGCCGGAAACACAGCGGTGCCAACACCTAGAGCTCAAATGCATCCACACACATACGACTCCACTAATCTACACTGTGGAGAGAGTGTGTGCGTGTGTGTGGCCTGTGAGCTGACCTCTCATCACCCTGGGTTGTTGGCAGCCATTATTTGGCCCCCTTAGGCCTCAGTTGCCCCTCGCTGGGCCCTGTCTGCTGCACTCAGACAACCAATCTCTTGCTCCAGCACGCTTGCACGTTCCTCCGCTTGCCATCGCAAACTCCTCAATTTCAAATCCCAGCAATCCTTTCATTAAACTGTAGTCACATCACCATAAATCTGCACCTAAACGTCTTAAATGTGTCCCACTCGCCCTTCATGGGAGCTGGAGAATCAACAAAGGACCAATTAAAAGCAAAATCTTTTTCAGTTGAATAATTGATTACAGGCTTCACATGTGGTGACCTGTTACCAGCACATTTACTCAGCCAAAAGAAACATACTGTGGTTGTTCAGGCACAGTGTGAAAAATCCCACTATTATTAATGGTAGTTTAAAAACACCCAGTCTGATAATACAGCACTTCCGAAATATACAAATGGATTACTTAAGATTTCTAGTCCTATGCAGAAAGTCAGAAACCTCATTGTTTTTCATCAGCTTGTATAAAGATAAATGTGTTGTGTGAGACTGAAATGAGGCTAAAACAGCGAGAGACTTGTGCCTGTGATACATTTCAGGTGTCCTAAACAACCTCACTATGATGAACAAGCCACTTTCAGCAGCAAATTAAAAACAAATGTCTGTCTCCGTTCAGCATAAGAGGCAATTTGACAGCATTAGGTAGTAGAAAGATCAATTGAAAAGTGGTGGAGGGCTCCTTTATTAAATCTATTAGGAGATCCAACAAACATTTTTCTTCCATTACACGCATAATGACAGTGCTAATGGATCACAAAGGTGGCTAATTATTAAAAACTGATTCTTTTATTTTTCCACAACTTGACTTTAAAAACTTTATTAATCTTTACTCCATTCTTTGGCAGGTGTGACAAGCACTGTCCTGTGTTGTCCAGTTCTAGTGATTTCCTCTGGGATCCATTCTCACTGCAGACACAATGGCTTGTTTTCCAGTATGGGAAATGTGATGGGTGGGTGGGTTTGGTGTTCACTCTGGGGTCAGTGTGAGGGCACCAGGACATGAAACAGCTCAGGAAGGAAAAATGTACTCACCAGCTTGAAGTCCTGAATGCTACAAATGAAGTAGGGAGTGTTGGGCCGCCGGCTCTCAATGAACACACAATCTGCAAGTGGAAGAAAAAAAAAAGAACTCTGACTGAAGGAAGATATTCACATTTCCCAAAGCTTTCGTGTTTTTGCGCAGCCACACTTAGTACGATATTATTTTCTTGTGCAGTTACCTCTGCTGAAAAGACATTTTTCTCCTTGAGTCAAATTCAATTGGAATGCGAGTAATAGGATTAAGGACTTTTGGAGAGCTACAAGGTTGCTTTCCAAAGCAAACATTACGCCCAAGGGGAATTATGTTATTGTTCCACTCCATTTATACACCAGTGAGCAATACTGGCTTCAGCCCCATCTCGCCCCCAAACCATTCCTGCACCCGGCCCATCAGCATCACCCCTTCCTTTGTCCAGTTAGCACTGGGTTAGCTTAGCAGAAAAACAAAACCGTCTGCTCATTCGTGTTTTCAGACATGACTGTAACCAGTGTATGATGGGACCCACTGCTGGTAAATTGACTGTGACTGGTGGTGTGGCCGGGGCGCGAACCTTCCTCTCCTCAACCAAAAACATTCTCACTTGAAAGGAGAGGAAACGCAGCCCCTTCTGCCGAGCTGGAAGCGGAGGTGGGAGTGCGGCTAATGGTTACGGCTAAGGCTTTTCAGAAACAGCCAAGGGTGGGAATTATTAGGAAAAAAAGATATTTAAATTCACAACAGTCACATTTGCATAATAGTCTCTCGTTCACCTTTGGCTCTTAGCTGAAACACAAAATGAGGGGTGCGAGTAAAGGGAACAATATACAGCCTTTTTAAACTGACCTATCAGAACAGGTTCTGCTTATTCAATAAGGAAACTAGGAAAAGCTACTGTCAGTTAATTGATTGGAAAACAGATCACACGCTACAAACAGACCTTGTATTCAAGCTATTTGCGTGCTCCCAGGGCTGGTGTTGCCTTCCATTTAGTGCAGTGATGCGTGGCGCCCCCAACGCGTGCGCGAGGCCTTGAGAAGCAGAAGCTCCCTGCCGTTTAAGGTGCGCTCTCACAACCGGGTGTGCTGGCTCACAAACACAGCACGCTTTCACAGATACATCCACAACGACTGACAGTGGCGTCGTCGTCTGTTATTTATTCGTTTGTTTGTGTCAGCGGACTTATTGATCTGAATGTGGTTTATCTCACTGCTTGCAGAGGAAAAGAGGGATGAAAAAGATATTAAATGGCTCTGACACCCAAGACACCATTTGTAAAGGGGCTGGTGTGCACAAGTGCGCCTGTGACATCATAGTCTTTGTTTTTGGAGTCTCAGAGTGTGTGTGTGTGTGTGTGTGTGTGTAACCCCAGGGTGGGCTTGTTATCTGCTGTGGGCTGAATGAGCTGTTCTAAGAGAGGGGGGAGGTTTATCGCCTTTGCTGGCTGAGAGGGACGAATATCTCTAGGCGCAGAATATAGTGAGCGCGAGAGAGAGAGAGAGATAGATCGAGAATGAGCGTAGAGATCTAGAGTAGCATAGCTCTCGAGATCTCTACTCTCTCTCTCTCTCTCTCTCTCTCTCTCTCTCTCTCTCTCTCTCTCTCTCTCTCTCTCTCTCTCTCTCTCTCTCTCTCTCTCTCTCTCTACTGCCCTCTTCTCGCGTTATCCCCTTTCCTTATATTTCTCCCTCCTCTACACCATCCCTGGAAGTCATTTACAAGATAACATGAATGAAAATATCCATCAGTGCTATTGTGTGATCTGTGAGCGACACAGTGTGTGTACTGAGAGAGACGGAGAGAAGTGAGGGGAGGGAGTGGGGGGAGGGCAGAGAACAAAAGAGACTAATCTGAATGAGATGACATGTTTCGGAGGAGTCAAATCGGGGGAATTAGGGTTTAGTGTCCCTTTACCTCGTCGGCACATTCATTTAGAGAGGCCAGATCTCCATGTCTACAGCCCAGAGCACATCAACAGGCATAAAGAACAGACAGCGAGAGCGAAAAGGATAGGAGGTGGAAAAAGGAGAGACAGGGATCCAGTTTAATCATTCACTGACAGCAAGCGGGTCTATTCTTCGAATGTCAAAGGCACATTTCGAATTCATCTTGGGCACTAAAAGTCTACTGCCTCAAGGGCATTTCTCTGAAAGCGACTACAACAGGAATCTCACCGAATGTAAAAGTTAAAACCGAGTTCAGAGTCAACGGAGCTGGGGGGTGGGGGGTGGTGGGGTCGAGTGGGGGTGGCCGTCGAAGCCGGACGCACGGTTCCTACGGGGTCCGCCCGGCTTGTTAAACATCGCTGCCATTTTGTGCATTGGGAAGTGGGTCTCCTCGCTCAAGTGGAGAAGTGGAAGGGGGGAGGGACGGGGGGACGGCTGTGGTGGGGGTCTGCGTGGGGGGATGGGCAGTGTTTTCAGGGTTGAAGTGTGCGCCGGCTGCATGAATGCAGCCTTCGCCGTGGGGGGGGAGAACCACAGCGGGGCCTTTGTAGATGGACGCGCAGCCGTAAGTTGAACTTCTCCTACTCGTCCTACGAGGCGACGGCGACGGCCACGCCGCCCGGGCCGGGTGCCAGACGGGCCGCTGCGTGGACCGGAGCGATGGTTACAAAGCTACCGCTCACCGTCGCCCGGACCGGAGCCCCCGTGGCAGCTGCCAAGCAGGTCTAATGTAAAACATACCTAGCCTCCGCACAAGAGCCCCGTTCTGCTCACACTAAACAAAAAGACGCTGGTTAATTGGCTGCGGCATTCCGACAGAGGGGGGAAGGGGGGGGGGGGGGTCTCAGATAAAATCGTCTTGGCTCTATTTTACGAGCCAGCAGAAACAAAAAAAGTCACGTTGTGAACACAAATCTCACAGGTTATGTTTTGTAAACAGTGATTTCAACCCAGCGCGGCTGCAGGCACGTTCCAGCATGAGAGGCGTTTCACCGCGCTCGCAGGTGGCGAGCGCTCGCCAGGAGTCAGGATGCACCTGCATTGTTAAAAACGGTCCTCCGTTGGAACTCGCGGGGGCGAACGCGCGTGCACGCAAGGCCAAAGGACGCGCACAGCCCCCCTCGAGTGCGCTGATCCTAAAATTAAATAGCACAAGGAATGCAATAATGGCAGCAGAGGGGTGTGCGTGGGGGGACGGCGAGGGCCGAGGACACGGCGGCGGGTTTTTTACTGATCAGCCACCAACTGCAGCGGTGGCTGGCGACCGCACGCTACATCCTGCTGGGTCTGGGGCCAAACAGGCGGCGAGGCCTCCAGGCGCACGGCCACTTGATTCTCTCCCTGACTTCGCTTCCTCTCCTCTCTTCCGCAAGCCCCGCGACTCCCCCGTCTTCCAGCCGGGAAAGGGACGGGAAATACCTGGCAAGCGATACAATCGGCTCTCTACAATAGGGCAAGCCTACAGCTGACTGAGCTCCTAGGGGAGAACAGAGGCTCTTTGACAACATTACCCCCTCCTCCCCTCCTTTCCCTCTCGGCTAGCCCACGCTTTCTCATTTAACAGTCGGCAGGTGGTTGGATTTCACTAAAAAGCCCTTTTCCCAGAGTCTCTAGTGTGGGGAGAGCTGGGATAGCAGCGAGGGCTTTTTAAAAATAGATCTGTTCAGTTAGCGACAGGCTACAGATTCACATTGCTACGTTTCAATAGGAGACGACTCCAAGGGCCCGTCCCTCTTGTTAGCTCGACTTGGAGGAGGTCGGATCGACAGCTAGGCTCCGCGGCAGAGAGGACGTGCTATGCTAATTGAGCTCCAGCCTGCGGCGTGTTGGCTTTGGAATAACCAATCCTACACTTTACGCACCACATTATGCTGACTGCTCAACAGGACACGTACTGAAAACACAATTCAGACGGGCTCTTCTCCTGTGGATTTACTTTGCCCTAAATGTTTCCTTGAAACACTGTCTCTGCAATTTTAAATACAAGAACATTTTTGGGATCTCTGTAGAATATGGACGGATGTGGAGGTACGGCAGCTTTCTCCAACACTACAAAGACCTGCAGCTAGGTTCCCTTCCGAGCCTTAAGTTGCCAATAAGGGAGTGTGACTGAATGTCCGTCCTGGGAAAGCTGGGAGTGGCTCCAGCACCCTAGTGATCCTTAATGGGAAAAGCTCTTAGGATAAAGGATACATAGATGAATAGGTATCGCAGACTTACCTACCACAAACTAAACTAACGATTCACTTTCATGCATGTCAGTTGCTCATTGGGTTTAAATAAATATATTATATATACACAACCTGAAAATTACAGCTGACATGGAGGAGGAAACAAATACTAACTTCAACAACAAGGCAGATCTGTGCAACTGGCAACAGTGTTTTTGCTTTGAGTTTGAAACGGGAAGGGAAGGACGGCTGGTTATCCTGCACTACCCATGTTTGTGTCACACATATTCTTGCAGCACAACAACCTCCTGTGCATGACACATACAGTGACACACAAACACACACTCCCCAGGGTTCTGTGGTGGCTGCGGCAAGAAGTGCCAGCTGTCCACGTCAACAACTCCCCCAACACTCCCCAGGTGTTTACCTCCGACTAGCCTGCAAGGTCCCGCTATCATCCACTGCACTAATTACAGAAGCCGACCACTCTCTAATACTAAAGTCTCATTCATGTGGCAGCCATCTTTGCTAAGTCATCTGAACCGATTTTCGAGGGACATAAAGGCTAGGCGGGGGAACTGCAGCGTGCTGTGGCAGCCATGTTGGGTGTCAGGTGGTTTCCATTAGCGCTCTACATTTTAAACAGCCGAGCTCGCTAGTTGGGACTGAAGGAGACGTGCAATGGCAGCCGGCCACCTGCAGCGCCCCGCTTCAGCCTGCTGCACTGGAAAGAGGGGACGAGCTAGGCTGGTACTCTGCGTTTGGATTTGACTGTGCTTGTGTGTGGACTCCGATAGGGTCCATGTCTATAACTGCTGAAAGCAGCGCTAGTCTATGCATGTATACGTTTTGCACCACACTTGTGCACATCCACATTGCTCTTATCAGCACAGTGTGAGTGCGCATACTGAATTTTATGCGCGTCTCTATGCTTCTAGGGTGTCTCCTATTGATCACCCCGTGGCAGTCTGTATAATCTCCAGAAAGAGGATCTATAATCTGGGGTGGGTGGGGGGGCGAGTGTGGAGAACAGGCTCTGGAGGTGTCTGGCCAGGCCTGGGGAAGTGGCGAGGGCTCTGCCACAGGGTACAGATTGATTTGGCATGTCTGCTCACACTGCATGCGGCTGTTCACGCCAGCAGCCGGCCATACAAATGGCTCGGGACACCGTCCCCTGGCCTTCGCTGCAGACACACTTCTCCATCCTTTTTAAACAGCTGCGGAGGGAGAGCTAGCTGCAGGCCCACCTACCGGCCAATTGCACTTCTCCTTCCCCAACCAATCGATGTACACTAAGCCGCCTGAACCCATCTTCAAGAGATATAAAGGCTAAGAAGAGAGATTGGAGCATGGCTGGGGACTGGGAGTGCACAGACAGTTTCCACAGCAGTTTACATTTCATTTCTTGGGCATGTTTCCTAAGCTCCCTGTGACAAAAGCAATCAAAACGGCATTCTGGTTTACAACCTCTGCCGATTTCTGCACGGCTTTCCTCACACTCGTTGAGCGTCGTAAATCGCTCTCTGGGGGTGGTCAGTTTTACATATTGTGTGTCACTAGAAGGCTTAAAGGGATTTAACATTTAGTAAAGCATAATCCATCGCAGGCTTTGTTCCTACCTAAGCTCCACACATCAAATCTGATTGCAAAATTGCTACCAATGACCAAGTAGGTGGTGGAAAACTAACACACACACACGGCTTATCACTTCAAAATAAATAGCAGAGAAGCAGGAGATCCGTTGCTGAGGTGGAGGATGTCCCATCTTGACAATGAGGTAAGTTATGAACTAGGACACCAATGCCTCTCTTAACAATTCCAGCGTATGTGAGGAAACTGGGCTGTGACACTAAGACGAACTATACGACACCATTTGTGGGTTTTCTCTATTATTCATGAAATACACAACAAAAGAGGTGCCGTCTGAGAAAGCCTGTCTGTTTCCTTGCATCAACTTGAGGTCTCAAGAAAAGGGGGAGCGCTGAGCATAATAGGTGGAAGTCTGCAAGGCTAAACAGCTGGAGGAGAACATAACTTAACCCAGCAGCTGTAATTTCCTACATCGTGCCCAACGTGAGCTGCCCACCCCAAGTATTTGACCTTTTGCTAGCTGCTAGATAAATGAAAAGACATGATGGCAATGATTTAGTTTCACGGCAGACAGCAGCGAGAGAGAGAGCAACACATACATACTAGGTGTGCTAGCTTCGTTCTGACAGCCAGTGTTGACATTCCCTCCTCTAATAGAGCCAATTTATAAACAGTGGGTGAAAGAGAGGCCGCGTTTACAGCCGAGGAAAGGTTGCTTCTGTTTTTAGCTTAGCTCATCTAACATAATAGAGACACTAGACTGCAGCACAAACGTTCAGGGATCTGTCATTGGGCCTTAGAGGAGACACTTTTAGTGAGCCAGACAGTGTTGGGATGGAGCCATTATCATAGCTGTTGTCACTATCACATCATCTGGTGAAGCACCACTTTAGTTTATTGACTTAGACCAAGACAAAGCACAGAGTGGGTCAACGTGGAATTGATCGTGTGATGCACGGCCTTCTGGCCTGAAGAAGTACTTGTTGCAACAGAGACGACTCACTCAGCCAATCAGCAGTCGATTAAAAATCCGCCTTACCTCCAGGTCTGTAAACAATATCATCTTCTGTGATGAAAGACGTGATTTCCCCGTTCTCCGTGCGCTCGTAGCGGGACTTCTTCTTGGGGGTCTTTTTCTTGCCCTTCTTGCCGGCCTCCTCCGCCGTCCCGCTGCCGCCGCCCGTGCTGCCGTTGTCGTTGTCCTCGTCCTCGCTGTGCTCGCTCTCTGCATAGTTCTTGGCGCCGCCTTCCAGCGTGCAGCTGCGCCGGGGCCTGGAGCTCTCGCTCTCGCGGTCGCCGTCGTGGCGGCGGGACTTGCCGGCTTCCCTTTTGTCGCGGTCTCTGTCTCTGTCCCGGTCCCGCTCCTTCTCCCGCTCCTTCTCTTTGTCGGCCGTCATGATCCGCCACGTGCCTTCCTCAGTCCTCTCACGGCTGGGCCTCCGTGAAAGGTAGACTGTGAGCCTGGGCTTCAGTCTTCTGAATTTACCAGTCAAATCCAGGGAAAATTTGGCCACACCAACTGCCCCAGTGTTTCAGAGAAGCTGTGGGGAGAGAAACAGAAAAATGGTGGTTGAGGGCTGCTCTTTTTGCAAGTAAAGAACTCAGTTCCCTGAGATCAGACGGCTTTGATGACTCTAAACATCACAGTAATTCTTGGCACTTCCCTGCACAACTACGTTCACTCTGGAGAATAGATTTATCAAGGAACAGAACCTTCTATCTTCCAACATTTCTTTCATTCTTTTAGTGAAGCAGTAAAACTGTTAATAAAAAAATATAAATTGAAGACAGACAAACGCTGCATGTGCAGTATGTGTATATCAATGAGCTAAAGTGAAGTAATTCTAAAAGCATCACAAGCCAGCACTGTGTTGAAAGGGACGTTTGCCAGTAAATTTCCTCAGAGGTTTTGTGTTGGGGGCTTTTCCACAAGTGGCCGCTGGTTGTTTGTAAGGCCACAGGAGGAAGCTCCGTGACAGAATTCACTGGCCGGCTTCTCCGCAGACCATCTGTGATGACACCGGGCTCAGTTTTACTCATCTGTGCGTGTCTGTGTGTGGTTACGCGTGTCTGGCTGCGCCCTAGCCCGGCTCCGGCTGACAGTCGCCACGCCGTTAATGTGAAGTGACAGCTCGAGAGGGAGGAAGAGTGCAATCCAGTGGGTAAGGAGAGGAGCCCAGCCAGTCATTTGCCAGGTCCACTGCCATTTTCAGCCGTCGTCACTCACCCAGCGGAGCCCGGCCACGTTTTCATACCATAATGAAATCCTCCATAAACAGTAAGACGGGAAGAGCTGAAGCACCGCACCGTGGGCGCGACGCTGTCCTCACACTGTGCCTACAAAGGAGGCTCCTCATTTACTGCCAGCGTTTGCCCCCTCCAACCCGCTGCAACAAATTAACTAGAAATAGTTATTATGTCCCCTTGAGGGATGAGACCAGGCAAACAGCACCGCGGTCGTAAAAGCCGGCTGGGGAGGAGGAGTGTGAAAATGGAGGCGCGAGAGGAAAGAAAGAGAGATCGAGGAAAGGTAAAGCAAAGCGAAAATCATATACAGCATGTCGGCAGGCAGACACGCTTATTGACAGCGCTAGAGAGAATGTGAGGCGACTATCGGAGGAAAAGGGAAAAGGTAGAGACGAGGCGCACACACAAATATACACATACACACACATGAACACACACACTAACAATGAGGCACATTTGACAACACAGCTCCTCAGCAGCGGGTGCTGTCATCTCGTGAGCAGACACCAACTGACAGGGCAGCTGCTCTTGTCGTCGGCTTTAACACAAACACCGGGTTTGATTAAACCACAGCTTCGTCACAGCCCCATTAATCACCTAATGATGAGTTACCACGGCGACCACTGGGCTGCCAGCACACGCACACGCAAGAACACATTAGCGAACACCCAAAGATGTGAACAGGACAGTTTCCCCCTGCGTGTGTGGGAAGGACGGACACACACACACACACACGCGCGCGCACACACACACGCACACGCACTGGATATACACCTCCATAACGTGCCAAAATACATAGTGTGCTCCCCTCCTGTGTCTATATCTGGCAGCATGTCTTGGAGGTGTGAGGAACATGAAAACATTGATGACGCCACTTTTCGATAGCACTGCTCTAATCCTGGGGGCTGAAAGAATCCGTGTATGAACTAAGCACCTCTTCGCTCCCCTAATCAGTAACATAAGCCTCGTTCACTGAAACCAACAAGGACTCTGAACTGTTGCAAATGGAGGACTGGCCCATTCTCTTTTGATGTTGTGGGTGGTTATAAGCCTCTAACGTTACCTTTACAATCCTGATCCTGGTGCTGTTGGTTTGCATCTGGATACACTTTACCTCACTGCAATTTCTGTCTCCAATTACCTTGCTGACGTGAACATAAGTGTGTCCGATAACCCTTGGAGCAACAAAAAGATTTTCTCCCAGACACGCACTTGCTGATGTCCCGACGGTTAAAACTTTTACTAGTCAGTTAACACGGTGTTCACGTATCTGCAGTAGCTGCGGTTCGATGCAGGTCAAACTTTGAGGCGAAGATAAACAAGTGGAAGAAAGAGCGAGCCATTGTCAAGTGAAGAAGTAATACAGTGAAAAGTCATAATGCATTGATGGCGGAGACGGACGAGAGAAAAAAGACAGTGGGGGGGAGAGAGAGAGCAGGCTCTCCACCCACTACCCGGGAAATAAAGTGCTTAGTAGAAAGCAGCACTGGCCGCCTGGCCGATGAATAACGCTCTGAGGGGGAAGGTGAGGCTCGGAGCTATTACACATCAATCACTGGGCCAGGACCCTTTGAAAGATACCAGCTGTCTTAATGGAAAAGAGAAGGAGGGGCAGTGGCTGGAAAGGGGTTGAGGGGTCCCAGCCAAAAGCTCCTAATCCACCATTTACATTACTGCAATGGAGTCAAGAGCTAGCAGCCAGCGGGGCCTCGCTCAAATACACTCCTCTTTTCCGTGCTTGTTTAAATGAGACCTCTGGCCTGAAAAACCACACAGTTTGTGGCTCAATTAACACATCATCCCCCACAATGGCCACACAGCAGGTTTCTGTTACTAAACATAGATTTTTTTTCTCCCTCTTTCTACGTTTCCCTTGAACGGCCTTTAAAAAATGTGTTTGTTCATTCCACTCACTCCCACATTCACTCGGATCCATGCTCATCTCGGCGGCTTCGCTGGAATACTAGCTAAAGATAAACATACAAATTATCGCGCCGTGCTCGAGCACCTACACGACACAATAAAGATTTTTCATCGCGCCAAATTGTATTAAATGATTATCTTGAATTAGAATGTTGAAAAGCTTTTTATATAACAAACAACAGAAGAAGCTAGAGATGTGGATATTTAAGCGCAAACCAGTAATGTAACAACAATATGCCAAGCACACTGATCCACACAGTTTTGGGGGAGAGATTGAAAAGTCATTCATGGCATATTGAATTGGAGAATTATGAAGTCGCAAAATGTGACTGGCAAGGATTTAAGACCGGCTTTGCAGAGAGATTGAATGGAGTGCTCACATGAATACAGATTAGAGGAGAACAATGTTAGCATGAATATACACAGGGTTATTAACAATGAGGGTAACTCAAATTGATCTGAATAAACCATCCAGATCCTCGGCGCCGTGCGGATCCTAGCTGTGACGGCGCTGAGCTGCAGTGGGTTTTCGTCGCTTCCAATCCATAACTCAGTGCGATATAATCTAAGCTGCCATTCAAGCCCCCTTGAAACAACAGCACAATAAAAGGCTCCGCTGGAGGCGAGGGGAAGGCCACTTTATGGGGGATTCTCTGTGGTCTCTGCACCCCGGCTGCTTTGTCTTACCTACACTCAGGATTTGGTTTACTCTCCGAGGTCCTCTCTGTTTTAGTTCACATGGGCAGAGCAAAGACACTTGTCTGCTCCACTTGGATTTCAATTCACTGATGAGTAACCACCCCCCCTTCTGCTAAAGCTTTGCTCACAAAGGCTTTATTTTTAACCAGCATCCGTGGTTAGTTTAGTAGGTAAAAGCCATTTTTGATAAAAGATAGCTTGGGGTCTTTTCCACCATGAACATTTAAACCTGACTCACGACTCCCGTGGTAAACGTGAACCAGTGCAGACTGCATGCAGTCTGACAAAACAGGTAACAATGAAAGACTTTTACAGACGAGCCTCATCACCTCCATAGGCTGAAAAGTGAGCTCAACGCTTTATTTAAGACAAACCGATAAACAGCCAAGCATATTGAGTCCAAAGGTACTTTCAGCCACAGAAGTAAGGATCAGACTGTGTCCTCCACAGGGTCTAAGCCTCTAGTCCATCGCTGAAATAAGTCTAAATCCTCCCCTAGTCCCTGTTTGTGTGCTCTCCGAGAGAGCTCCAAATAGCCCTGAGGGGGCCGCTCCACAGCCCAAGCTGTCCATTATCTACAGGGTCTGTGAGCAGGACTTCATTTTGCAGCCTAATACCAGCTACTTCAAGACACAGTACCTCTCTGCCAGCTATGTTTGTCAGTGTGGAGAGACGCTGAAGGCCATTTCAGCGGCTCTGACTGCTTCACAAGGCGTCACGTTTTGACACCGCTCCCGGGGGAAATGCCACGGTTGCCCATTGTCACCCTTCCCCTTTTCTCTAAATTAGGCACCCTTGAGAAATGTAATTGTAAGCAGGTCAGTGAAGGACCTCTGCTAGTGTGTCACTGATAAGAGAAGCAGGAGAATGTGAGTATGTGGCATCGGACATGACTATTATGGATGTGACTTTTAATTGGGTTTCCCTATAGATCTCAGAGTTGCTTTTTGTAATGGTATTAACTTGAATTGATGGGATGTCTAGTGAGAGGCACTGATGATTCCATTTTTGGGTGACCTATGCTGATGTAATAGAAATGTACCCAAAGGTAAAGCCGAGTTCAGGACCCGCATAAATACACACTAGGGACTTATTTAAGGCTGAGGTGAAAAATATCTTTAAACGCCTCTTTAAGTGAATATCTGTGAAATGAAGGAAAGCTGTATCAGGAGGAGGAGGCGACGAGTTACACTACATTTCCGCAATCAGAAAAATATAAGTGGGGGGAAAAATAATGTGATTTTGCCTTTTGTTTGATTGGACTTGAGATTTTCATATCGGAGCACTGAACCACTTCCGCTGATATTCTGCAATCAAACATCCCCACTCTTCCTCCCAAATATGCCCATCAGCTTAATCACGCCATCGCTCAGCTCGATGCAAAGTGCTGGGCTGGATGAGTGCGAGGGGAAATGTATTCATACGGCTGCCCTACATCTCCCAGCCACTTTAATGACTATGCCACGCAAGAGTGACGTGCCAACGCAGAGGAAAAACCAACATAAATAGATTAGAGTGACAGTGAAGACGGCTTTGAGGTCCCAGACGGACATGGCAGGCCAACAGGGGCACTGAGGACATCTATAAAAACAGCTCACCAAAACAAAGCCATTAGGTCAGTACACAACGCTAAATTATTTAACCGTGTGCTGGAAAACTCGGCTCAATCTCTGAGCAGATGGTCGGGGCGGGGATGGGGGGGGGGGAGAACAATCCCCCCATTCAACATTTGGAATGATCCGAGCCAAAAAACACCTCCACCTCTAGATACCGCAAGATGGTATTACCTCTAATTAGGAAGGGCTATTATTTCATATGCAAACACCTCCCCCTTAACCACCAACCGCCACCCAACAAACCAACACCGTCAACTGCCATTACGAATTAAACGAAACAAAGGGTTCGTCTTCGGAGCCTAACATCCCCACGTGTTTACTGGCTTCCATGCTAATTTCAGCCTTCGCGCAACGAGAGCTGTAACTCACGAGTCAGCAGTAAGCGCCGCAGACAGACACCGTCGGTGAAGGCTCTTCAGCTCTGTTTGCTCAAGGAAGAGGACGCCTTCAGAAGGCAGCCAGCGGGGGAGGCGACTGGGTGGGGGGGGGAGTGGAATATTCAGCGTGGCGTCAGCCCTGTCCTCCACCATCGCAGTCATGCAGGCCAGTGATCCTCGGCAGAGGGGAATGCACCCTCCACGCTGCATAATAATGGGAATCATGAGGCCTCCATGCAGTCATGCTGCTTTAACTATATCCACAGACTGGCTGTGTTGTAAATATTGCCCAATTCTAGATACAGTTCCTCTACCTCA
This sequence comes from Betta splendens, assembly GCF_900634795.4. NCBI lineage: Eukaryota > Metazoa > Chordata > Actinopteri > Anabantiformes > Osphronemidae > Betta > Betta splendens. Next base: position 5,883,556 of record NC_040887.2, on the reverse strand, counting down.
TCAAAAAAAAAAAAAAAGAGAAAACGGCCAGAGGGGAAGCAGCCAGGATGCAAACGCTGCTGGAACAAGCAGAATCAGAGCTCAGAGCCTCCATATCCTTTGAGGACAGCTCATAAAACATGCAGTGGCTGGGACTGGGTCTCTTACAGCGGTGGCATTTTAGTGTCACACACAGGCCACACACACACATACACGCACACACACACGTTGCAAACACTTACAATTATTTTAAAGAGCCTGAAGGAGTGAGCCTTTATGCTTTGCTATCTGGATTACAACTATCCCCAAGGCCTTTACCTAAAAATACATAGAAGCTACAAAGTGAAAACACCTTCAAAAAACATTAACAGTAGGAGCCTGGAACAATAGGCTTTTGGGAAAATATATGAATAGAGGCTGGATATTACAGTGTACAGTAGTGATCCACAGATTAACGCTGCCTTTTCATGTGTGAAATGGAGACTTGATCCCTAACCGATAGTGTGCTGCGCCTCCAGCAAGCTCAAACCGCATATTTCCACCTCCCAAACGCCTAAAAACTGCAAGACATTGGATAAAACACTGCGCCCTTCGCCGGGGAACAACAGTGGCATTAAAAAACAGCGGCCGACGCAGCCCGGGCTGCCAGATGTCTTTCTCAAAGCAAAGGTGAAGTGCGCGGGCTGCGAGGCTGGGTTGCTGTGAATAAGCCTCAGATATTCGTGGAATGTTAATGTTAGGCTTTGACCGTGGCAGCCTCACAGACGTCTCTCACTAGACCATTAATGACAATGAAAATACTACCTTCCCCTGCCTGCGCCGTTACCACACACCTAACATTTAGGGAACACACATAAATAATTTTTTTTTTTTGCTTTTTAGCCGAGTAAGCGCACCAGAAAAAAAACATGGTGCTGGCGTGAAGCAACCTGTCAACTGTTACCTCATCCTGCTTTAATCCAGACGTACGCTGGGCCCTCACACCGGGGATCAGCCTCTGCTGCTCACGCCGCTGCAGCCTCTTGGTGGAAACCGAGGAGGGCAGGTTTGTCGAGTGCCAGTCTTGTTAAAACAGCTTCCCACTGCATGTATGAGTGTATAAAAAGCCACTGAGAGCATATTTACTACAGTGCAGCATTCATCTGTGTGCACACACACACGTGTCATTGGAAAATGTGTAGGCCATTGACACACCAACACATACACAGATTTATAAAAATAAAAAATGCTGCTGCTGAGCAAATGTATTTGCAGCTCAGGTCAGACTATGTGCTCAGCCAATAAATGGCTGGAGTGTAATATGCCTTGACCTTCTATCTTTCTTTCAGCAGCTCCTTACATATATTGCCGTCTCCCCTTATATATATCACTCGGGCAAATGGCGCCCTTCACCCTGCTCCCTTTTGCTCCCTCCTTAAAATACTGAGGCGCAGCTTTGCCTGCGCTGTCGTCCATTGACAGCCTCAGCAGCTTCCTCGCGACGGGGAGGGGACAAAAAAAAAAAAACAAGGCTCATCACGGGGAAATGCTGCAATGAATAATTATGTTTCATAACATGTCCTTTATTAGCATCAAACAATAATTAATGGGGAACAAGGGGGCACTGAGGAATCTGCTTTTTGCTTTCCAGAACAAGAGGGTCAATATGCCCTTCAACCCTCTCTCTGCTCACCATCAGAGCAGGAGACACCTCACCCCTCTCAAAACATGCTCTTAGCTTATTTATGATGCCAGTTGCGCTGCCGGAGAAAAGGCAGCATTCCTGCTACGCTCAGCAGAACTGGCCGGATCACTTTACGCAGCAGTTCGCTGCTTCCATCTCCACACCTCTTCTCAGCAGGCCAGCTCAACAATTCAATAATGAATATGAAATGCCTCCTAATTGATGTCTATGGGAGTTGGAGTGGCTGAAAATACAGAGTATTGGACACGGCCTTCACTTGATTAAGTTTTTGTTTTACGTCAAAAAGGAAAAAAAAAAAAAAAAAAAACCTCTGATCAGCAGTAGCTAAGCCAGTCTTGATCGAATTAGCTTTGCACTAAGAGCTCCATTGATCTTGGCACTCATCTCTGCAGATGAGGCCCAGAAAGGCAGCTGGTAATCCAATAGCAGGGATGGGAAGTGCTTCAAGGACTGCGCTGTGTTTACCCACCTACTTCCAACACGGAGGGTAAGATGTTAGCACATGCCAGTCACTGGACTGATTGGACGACACGTGGCTTTGGAAGCGCCGAAATACATAAGAGCCACAGTGTGACCAAAACAAGGTACTTCAAAGCTAGAGGTAATTGCTTTTGCCACAGCAAAATGTAATGAGTTAACAAGATGATTCAAGCGAATCCCGGATCAGTGCTTAAATGAGTCATGCTGTAACATTCAAGTCCTAATAGAGTATTCACTTTATAATCCTACTGTAAACTCAGGGGGGCACGGCTGTATCAAGGTTTACTCAAGGTTAGAAGAGTCAGCGTAGGAAGAACTGTCTTTACACTGTGACGGCTTCATTGCAGCAGGCATCTATGCAAAGCGTCGCAATCAATTTTGCATGACTTAAACGTCATCAAACAACCCGGGAGGCGAAAGCGCACGTGGACTGAAACAGAGCCACAACTCAGGAGGTAGAAGGACAATACACACATCTGTTTGTGTGATGCACATGAACAGAACTGCTGTCGTGCATTAAATATAGTGCAACTGCCACCGCGGCACACGCACACACACACACACACACACACACACACACACACACACACACACACACACACACACACACACACACACACACACACACACACACACACACACACACACACACACACACACACACCTCTAATCCATCATGGGATCGTGAGTGAGGGCTCGATACAAGGCTGAGTGCATTTCTCGCCTTCGTATCGCTGCAGCGAGATATGACTGGGAACTTCAGTAACCCACAAACACACACCGCGCTCTCACACCGCACTAATAACCTTGGGCTGTCTACCAATGCCACGGGTTTATGGAACAGTATGGGCTCTAAATAGAAGCGTCATTGCTCACCAGCAGTCTGTAACAGCTCCATTTCCACCACCTTGTCATTAAATATTTCTCTTACGGTAACAGATCATTGCCAAGGTGGTAGCCATGCAAAAACCCTCCCTCACTTTCTGCCTCAACACAGATCTGTTTAAAAAAAAAGGATCATCTACAAGTGTGTCCCTTTAATCAGTGCATGGCAGAGCTGTAGAAAAGCCTCAACGACGGTCCTGGAGGAATAACTGCCTCTGAAGCTCTATCAGGCGGAGAATCGCGTCACTGACAACAGGCTGAGTGAGTGAGAACGAGTGAGTGTTTGAGGATGAAAAGCTGTGCCTCCACCTTGCTATGATGTCTGCCTTAACAATCTCAAAAACAAAGGCCTCCATTTTGAAGAGGCGTTACAATGGCACGGTGCTCTTGAGGTCCTGTGTTGCCGCGTGTCCTACTGCTTTCTATCCCTTTGTTAGCCCGCTGTTTGTTATGCTAGTGAGATAAGCCAGTGCGGTGGGTGGCTGGGCGCACTACAGCAACCGGTGTGCTGCTCCGGTGCCAAAGCAGGCGGCATGTGGGAGGGATTGGAGGCGTTATAGATCACTGGGAGACAGATGTCCAATCCGGCCCTGACGCTGACTCAGGCACTAACCCCCCGAACGCCGGGTGTTTGCAAACTTCCCCGGTTCCTGGTGGGTCTTAAGTCGATCTTTATCAGAACAATGGAGTCAGATCACTTCATCATGGCGGCCCTTCCTCTATTACCTGGCACACGGCCGGGGCAGCTTTGTTCTCCATGAAACCTGAGAGGTGGCTGTTGGTTTCCTGTCCTGTGGAGGACGTCCATGTACAGAGGGCGACACGAGGCTTGAGCAAACAGACAAATGTAAAGCTTAAATAAACCGCATTAACATTGAACAAATACAATACGGTTCTGGGGAACAGATGACTGACAGGGCATTAGCAAGGAAAACATCATTGGCTACTAGAAATGTATTGAAATTCTAGCCTGCACTACATATCTGTCATGCTCCAATAAGCAGGATCAAATCGTTTGAGCATCTGTTGTCTTTAACTCTCCCTCTCCGCGTTTTACGGCGCGCTGTCACAGTTAATGATTTCCTCAAGATCTCCATTTTCCACATATGATTTACATGTTTGAAATGCTTAGTTGAGCAAACACGCGTTCGTAAAACAGCCACCGCTGCCAATCTGAATCCGGAGTGTTTGGGCAGAGCTTAGAAAAATTTCATTTCAAAACGGAGGTTGATCGAGAGGAAACAGACAAGGTATTAACATACTGCCTTTCAGTTTCTTCTTGTTTACATATCTGGATTGTGCAGTCATCCTTTCCAGAGAGAATCAGCGCCAGTAAAAACAATTACTCCGCCACCCCCACCCGAGCGCAAGCCGCTCACCGACTGCCTCGACTCAGCTTGACAATCAAGCTCATTAGATCTTCCTGTGAATTAATGCTAGTTAACTTAAAGCACTGACACACATCAAGAACAGTCATTAACTTGTCTTTTTAGCATAAAAAACAGGAATGATTTGCCGGTTCAGAGAGATCATCTCCCTACATGTAGCCTGGGGCTGCTCTTCCTGTCTATCTCATTATTTTTTGGAGAAGGAGGCGCTGATGAATCCTGCTGGATTAAATGCAAGGTCCTCTCATTATGACCTGGCTTACACACAGCACCAGACCAAGATGCTGCTCTTACAACAAAACAAAACAAATACTTGCCAACACTGCACAGGCTACACTATACTGTACGTATACAGATACAATCTGGTATTTAAAATCACAGCGGAGAACAGTTGAACATCGCTCTCAGAGAGCTGCACGTTCTGCAGCGAGGGACGCTGTCAGATGCTGCTTTTGGTGGATGCCAGCTCAGCTGACAAGTGCCAGTGATGCACTGCAAGTGATGAAGACGCGTATTCTTGCTTAGAGAGAGGTTTTCCACATGTGATAGTCTGCAACGCTCTAGCGCTTTGTTACTGGGGGGAAAAAATGCATGGTGCAGTGTTTTCCCACTTACGTTGCCAGGGCGACAAATGAAAAGCAGAATCACCCACACAAGTAATCAAATGAGTGAGTGACAACAAGTCAATATTTTCTCATTGTGAACACAAGCAATATATGCGCTGAAACGGGCTTTGCTTCAAGGCTCATGATAGACTCTGCGTGCGTAATAATCTGTGTCCCATCTACGCTTTAACTGGTGTGACTGTTAAGAGCAGCAGCAACAAAGACGCTGCACCAAAAGACAGCCTTCCTCAAGAGGTAACTGATTTGGCTCCTAGTCTTAAAAACAAGCTCTCCGCTGAATAATGGTTACAACCCACGAAAAACGAAAACTGTAATTGGACATTGATCCGTCGAGGTCTAAGATTAACCACCTAGAATGGTGATAACACGCAAACAAAGACATTACTCACATATAAAAGAACCAGAGAGACCTGAGATCTAACACTACACACGCTCGTGTGTCCACACGTGTCAAAGAAATACAGATTAGGTCCAGATTTGCTTTTAATTCCTTCCTTCGGGCTAAATTGTCATTTTTCAGGACATCTTGTTAGAAAAAGACGACGACGCCTTTAATGCATTCTCGACGAACAAATAACACCCGTAAACACAAAATGGTGCAAACACCATCTCTGCAAGGCTGGTTAAACACGAGCAAGATCAATGGGTAAATTTATCAGCAAATATTACCATTCGCTGCCTGGCAAGTAATCATTAAGGAATGGCACTAATGCATTATTCATTGGCTAATGTATAATTCCGATTTAACAGCAGATTCTATGCATAAATAAAGCTGTGATACATTTAAACGCATTAAATGTTTACTCGCTAAAACAGGATGCGAACGCTAGCTTGAATGTTAGCCCGCTGCTGTCACTTGATTATTTTCTGCCATTTCAGGGAATGCTGGGAAGTTATACTGCAGTACACTTACAGCGCACTCATCATAATAACATATACACTTTATAGACACAGGTTGCTGACTTCAAATCAGCTGTTTAGGCGCATTATACGGCCTCATTGTGATTCCTGGTAATACGTTATGATACGGCTTATCCGCTGCTACCTCGCCTCCTGGAAACCGTTCCCTGTATTTAAAGCATCCCATCAGGACTGCGAGGATGTTCTTGGTGAAGTGTCAGCGCTGGTGTCAGTGGGACAGTCAACAGGGAGGACACAGACTCCATCTGACGGTGTTGGGAGCGCGCAGCCCTGAAGGGACCGCCATTCCACTTTATAACCACGTCCTGAATTAACAAGACCAGATGTCCCCCCACTTAACATGTGTGAAAGTGCCCTCTGACGGGCTCAGCTGCTTTAAGGATGTACAGGCAGAAAGGGGAGCGAGCAGATAGGACCCATTTTCAATTATCCCAATTTCTCACTCATCTTTTGCTCCTGAGGTTTATGTTAATTAAAGATATCTGTACTTCCCTATGTGCACACAACAAATTAGATGAAATTTTCTATGAATGATCAAAGTATCTCTCCAGTCCTTTATCACTCTGTTTCAGTAGTCACCCACCAGAGGGTACTGCCTCCTTCACAGTGCAACCACTGTTTCCTGAGTACTGTGTGATTCTGTGGCTAATGTATTCTAAATGAGTCAATAATACATGGTGCACCACTCTCTGCAAGGACAATAGGTCAGGAAGTGCAAAGATAGCTGGCTACATTTAGAAACCAGTCAGAAGAATCAACAAGACAAGATTTATTATTGCCCTTAAACCATAGGTCTGCTTCTGTGCTGGGACATGGAAATGCCAACAATTGTCTGAGAGCTGTGACTACTTGCTGATTTTCCACCTGGATTTATGACAAGGCGGCCTTTTGTGCATTATTAGGGTCAAAAGTGGGAGGGTAGCTTCAAGTGACAGCAGAGATCTGTGTCGTCAAGATACATTCAGATGGTTGAATTTACCTACGTTTATCTGATTAGCCTCTCACCAACATCGGTTTCCATTCATGTAGCTTATTACAATAACTGGGTCATTTAACTACAATGGAATACAGTTGAGTAATTCTCGTTAGAAACAACATTGGCAACACGGCATCAAATACAACTCGTTACAAATACAACGGCTCTTGTATCACATGTATTACATCACAGGGCAGAAAAACAGCACACAACAAGCTCTGAATGTTTTTCTACAAACTAGCAACTGCCATCATTCTGACACAAGGAGGGGATGGGGGGGGGCAGATTCGCAGTGTGGTGCAATTCCAGTGAGGGCCATCATGCGAGCAGATTAAATAACGTTTTTCCAATGCCCTGTCAAACATTCTGCTGCCGCTGAGCAGCCAGACAGCCGTTACAGCCTCACTCTATGAAGCATCTCTCTCTCTGTATGGTCAGAAGCAGCCTCTTTGATCTGGATACCACCCCTCAGATTCCTCAGAGGTGACACTCATGCAGACGCCCGTGTGTGAGCTGAATGTTTACTAGATCTCTGTACCTTGTCAGCGAGGCTTGTGTTTATGGACGTGGGTGACTCACACTGCTACTATGCTTCCCTTGGTTTACATGAATCAACAACACAGACTGCAGACTCAGGCCCAGATCAAATTGCACATCAGATTTCATTTCCCACAAACACTAGCATGAAGCGCTGCAAATAAAGATCATGTGAAATGATACTGACAGCAGTAAGGCAGCATGTACATAATTAAGATTTAGGCGACTACACTTTACTCTGATAGCAGCCTCGCTCTCAAACGCTCAGTGCTTTCCTTCCATACAAATCCAACACTGCAGACAACTGGGGCTGTTGTCTGCAGCTCCATTAGGAGGCCTGACCACTTCCTCCATCCCTCCCTCCCTCCCTCTCTGTCTATCCACAAGTAGTGAAACTAGATTGATATCCTAACCTCTGAGGAAGTAAAGGGGAATGCCACTTAAAAACGGCTAAATTTCAAAAAGCTCCATTTGAAGACGACCATGTTTTTTCCCCAAAGTGTGGACTGGAACTAGAAAAGCATTTGTTACTTGAAACAGAAGTGAGTAACGTGAGTTTTTTTCCCCCCAGAACCCTCAGGGTCACCTACATACGACTGACTGGGTCGCTCAAACCCTACCTAATTTAAGGCGCCGTATTTTTAGCCAACGGGCCGAGACAAAAGAGAGAATCATCGATAATGGGGAAGTGGCCTGTTATGCGTCAAGTCTTTACGTTGCATCTGCCAACGCTGAAAACAGAAACGACATTTCAGTTTGGGGAGAAGCAGCTGGCCGTTTTCTCTAAACTGAACAGACACACCTACAAACACAAGCACGGTTAAATTTTTAACTGTAATTGCAGCTTGTGACATATAATGACACGTACTCGCATGACTTTTAAAGCCTCGGCTTAAAAGGTCCCAACAATGTTTAGTTGAACCCGTGCACAGTTGTCTCAGCCGGGCGTATTAATCACATCTAGCGCTAGTTCACGGCCAGAACCTGAAACGTGAAGCTGCGCCTGGTGAAGATTAGCGTCTCACAATCAGTAAAGGAACATCTGAGTCTGTGCAGTCACACAATTCAAACATAAAAAAAGCACAAGCAGTAGAATGCACGAGAGGAATGTTCTCATAAAGCAAAGACCGAAGGTAATCACTGCTTCCTCCAACCTCGACTTGAATCTTGTTTCAGGGATGAAGCGCTCTTTGTGCTTATGCGGTCACGTACCCTGTGGAATCAGCTTCAGATTTAAGTCACAAGATACTTACCATGAGCAATTTTACAGTGATTTAAGTCAACAACCCCCCGCCCTCCCCCCGCTTTATCTGAAAAACATTAGATAAGCTGCGTTTCAGACAAATAACTGTAGTCTGCTTTCAAATGGTAAGCCGGCCCCCCTCCTGAACACACAGACCCCCCCACCCCCCGCCAGCCCCCTTTGCTCTTTTTAACAACAGGCACAAACCTCACCCCTCACATCCCCCCTCAGCGAGAGCTGCATGTGCTTGGGCCAGAGTTCACAGCCTCTGGGGTGCTGACGGGGGGAAGTCAAGCTAATTTGATGGTCCTTCAACAGTTTGCAACTAGTTCAGCCAGGTCCACCTTCCTTCAAAAACACATAACTACGTTCCATTATCACAGTCCAATAATCAATTTATGACTTGAGCAAGGCAGTAAATCCAACACCCAATCCTCCATCTGAAACGTGGGGAAACCCCACACCTCACTTTTATGTGCCACTGACTCATCAATATCTATTTCAACATTTTCCCCGTCAAAGTGCAACTTTTTCGCCTTTCCTCGAAATTGATTTATTGCTCAAATGCACGAGCGCTGCTGACGGCTTTGATGTGCGTTTCTGGGTTACAGTAAATGCGTCTTTTTGTTTCACACACACAGACCCAGTAACAGGGCGAGCGGGTCACGGAGTTTGCTCGGGGGTCTGCTGCACAGTTCAGAGGCACACAAGTTTTACAACAATGCAACTTTCAGCCCTCGACAACATCTGACTGGAGGTCACACGCGCTTCCTACTTCGGTCACACACAGAACCGGGACGCTTTTAGCTCAAAGAGTAAGTGCCATTTAATCACCGCTGCTTCCTTAATTCCGTTTTTTAATCGCTCACGTTGCTCCCCTTGTGTCTGCCCCCCCCCCCTCCTCCTCCAGCCACGACCATCCTGCATTTTTTTTTATTCAACTACTCACCCGCCAGTCTGCTGATTCTCGGGAGTCCCACAGACTGCTGCAAACAAGTTCAAAACGCGAGTCTTGCCCGAGATGACCCAACGAACTTCAACGGCGAGTCAGCCGGGCCCGGTCCCAGAAGCCCCAGAACCCGGACGAAGCCGAGCGAGAGCGGACACTTTTATCCTCCCGGTGCTCGTGGAACCAGCCGCTGTCCGCGCGCGGAGGGGCTCGGGCGAGCACTTGCTTCAACGAAAGACGGTTTCAATTTACCGAGACTCTTCACGTCCGAAACCGCCGAGCGAACACAGCGCGCTACCGAGCCCCCCCTCGACACCGCTCATGGTCCCGTTCGCCGTGTTGCCGCCGCTGTCGATGATAGTGTCCACATGAAAAGTATCACGGCGCTGTTAGTTGTTTCGAGGGGTAGGAAACCAGTGAGTTCGCCGTTTACAGGCTCCGCTTCCTTTTTCCACACACACACATGCTCTCTCTCCCCGCTCTTCTCTCTCTCTCTCTCTCTCTCTCTCGCTCGCTTCCCTGAGTGTGCGCAGACACGCGCGCGCGCGCTCACACACACTCCACGCTCTCAGTCGCTCCCTCCGTCTCTGTAAATCCCCCCTCCCCTCCTCCTCCTCCTCTTCAGCTGTTCAACAGACGCATCCACATGGCTGACCTAGTCTTTCTTTATCCAGACACTAGTGAAGGAGAATTACCCCGACCACTCAAAGAAGAAAAAAAAAATCCGAGCGAAACAAAAACATGGACTGGATTCAAATAATCGTCAGGGACAAAAGGGTGGAGGTGGTGGTGCTGTTGGAGGAGGGGGGGGGGGGGCGTCAATGGGGCTGCTGACTGATGGCAGCCCCGCAGGGACACGCTGCGTGCACAGAGCGCGTGTTTGCTTGCATCAGGAAGCGACATGCGCCGCAGCCAAAGTGGCCCGAGCGATCATCGGCCGATCAATGATAGCGCTTATGGGAAGGTGACTGCGAACAATAACGCGAGACAATGCGAGCGCGAGCGAGCGAGCGAGCGAGCGCGCCGTGGTGAGAGGAGTAGTGTCTCCGTAATGGCTTAATGGGCTGCACTGCTCTGCGCGACGGCAACACGGCACAATGGTGGAAGAAACACAAACACAGTGACGCTGTTACTGAGAGGACAGGTCGCTAATTCATAATCAGAGCACACTGGAACATACATCTGCTGGAAAAACACACCAGAGAGGGGGCGACTGGATGCTGCTGGAGCTCGTGGAGCTCATTTGCATTTTTGGATAATGAATTAATTAGTCACCCCGCCCATTAAAAGGCAGAAACAAGCAAGACATGATCATGTGAATAGTCCATTAGCAGCATTTCTGATTCTAATAGTTGCCATGCGCGTCACACACAATCTGATCCGCGCTGTTTACGCAGATCTCCGTGCTCGTTTTCCCGTGGAAAACACACAATAACATTTGTTTTGTCTTTATCTTGCTGCCGCTAATGAAAAGGTTCCCCGCGCACCAAGCAAAGACGGAGTGCGTTTAGCTGTAAATTAATAAGATGGTTTTCATTCTACTGAGCCACTAGTTTGACACATTTACATTGTCTTAAACATGTTATTTGATCACTGTCAAAATCCAATTAAGTAAAGCAAATAGTCTGGACGTTTTGCACCGGAGTCTCACACAGGCACCAGGAGACACGGGCGGTAAAGATCAATAGAAATCGAGTTGAGGGTTGAGGGGGTCCTTTACTGTGCTACAAACCACACCGGTCGTTCCAGCAGCGGGGGGTGGTGGTGGTGGTGGTGGTGGTGGTGGTGGGGGGTTCTGATGTGCAACGGCGTGGTGGTAAAACCGTTTCCAGCTCCCGAGGCAGCGCTCGCCAAAAGTCCCCGTAGTAACTTAACACCACGGCGGCCACAGCTCATCCCCCATCACGGTCAAGGGCTGAAGGCTGTGCACATGCACGCGGCCCCCGCTTGATTTCTGCTGCACAAACAGTAAGATCGAAGACGATAAGGAGGAGGAAATGCGCGTCTTCATATCTCGGATGCGCCATCACAGCCTAAAAGGAATACAACGATATTTAGGAAGAGGAACCAAGCAAATGTCACCCCTCGGTAGGTTTGTCAGGCTTAACTGGGCCCAAGACAGCAGTGAAGGGTGAGTGCAGTGAATCCTGTGTGAAGGCAGGGCTCAGCAAAGCTGGATTGGCTGGCGAGACAGGCTCCCCTCCCTGGAAGATGAGATCCCATTATCAGGCAGAGGAGAACTCCACCTCCAGGATTTCACAGCTCCTCTGTTTATCACATGGCTCTGTCAAGTTGGGCACCATTAACCGATAATGAAAGGAGACAACCGGTGCAGTTACAAGCAAAGCACTCCACATTCTACAGGCCTAAGCATGTATCTGGGAAGCTGACTGCGTCTATTCAATTCTGTTCAGCATTCAAAAAGCCCCATCACAATACCTTTTCCCTGAGCACCCCCTTCTACAGCGGCGGCGCGTTCGATCCCCGCAGAACAAAAACTGGTTACTCGGTGTTTGGTGGATTCAAAGGAAAATGAAATCTAACGTGTGCCGCCGGAGAGCGGGAGAAATGGCACTTTCCTCCAACGCGCTTTTTCCGAAGGATTATTAAAAGCAGAACAATTCTCTGTAAAAGCTAACAAAACCAGAGGGGACGTGCGAGAGGGGGGAGGGAACGGCACAATAAAGCTACACTAACTACCACTTTAAAATATGTTTTCCTTATCCCCATCAAACATAATTAGTACAAGTGTTACTAAACAAAAAAAGCTGCCACTGACTTAAAGGCCAACGTGCACCCCCCCCCATCCCTGCTCCTTTCTGTCTGACTACTCCATTTATGGTTTATAGGATTCTGTAGCCACTTACTCTCATTAAAAATGAATACTTAACAAAAGCTGTGGCTGACACACACTGTTTGCTTTAGCCTGATTTCTCCGTGCTGAAGGAAAACAAGCCACTCACAGGCAGCAAACAGAGCGAGCGGGCGGGCGAGCGAGAGAGAAAGTGCAACACAAATAAGTCAGCCAGAAGCTGAAACAACAAAAAAAAAGTGACATGGATGACTGAGCCAAGCCTGCGAGAGACTTGGCAAGCCTCAAAGGCCCTGGCCTCTTAAGCACTCATATCTAGTAACTTCATTTAATACATTCACCAGGGATGAGCAGACAAGTTGAAGGAAAAAAGGGATCGGGAGAAGAAAACAGACTTGTAAAACAAGAGGAGGGTTCGGTGGTGGCGGTGGTGGGGGTGGACTTCAGAAGCTCCACTTTAACACATGACTAAATCTCTGCAGTGTAACAAGCTAACTTCCCCGCTGCCAAAACATAACACAGAGAGGGAAAACGGACGTGCTAGATTAAACCTGAGGCCGCGCTGCCGTTCCCAGGCAGGTACCATCAACAGGCGCGGCTCCAAACTCCAACGGCGCTTTTCCAGATGGGGCTCGAAGGCAGAGACGTTCCTGTATCTATAAAGAACAAAGAGCGTGTGACTGCTGCTGGAAGTTACTGTTCCTCATACTGACAGGGAGTGCCGACAGCCCCCCCCCCCCCTCTGCTGACAGGAAAGCAAAAAAAGCTGACTTCAAATCGTGTATCGCCCCTTTTAGCCTTCATAGATCCTTAAGAGAGCTCTTTACAAGTCGGGAAAATCCAAAGGGAAAATAGGGCCTTACACGACTAATTAAAACAGAGACTCTGCCTGGAAGGGGTTGGGAGCAATAAAAAAATCCTCTCCAATCTCCCAACAAAGTAACTCAAGGAAATTGCTCAACTAAATATGGTTAACTACACGCTTGTGGATATGAAGATTCAAGGTACTGCAACTACTACTTTACCTTAAAGAAACGCTTCCAGGCAGAGTAAAACCTCATTAAGTGAAACAAATACCTTTAACGGCGGTAGAGAGGACTTTTACTATATACAAAACTGGACAAAAGGCTGAATCAGAATGTTCAATGGAGGCAGTGGGAGCAGACTAAGTAACCTGCTATCTAGCAGCCTTTTATTTACAATCATTAACACAACTGCGAGAATGTGAAGGAACCCAGAGAATGGTATTTCACTTTAGGCAATCAGTGCAAGGTCTAGCCTCCAACTTGTTTACATAGCTATTCAGTCACAGTTGGCAGTCGCCGTGCAGCCGAAAAAGCGAGATACTTGTAGGCTGCATATGTCTGCGCTCTCTGCCAAGCTACACAAGCCACTCAAGAGAGGGGAACTGGCTTGTAGCAGCCATTTGGTGACACTATACCTTGTGGAAAAAAAAAAAAGAAAAATGAATGTAAGTTAGTTTTATTCCAGATGGTGGCAGCTACCGCCTGGCAAACAGCGCGATCAAATGTTAGTCAGAAGCACAGCGTTTCCCCTGGAAGCCTTAAAATATACCTCAACCTGATTACTCATTTGGAGACTTGCAGCGAAGTTAAAAGTAGAACCTCACATAAATGAGTGGAGAGCACACATTGGGCCCGAGCTCAGCAGGTGCTGGACAGGTTCTGGACAGGAAGTACACGGACGTGGACCAGCGCGAGGTCGAGCGACGGCCACGCCGTGAAGGAGAGGAGCTCCTCTTCCTCCAGTGACGGGCAACGCAGCAGAACCCGATGCCTTTCACAGATGGGAGGCTCAGAGCTAACAGAGATGGATGACGATGCCCCCGACTCCCCAGAACACGAGGGGTCACAGAGTTTTGATGAGCATGAAAATGATGGGAAACATATGCTACCGTCCGACAGGCCAACGCATCAGCTCAAGTCAATACGTCTGGCAGATTTTGGATGTAGAGAGTTGTGTAGACTTATTATGTAGCCAAGTTCCCTCACTGAGACGCATGACGTCTGTCTGTACACTATATCTGATTACACACACACACACACACACACACACACACACACACACACACACACACACACACACACACACACACACACACACACACACACACTACAGTTTTCATTGTCACAGCTTGCTGAAAATGATAAAGAAGCCAAGGCAAAAGGGAACAAGTATGAAGTGCTTATGAAACAGGAAAAAAAAAAGATAAACCATCTGCGTGGCCATGAAGCCACGTACATAGAAAGAGAAACAGACAAACAGACGCGCGTCTGTGGAACACCTTCGACGCTATTTAACCGAGCCCCTGATTTTCCACCGACATTCTTCAAGAGCTCGCATCAACTGTCTGCACTGATTCTGCAGGCGAAACAGGGCCTCATTCATCTGAATAAAAGAGCAGTTCAGCCCGACGCGGCTGCACCGAGCACGGGCTCCGAGGAATGAGGCCGTACTTCTAAAAAAAGGGCCGCCGGGGCCGAGCGCAGGCCGCGGTGCAAAGGAGGAAGTTTACATTTCAGGCAAATCCTTTTGTGAACAAAGACGCAGCAAGATAAACAAACAGTTCGTGCCGTCTGATGCTTAACTCTGGGTTCAGACAGAAAAAAAAGTGATGTGATCAACAGTCTGCAGAGGAAATGGTGTCCATTTGCTCATGAAAGCAAAAGAGAGTGTGGCGGTTGGGGTGTGTGATTCCTGTGCGGTTTACTGTCTCCAAGCTAATCTGCTCAGATAACCAGCGACTGCTCCATTTCACACCGAGCACATGGCTCCCACCTCCCTAGACTGCCCCCCGATGGACAGCGGGAGGAGGTGCAGCTCAGGGCTGTTGCTGTGCTGGAGGAGGAGGTGGGGGAGGCAGAACAGAGGCTTGTAATGTGTAAGACGACAAAAAAAAAAAAAAAAAAAAAAAAAATTAACTCCACACTCGATTATTCATGACATGCATATTAAGATGCTCAATATGGTGCAATGGCCCAAAGAGTTGTAGCTTCTCTCCCTTCAGTACCGATGCTCATTCAGAGATCAATTATTCTTCGCTGGTCACACTTGGCTGCTCTCAGTGTGCGAGCTAATGATTCAGCCATCTAGTTTACAGATAGAGAGCGATAACTGGAATAAGCACATTCGTCTGAGGTGAGGGGAACAAGATCTTCAAATTATTCAGGCTAATTTCTCACATCTTGTATTCGTCTGCCTCGCGCTCCCTTTCTTCCCCCGTTTGGCGTTAATAAAGGCGGAGAGCAGTAATCTGGAAGGCAGATGCGCCCGGCGCGGTGAGGAAACGGTGTGTCATTCACACAGACAGCGCCGAGCGTCCAGGCTGCGTTGGGAGATTAGACTGTTTTGGTGCAGGGGAACGGGTGGAAATCAGTGTGTGCGCCGTCGGAGCAGACAGTTTGGAGATCAGTGCTGAGGTCAAGAGGAGCCACTTAGCTGTGCTTTGGCCTTCCAACCCCTGCAGCGCTCAGAATCAACCATTCCACTGTGGGAGTAGATAAAAAGCTTGGCAGCAGTTTTGCAACTGGAGACATCTACATTCACTAATGCATGCAGGGTTTATTTATGGCTTTTTTAACGGTACAAAATGGAAATTAATGGGAATAGGTAGGAAGGTGGGAAGCTTGCTCATTAGGCAGAATATATATTAGCTTAGCCTCACCACTGTAGCTCCCCAAAGACTCTAAACCTTTTTACACACAAACAAAACAACAAACACTTCAGACTAGAAACAACATCCCTCTCAATTAAAGCAAAACCATGAAGGTCATTTTGGATTCTTTTTCCCCCAACAATAACTTAGTGTGTTTACGCCAGATGTGCCGTCACAAGAATCAGACCGAAACACCCGCCGCCACCGCCCCGTCACCGGCGAGAGGAGATACTGCAGTGAAACCTGAGGATAATATGTTATGTGTCACTTACGATTACACGGCGAGCACGCTCCTCTTCATATTTAATACAGCAAATTAGCCGAGCATGGAAATGCATTTCTCATTATGCTGTTGTGCACAACAGTGAGAATTAGAGCCCAGAATTGGTGAAGTGGAAATACTGCAAATGTGCTTGTTTGAATGCAAATATTCTGGGAAATGCATGCGTGTGTGTGTGTGTGTGTGTGTGTGTGTGGGGGGGGTAGAGGGATTTGTGTGCTTGTGTAAGAGATATGGACAAAGTGGATGACAAGAGGGAATAGGAGATTGAGTAACGCTGTTGATATTCAATCCTGGCCACAACAGAAACCTAATGTGCATCTTGATAACTGTCTTTATAACAGCAACGATAGGGACGAGACAGAGGAGTGTTGGTGCAGCATTAGCTCAGGCCATGGAAGAGTGATGGACAGAGGGAAAGATGGAAAGGGAGCGAGCCACAAGCTGCAGCGCTCTGTTTCTGTACACATCAGCAGCGGGAGGAAAGGGATGAGCAGAGGCCACAGCAAGCCAATTACCAAACTCATTAAGTAACCTGCTAGTCTGCTTTGAACTGCAGCCCTCTCCATATTGTGACTGGATCGTCTGCCGCTGTTGTGGAAATTCAATATTCGCCTCTCTTTTTAAAACACGGCCAGAGATGGAAGCGCGACCGATAAGACGAATTTCACATTTTCACATGCCTTCGCTGGAATTAAAATCTCAACGGCGAGTTAAAAACAGAAAGCGGAATGACTGTAGGATGCAAAAAGGCGGACTGGCTTCACGTACAGCAGGTGACGCAAATCTATGTGAAAAGAAAGCATGGGCACACGAGCTGGAGTGAGTGATTTAGTAGCAGAGAGACAAATGAGTGGTGACAGGCTCGAGCTGTTCTCTCCAGCAGCACAGAAGGTAGCGGGAGAGACGGCAGGAGGGGGGGGGGTGAAGCACAGTGAGGAGTGAGGACGATGATGGAGAGGAATGAGCCCTGGAGCAACAAGGGCAGGTAAAGAACAGGACCAGAGCCGCACGCATGGGTCGGAACCGGGAGAAGGAGGCGGCGCTGGAGCGAGGGAAGCGCTGCGCTGTCATTAGGTACAGCTGGACTAACCTTGACTGCATTCACCTCCCAGCTCACGGCCACCACACAGAAGAAGAAGACTGCAGGCGGAAAAAAAAAAAACAGACACAGGACGGGGGAAACATGAATGATGTGTAAATGGTACAAGAGAGGTGATAACAGCTTGACAGCAGAGGTGCATGAAAACGGCATCTATGTTTAGCTTTGTGTGGTGAATGCAGCCACTGACAGAAATGAAGGCACGCCAAAAATATAATAATAATAGCATTCACAAAACAGTTAACATTTTCTATGATGAGACTGTGAGCGTTTATTCTAAGCCAGTATTCATTCTCCTCAATGGACCTCTACACACACTGTAACACACACACACTGTAACACACACACACACACACACTGTAACACACACACACACACTGTAACACACACACACACACTGTAACACACACACACTGTAACACACACACACACTGTAACACACACACACACACACACACACACACACACACACACACACACACACACACAGTCCCCCACTCCTGAACCTCCCCCATTATCCCATGAGCCCTCTCTTCTCTGCCTCGCTCGACAAGAGCTTGGAAATAAAAACATCACAGCTCTGCCTCGCAGCACCTGTTCAATAACATTGACATTTCACATTCAGCATCCGCGCACGAGAGATTTCCTGCGTTTACTCTCTTTAACACCTAGAAACGCGCCCTGCATGCGCATGCACACACACACACACACACATTAGCAACCTGCCCCATTTTAATGTAAGCATTTTAATAGCGCACACACTGGGGACGTGGGCGCGTACCTCTAGTCTGCATGCATGCCTGCACTCGTGCGCTGTAACTAATTATTAGACAGATGCACGTCTTGATCCTGAGAAACACCTCACTCGGTCAAATAATGGGATTCTTAAACAATTGTGCTCTTCACAGATAATTTATTTGCTGATTCTCTCTCAGTGGCCGCAAATTTCACCAAAACAAAAGGCGCCTTTGTGTCACATCACTGTTTATACTATGAAAAAAAAATGAGTGACACCTTACAGACACAATAACCGCACGCACAAAAAATAATTAAATGGGACGCTGAAGGATTTCGTCGGTGCCTTTTTCCTTCCAGCGAGGGTGTGACTGGTTTCTTAACTAATTATGTTTTGCAGGGAAAAAGCCAGCGCCGAACAAGGAGACATCTGTGGATATTAACCAGATGCAAAATGTTATTCATTTATTTTTGATGCAATGTGTCTCCTGAACACAGGCTGCATTCTGCGGCGAAACGTTGGCTTCAGTCTCGGGTCTGAAAACACCAGGTGCGCAGTGAATAGAATCAAAGTCATTCTATCCATGCAGCCTCAGCACTCCTCAACGGCTCAGCAAGGAGGTTATACAAAAAAAAAAAAAAAGGAGGCGAAATGTAATATTTATAGTGACTCCATGATCAAAACACACCAAAGCAGATTTTATGATTGTGGATATTTGAGTCAAACATTTGGTTAGTCTGTCCTCCTTAGATGCACTATGACATTTTAATGCCTGTCTTCACACAGCAGTCGCTATATAAAGTGCTCAGTGTGTCACCAGGTGCAGTCCAACCTGGGTGGCTGAGCGGGACATCTGCTTGACAGCACTGCAGCATCACAGGCCTGACATAACCACAGATTAAATGGCAGCAAATCTCAGGATTAGATCCGTGTATGAGCGGCTCGCGCTGATGTCGCCGTCCCTTCAGGACCGCTGACACACGGCGTAGCCGTCAAGCGCCCAAACACTGGGATTCATCTGTCTCTTGGTATTTAAAAATCCTCCAAAACAAGTCTGTGACTAACCAATCTCCATTTTAATCTGTTCATATCGGAGCCTTGAGCTGCACAGGCCTAGAAACGTCCGTTCGTATATTCTAATCGAGGCCGTGCTCTGCAGGCTGAGGGTTATTGTATGCGAGCACCATAGGGTGATGTGGGTGATGGCAGCGACAACCTGGCCTTTCCCTTTTTAGCTGCCCAGCCTCCTTCCTAATATGTGCACACGCATAAGACCACGTACGCAGAAATTCACTTAGTCCCAGTGAAACCTCTTTGACGTGACAATCTCAAAATCCCGCACCGAAGCTCCATTCCCCTCCGACCACCACAGCCCTTCAGAGGCCGCCTCACATCAAAGGCAAGTGCTCCTCATATGCTTTAGTCTGACTTTTAGTCTGTCAGGTTTCCCTGGCTGTCCACAATTTTCAACAGAAGAGCCGCTATTGTAGCACCAGGCTGATGATAACCACTTTAAACCCCTCCAAAGCCCAAAGAAACCAAACCTAGTCTGTTACGGCCCGATTTTAGGGTTTCCAAAGTCAGGAGGCGGGTGTCAAGATTGTAGGGACGTAAACAGCTGGTAGCAGGAGACGTCTAGTCTAATATTATGTAAAAAAATGTATCTGCAAAGCTAGAACCTGAAAGATGGGGATAGAGTTCATTCAATGTCAACTTGGCAGCTATATTTAGCGGCCAAAAGCAACTGCCCCATCCAAAATGGCTGCACTGGTTGCCACGGCTGACCTTAGTCAACCATCAACCCAAACAAAGCGCGATTACCTGGTGATTAGTGTGCATCGCTAGGCAGCTCCATTAACCTTTGAGAAGCCGAGTGTGGAGGCTGCAGCGTTAAGCCAAGTGGAACGCTCTCCTTACTACCTCGGAAAACGACACGAGCGAGGTGAGCGGGGGAGAGAGAGAGAGAGAGAGAGAGAGAGAGAGAGAAACTCAGCGTGACAGTAGAACAGCTTCTATTAGGTAAGCACATTGAGCCGTCAGGCCGGCACATTCATCAACACACAGAACGCCAGTCAGCAGCACCAGCAGGCTCGCCTGCCTCTCCGCCGCGCTACTGTTACTGTTGGCGAGGGAGGGAGGGAGGGAGGTGGGGTGGGGGGTGAGTGACAGCGAGGCATTTGCAAAGCAGATTTGCGCCGCTCTCCACAGCATTTGGCAGTGCAAATGTTCCCATGCACGGCCCGGACGGCCTCTAGGAGCATTCTCCCAGCTCTAATAGATCGGCTATGAGCTGCTAATGATATCATTATCATACATGCACAGTAATTGTCTGGACTCAGGACGCGCCAGAATCAATGGACGGCAAAATCTGGATCAATTGATTAGCCTGCCGCTGTTAAGCTGCTAAAACATATTTTGCGCACAGTCAATGTGTTGTTGGATGAGCTGTGAATGAATTGGGTCCCTGCCTGTTTTCAGAGAGCGGCATCCAAATGTGGGGTTAGACAAGTGGAGCGGTGCCATATGAGAAGTGAGCGGAATTGGCAGGGCTGGGAAGCTTCCTCCGCTCATCTTAATGTCAACCACAGCCACCACCAGCACAAACAAAGCTCCATATTAATCACAATTTAACCATGGTGACGAAGTCAAATCAAATCGATTCGGGAATATTTACGCCATTGTCCTATTTTATTGTAGATACTTGACTCTTCCTATTGAAGGCCGTGACGCCTGCGAGTGTCTGCTTCCAGACGCACGGTTAAACAAAGCATCTGTGTGAAAAGTATCACTTCAAATTAGGCGATGATACTTTAAAACAGCATTTACTTTGAACCATGGGTTAAGCCTGGAGATTAGATCAATCCTGCAACAAAAGCTACACCGTCATCTGAAACCTGAATATTTTGACTAATGATGATAATGAGCATTTGATCATTTTTAGACACACATTGTTCAGCTTCATCTTACATAAAGGCATCCTCCAAGCGCCACAATGTGCCGTTTACTGCGGGGCTTTGATTGCATTATATTTTACAGATATTAATTGATTGTGTCCACCTCCTTTAACAGCGTTCGCGCTTTAATCATCGCGAGCCATCTTGTCTTTTCCTGTCACCAACTTGGTCTCAATCACGACTGTAATTTGAGAGCTGCCTGATTGTGTTAGGAGGAAGCTGATTGCGCTGATGAGCACGGCGCTGTGGAGGAGAAAGTGGGCCATGCACGCCGAACAAGCACTGACGGCAATAACAGGTGGGGTTATGCAAGGTTACCGCGGCGACTACATCATGCACAAAAAAGAGACTAGCCCACAACAGTCCTGTGCTGATGCCAACTGCGTTAAATCCCACCTAAAGCCTAATGTATGGAGGGTTAACTCCATCACCGCCCTTCAGGCAGCATGATGCAACCGATTCCACCAGACAAAGGCTAATGCAGGTAAATCAGACCTAGCGAACTTGAATGCTTGACACCGAGCCTTCCGACATGCTAGCTAGCTCGAGTGGGCGAGAAATGAACCTTGTTATGTGTCCTGACAGTGGGCCCTGCTCCCTGGCAAATAAAAACATGCCTCTCACTTACTGGCTGTGCGCGCCCACAGCCCCATACATCAGCATTAGAAAGGAGCCCGGCAGCCTCAAGGTCAGCTCAATTTCCTCCCGCCGTTATGAAGTATCAGAATCACAGCGAGAGGGGGCACCCCCACACATGTAAAGAAATGATTTAGGGAGCGAGGGAGGGGGGGAGGGGGAGAAAGAAGAGGAGGGGGATCTGGAGTGTGAAGGAGAGGCGGCGTGTAATATAATGGGGAACTGTGACAAATCACCGAGAGAGAAGCTGCTTCTTCAACAGTACGGGTGTGTGAGTGCCAGCATTTATAAGGAAATGTAGAGAACATTAAGCTTAGCCACCTAAAATATACTGGGGTAGACTCCAAGTAATAGGACTGAACAGTGTTTGTCTAACAAGCTGCTTCCAGTCGTGTAACTGCTCAAGTGTAGTCTGTAAAACTACAAAGCAATTAAGCAGCGACTGAATAATTGTCTGAGAAAACGTGAATTCGCTGTTTACCATTTTCTGTAATTAAATTCTGAGCTTTTACACGGGCGTAACAGCGACCTAATGCAAACCTAATGCCTTCTTTCCTTCCGAGTTCGGGGCCCATTCATCACATGCCCAAGCAATTTGATAAATTACACAGACGCATGAAAGCCGATCGCGCGCGTGGAGCGCGCGGCGCTCGCGTCCGCCTCTGCCTGCGTCGGCAGTCATCCTCCGCTGCCGCGCCGGCCGAGCTTCTGCACCTGCAGCGAAGAGCCTGGGGAAATAACGGCAAATTCACTTAATGGCACCACCTCATCTATTCCTCATACAGAGAGGGGGGGGGGGGTGTTCCTTGAGGTGTTACAAAATGGCGGCGTGCTCTCGGCCGCGCCGCCGCGGGGGTCGGGGCGTGTGGGTAAACAGTGGGCGCGTTGGGATCCATCAGCTGCGGCGGGCGCTCACCTTTGACCCCTGTGCCGCTCTCTGCACTCGCGTCACATGTTGGATGGTGTGCGGGTACGTGCGGCGCTCTGAACGCAGCGGCGGCGACCACACGCGTCCATGCCGGCGTGTGCGCGGGGGGCTTCGCTATAATGGTGCCCACTCCATCTTTGTGTGAGGTACTGCGGAACAATCTGGAGCGGAGCGCGGCAGCCGGGCCCACTCTTCAGTGGGATAACATCTCAGGGAAACAGCAGGTTTGCTATCAGCGCAGCCCAATCCCCTTATGGCTATTTTCAGAGATCCTGACCCCGGCGTCACTGGCTGGACGACGCGTGTGCCGGCGACAGGAAGCGCAGCCACGCAGCGTTCTGCAGCTTTACCACTGTCTATAGCACCTGTACAAAGCACAGGGTTATTAAAGGATCGGTACAGAGTTTATGATAGACACAAACACAACAGAAACGTCACAGAAAGGCCCCACTGTGCCTTTTGCACAGATTTCTAGCGCTAATAGATCAGCAGAAAACAGCTGTATAATATGCATCAGCGGGGAGAAAAGTGCCTGTGTGCCTTCCTCTAATATAAAGCTCTCTCCTCCTCCATCACAGTGAATGGTGTCTCACTCCTTGGCTCCCCGCGGTTTGCTTGTCAGCTCCCTCTCCATCTCTGCTCCTCGCACCTGACACCGCCGGCGTTCTGTCACCCACCGCTCGCCGTTCCCACCGGGGAGCGCGCTCGGCCCCGCCCAGCCCAGCTCCCAGCAGCCCCTGGGGCACGGGACAATTAAAAACGTGGCAGGGGCTCAGTCAAGCTGTCACGCTGATTCTTCGACGGGGCCCCTTGTCTGTAACGCAGCGGAGGTAGAGCCCCGAGAAAAGACTCTAGCAGTCTGTTGTATTTCAGCTCAACATTCAGACTAGTGCAAGGCGATGGCAGCATATCAACACCTTCAAAGATATGCAGTCTGGCTTTAGCGTATTCAAGAGCCTCTCGACTACACACACACACACTGCTATATTCTGGTGCCAGCCAATTACAAGTATGCCCTAACTGCCCTTGACTCTGCTCTTTAACCACCTTCCAGAATCCATGTCAAAACCCTGCGCACTGATTTTCCTGCCCTTCTTGCTCTGCTTCTTGCTTCTTCGTCTTTTACTTTGTCTTTAGGGTCTGAAATATTTAGCAGCCTCATCTAAATACACCTTCAGGCAGCGAGCGAGGGCTTACTCTCTCCCCAGGTAAGAACTAATAAGAGCGCGCGAGGGGGAGACAGTGGAGGAAGGGTTAGTGTAATATCTCATCAACATTATTAAATCATTCCTGCTCTCGGCGGCGCCTGGGTGGTCGTGGGTTGTGTTATTTCTCAGTCAGGGTTCAGTGGCCTCGGCTCCTAGGGTTGACTGCGGCCGCTCTGCTAGCTTAGTGCTGTGCTAAGCAGGTGTCAGGGGAGTTTCCCCTCAATTAAGCAAAGGTAAAGTAATGCCTCTCACCGCGGCGGCACCGTGAATACATTAGTCTTCCTGTCACCACAGGCTGGAGCATCGAGACGCGCGAGGAAGACAGACAGCAGGTTGCTTCAATCGCTGTTCACCCCGCTTCAGCAGACTACAATGGAACGCATTAAAATGAGAAACACAAAGCAGCTGAAACAGCCTTGATCCTTGATCTACACACACACACACACACCAAAGCAGTAAACAGAATGTGTAGTATCATCTTGCTTTAGAGTTACTCAAAGCTGGGCTAATGACTCTGTATAAGCTTTCAGAGTAGGCGACACTAGAGGACACAGAATCCTTGTTGTGTTAATTAAAGCTCAATGAAAAGATGCTGAGGCAAAATCGGCATGACCCGCCGCTTTAGTCAGCGATACCGTCGAGAAACGGGCCTCTCTGTTAAGTTGTTTTCAAGGAGACACAATTTCTAAAGCCTTTAAAAAGGAAACGGAAATCAGAATCAATCAACAATTATCCAATTAAGCAAGTGACAAACATCTGAGGAATCAATTAGACCCACAATGACACTGTACAAGATGACTCCTGTTTGCTACTTGCTAATTTAAAAAACGGAAATCAAAACAAGGGTTTTATTAACCTATCGAGTCTGAAACAAAACTGCTTCCTTGACATCTTAGCAGGCGCCACACACCACCCTACTATTTGACTCTATCTGACAAAGCTCACTGAATAGCAGCTTTATAAAAATATGTCAACACCAGCAATAATGCTGTCCTTTGTCTGCCTTTATGTGAGCACATTACAGCGTATGGACGGGCGTATTGAAAAGGGCTGATTGATGGCTCCGCCGTCCACTTCTCTCCCTGATGAGACATGTCAATGTAAAGACACATGAATGCGCCGGCCTGTCCTCCATTTTCTCCTCCTCTCGTCCTCCCGTCTTGTTGTCGGAGGCAGAGAGAATGACGCAGTAAATACAGATGCTGTGTGCACCATAATTCTGGGGCCCGCTGCCTTCCTTTTATCTGCCACGACAGCTTCTGCTGCTGTCGAAATCAAACGCCCGGGTGCCGAGAGAAAAAAATAAAAAAAGAGAGCTAGCGTTCCCTTTAATAAACTGCCAAACAGAGCAGAGTCGGAGCAGAAAAGGAGGCACTCAGCTCTGCTCTCCACTGGCCGGGCCTGGCTGAGCTGCAGCTGAGAAGAGGAGGAGAGGAGGAGAGGAGAGGAGAGGAGGAGGAGGAGAGGCGAGGAGAGGAGAGGAGAGGAGAGGAGAGGAGGAGAAGAGAGGAGGAGAAGAGAGGAGGAGAAGAGAAGGAGAAGAGGAGAGGAGGAGAAGAGGAGAGGAGGAGAAGAGGAGAGGAGGAGAAGAGGAGAGGAGGAGAAGAGAGGGAGAAGAGGAGAGGAGGAGAAGAGAGGAGAGGAGAGGAGAAGAGAGGAGAAGAGAGGAGAGGAGAGGAGAGGAGAGGAGAGGAGAGGAGAGGAGAGGAGAGGAGAGGAGAGGAGAGGAGAGGAGAGGAGAGGAGAGGAGAGGAGAGGAGGGCGCTCCTCCAGGCATTAGTCGGCATCATGCCGCTCACGCAGGCTCGGCCATTCAGCCCCATTCCACTTAGCCGGAGCAGGCGTGAGCCAAGCGCTCAGCGGGGGGCGCCGCT
Source organism: Betta splendens (assembly GCF_900634795.4). Taxonomy (NCBI): domain Eukaryota; kingdom Metazoa; phylum Chordata; class Actinopteri; order Anabantiformes; family Osphronemidae; genus Betta; species Betta splendens. The sequence goes on along the minus strand of NC_040887.2, from coordinate 5,857,682 downwards.
CACTCGGCCGAGATAAGCGGGCCGGGCTTTGGAGCGGCGGCCGGGCGCTGGAAAGCCCAGTCGGCACCTGCTGCCGGACTCCACTACGGTCCCTCTGAGCCGCCACAATCAATTAATTACAGCCTGCTCTTAACACGCTCCGTTTGGAAACGGGAGGAAATGAAGAGCGATCTGACAGCAAGGAGAGGTTTGTCCTGCTCTCCCTTCTGCCCATAGATGAGCCACCAAAGCATTTTATGACACAAAAAACACCAACATGCTCAGTAATTCTTCCACGGATTCATTGCATTCGAGTGCGCGTGTGTTGAGCGGGAGGTCAAGGAGATCTGCTGCTGCTGCTGTGGAAATACAATGCTTTTTGTTCTGACCCCTGCAGCTGTCACGAGCACAAGAGCGCCAGTCACGGGCGGCGCACACACGCAGCTCACTTTAAACACACGGCCCTTGAGAGAGCCGGGCTCCGGGTGCCGAGACCCCCGAGGACGCATCACACCAAAAAGCAAGGGGGAGAAATCACTGAATACCTGCTCAATGTTTAGAGTCCCACTACACCACGACGCCCCTAACACCATTAACATCCTTATAATCCAATTATGAGCCGTGTGTGTCCACATCAATCAGCCATTTCCATTTGAGCCTGTGGTCTTCTTTATCACCATTACTGCTGCAGTAATTGAGGCGGCGCTATGGACAGGCTGTGCAGTTTACCTCCATCTGGGAGGTCAAGAGGAATGCAATTGGTTGACAATGATTACGCTCTGGCTGATTAGGGTACGGGCTACGGCTGCATATTTAGCGCTGATTAGACCAAGCCCTGCAGAGAGCCATGTGGCTGGCTAACAAAAGGGACCGACCATAGGGCAGCGAGAAAACGCCAGCAAGCTGCACGCGCTAACTGAAACGGAGCATCTCGGATTAATGGCAGGATCGATCGCATCCGCGCTCACGTCGAGCTCAGCCGCACTGTTTTAGCAATAATAATAATCGCTGAGCCGCTTTTGTGAAGAGAAACAACAGCTGCGAATAAATGTACAAAGGCAAACAAATTAATCGCGGCAGAGATTTAACAGCTATACAATTAAAATTCAGGCATCTCGCAAGCAGATTTCTATTTGCCTGTATAACAATCCATACAGCCTGAAAGGAGACCGCTCACAAAAGATATTCACATTAATAAATGATTCACAAAATGGCTCCTCTAATCCCCTCGCAGAGATGCCAGCACTTTTTCCTCATCAGTGATTGTGATATTTACACAGAAGCTGAAGTGCACTCCTGATTGAATAGGGAGAGGGCGGATGAGGAAACACAAGGAAGACACAGAGAGAGAGAGAGAGAGAGAGAGAGAGAGAGAGAGAGAGGGGAGATAAGTGTGGTGAAGGGGTGGAGAGAGAAGGTAAATGACCAGGCGAGATGACAGCGGGGAGCGCCGAGCACCAGAGAGAGAGGGAAAACAGATGGAGAAGGGCCGCTAGACGTGCACTTATTTGCAGAGGCTTTAACTGTCTTGATCCTCAATAAAGAAGTGAAACCGATTAGGCTTCTATCAAATGTCTGCTTGTAACCTGGTGCCCGTCGCTGAGAGCACAAATCACAGTCAAGTCAGGTTTTCCTTTTCTCCCCATTAAAAGAAAGCAAGTCTCTCCTCGCTCTCTCTCCTTTATTCAACCCAGCACAGCCTCCTAAAGCGTCGGCTTGTCACAGTGACAGATGTAGACACGACCACTGACCTAAATCACTCTTTTCCAGCACATTAACCCCTGTGTCCCTACACCCTTTACACATAACAAAAACACCAACACGGGGAAACACTCCAGCTCGGTCCTCGCCGCACGACAATGAGCCGCAAACCCCACCCTACTGTATCATCACCCTCCTCCCAGAATCAAGACGACTCTTGAAACGTCTAAACTGGAGGAAACCACTAAATCACATCATGGGGCTAAATAAATCACTGTCAGCTGTTCCTGGAGGGATGTTGTCTATCCATCATCCTTTAAAAAAAAAAAAAGAGAAAAAAGCAGTGCGTGAAAAGGAGGACAAAAACATTTTTGTCCTCATCGAAGCAAAGATGGAATGGATCAATAATACTTTAATTACTGTAGGCCACTATTATGAAAGGCAATAATCGTTCATTAAAGATGCAGACAGCGGCAAGCAGGCGGCCGGGCGGGCAGGCGGGCGTCAGGGCTGCGTGGAACGCAGGGAAAGGGAGGGGAGGGCTGGCGTAAATGATTCATGGTTTGATATCTCTGCTGTATAATGGGCTCCTCCAGGGAGCTAGCTGGGGCTCGCTGCTCTGGATGGATGGATGGATGGATGGATGGATGGATGGATGGATGGATGGATGGATGGATGAATAGATGGATGGATGGATGAATAGATGGATGGATGGATGGATGGATGGATGGATGGATGGATGGATGGATGGATGGATGGATGGATGATCGTGGCTCTGCCTGGGCCGCCGCCGCCGGGGATTAAAACACCCGGACTACCATGAAAAACGGCTCGGTGAAAACAGCGAGCGACGACGTGCACGCGTGATTCAATATCGTCTGACAAAGTACGCGGGGGCACGAGGGGGGGCGTATCTCTGCCGAGATACTTGAGATAGTTGTAACAGTTTAAGAGAATATTGCAGTTTTTTTCTAAAGCGTCCTCCCCCGCTGCCATTGTCCTCCTGCATCAGCCTTACACCCCTGCCACCCTGCCTCCCCTCCTCACCCATGGAGAGAGGGGGGAAAAATGGAGAGATTAAGGTTGTAACGTGTTGGGCTAATCATAACATAGACAGTTTAGTGCCATCTCGCATAATTAAATGCTTTGCACTAACCACCTAATGCATACTAATTTGGAACAATCCACTTCTGGAGTTGGCAGACCATGAAGCTCCCTGCAAAGGGGGCGCTTGTTTCGCTGCGTGCGCTGGGGGCGCGTGTGTGTGACACAAACACGTACGCGCACTGATTTGCAGAGGAGCGAGGTGCTAAAGGTCAGGCTGCGGACTTGAAGGAAAAGGTCAAGCATTATTACAACATGACTAAATAAACAGGCTGCACACAGCCCCCGGCCCAGACGCTGAGGATGCTGCACGCCGTGCTGCCTGCCTGTCTGCCTGCCTGTCTGTTCACCTGCCTGTCTATCTGTCTGCCTGCCTGTCTGTTCACCTGCCTGTCTATCTGTCTGCCTGCCTGTCTGTTCACCTGCCTGTCTATCTGTCTGCCTGCCTGTCTGTTCACCTGCCTGTCTATCTGTCTGCCTGCCTGTCTGTTCACCTGCCTGTCTGCCTGTCTGTCTGTTCACCTGCCTGTCTGCCTGCCTGTCTGTTCACCTGCCTGTCTATCTGTCTGTCTGTTCACCTGCCTGCCTGTCTGCCTGCCTGTCTGTTCACCTGCCTGTCTATCTGTCTGCCTGCCTGTCTGTTCACCTGCCTGTCTATCTGTCTGTCTGCCTGCCTGTCTGTTCACCTGCCTGTCTGCCTGCCTGTCTGTTCACCTGCCTGTCTATCTGTCTGTCTGTTCACCTGCCTGTCTGTTCACCTGCGTGTCTGCCTGCCTGCCTGCCTGTCTGCCTGCCTGTCTGTTCACCTGCCTGTCTATCTGTCTGTCTGTTCACCTGCCTGTCTGTTCACCTGCGTGTCTGCCTGCCTGCCTGCCTGCCTGTCTGCCTGCCTGTCTGCCTGCTCACCTGCCTGCCTGCCTGCCTGTTCACCTGTCTGCCTGCCTGTCTGATCACCTGCCTGTCTGCCTGCTCACCTGCCTGTCTGCCTGCCTGTCTGTCTGTCTGTCTGCCTGCCTGCCCGCCCGTCCGTCTGCCTGGAATTCAGCTTCATCCTTTGCCTTTATCCACACATCCCTCCCGCTCTAAGACAGCTGACATGAGGACTGTCATATCCTGCCTAGATTCTTATCCCCCGCTGGCTTTATTGCTCTCTTCCTCCTGAGTAACAAACACAGACACACACACACACACACACACGCTTACAGTCCATGCACACACACACACACACGAGTGAGCGGAGGAAGCAGAGCTGCTGGAGCGTGCTTTAAAGCACATTAATATTAATTGCGGCACTAGCTGGAGTGATAACATAGACAAGATGCCCCTGTAAGGGAGTCGGCTCCCTGCCTTTTGTTAGCAGCGCTACTCGTCTGCTGGACGGCCGCGGTGAGACGGCACAACGGGCAGCGCTTCATCTCTGAACGGCTTGTTTTATATTACAGAAGGTCTAGCAGGCAGGAAGGGGAGTGTGTGTGTGTGTGTGTGTGTGTGTGTGTGTGTGTGTGTGTGTGTGTGTGTGTGTGTGTGTGTGTGTGTGTGTGTGTGTGTGTGAGCAGCTCCTGTGTGTGGGCATGCGTGTGCACGCAGCAGCGTGGGTGTGCGGCGAGTGATAAAACTAGGCAAGATGAATTATTAGGCTAGTGGCTACATCAACAGCAATAGAAATGTGCTCCAAATAACACAGAGTACTTAAGCCATTCTGCTTTTATCTGCTCTACTGCTGCTGCCGCACTGAACCCAATATCCACAGAGCAATGAGCTCAGCTAAAGATGTAAATAATCTGCTGTCCTGGGGAGAGGACCCGCTTTTTCAATACAGTGGAGTGAAAGTACGAATCGAGATGAAGCGCGGGTGCTAAGGCTCATCTCCACCTCTTAGCGCTTCTCTTCCCCTCTAGAGAAGAGCACGGACATGGACACATGACAGCTACTGTACATCTCCACAGTCCTCCATTTTTACCTCACCCCGTCCTTTTTCCTCCTTTTGTCAGCTGCTATTGAGGAACCTGACGCTGTCATTACTGCCACCTCGCAGCAGTGGGTTTTTGCACCACGGTTTTGTGCTCCTTTTCTGATTTCCCCCAAGGCTCATCAATGCCCCATTACCAAGTCAAATCAGGTGGTGCTGCAGAGATTTGCAGAGAAGCAGGACTGCAAGCGCGCACGCACGCACACGCACACGCACGCGCACGCACGCACACGCACGCACACGCACGCACACGCGCACACACACACACACGCGCACGCGCGCGCGCACACACACACACACACACACACACACACACACACACACACACACACACACACACACACACACACACACACACACACACACTAGAGGATTCATTCAAGAAGCCTGGGAGGTTTTCCACTAGCAGCTCCACGGGATCACAAACAGGGTGAGGAGGTGAGCAGAGGCGAAATCACTGCTGGCTAAATGCTTGTGAGTGGTTTAGGGCTCAGAGGGGCAGAGGAGGAGACACATATGTGGTAATGCATCTCTCCTCTTCCTTTAAGCACACAACCAGGCTCTAATCTCCCGGGGCCCCCAGTCACACGTTATTGTTTCTCATTTTGCACGTCGCGCACAATTAAGAACGCGCCCGTCGATCCCTTTCTTCGCTTAAAATAAAAACGTACGCATTTAAAAAAAAGCCGCTTCGCTCACGCGACCCCCGCTCACGCGACCCCCGCTCCCCCCCCCCCTCGCTGCAGCCTACACCTACACTTACATTTCTAAAGGTAAATTCCCAGAGAATGTCACGCGCGTTTCTCGCTTTCACCGTCTTTATCTCTCTGCAACAGCAAAAAGTGTTCGAGCCCCGAGTAATGTAAGCAGCCACGTTAGCAAGGTAGAGTGATGGAGGGGGGGGGGGGGGGGGGGGTCGATACGTCCTTTAAGGTTTCCCTGCCTGTTGTCATCCTCGTCACAGCAGCTGCAGCTGAACAGGCGAGACAAAAAACTCTGGGGACGAACCAGGCAGGAAGGAGACGACATGATAAATAAAGCAGCACGGATGGTTTTATGTTTTAGGTTTAGATTTTCATAAACCTGATTAGAGGGATGGGCTGAGGACAGAGGCAGAAGAAAGGGAGGGCTGGTGGTTGCCTCTGAGGGCTGCCAGAGGTGCTGCTGCTGAATTTCTTCCCGGTGACAAAGCTGTCACACACAGGAGTGAAATTTAAACTCCTGCTGTCAGGAGAATTTTTGGGGCTTTTAATGCACTCAGCCCATGTGTCTATGCGCTGGTGTGACGTATGATGCAAAAGCAGACGCCACCTTCCTCTACAGCTACATCTGGAGGAGGCAACTCCCACTTCTCGCATTTAATCATGAAGACTGAATATCCCCAACGCTGATGAGAGCCTCGCGCAGCCGCGCTGCACCGTCACGTCTGCCAGATGTGGTGTTTAAAATTAAAGAGAGCAAATCAAGATGGATCACTGACTGGACCCATCCAGTTTGAATTATCTGAAATGTGACAAGCACTTAATCAAGTTGTCAGTACCCCCCACCCCCACCCCCACACACTGGAGTGTAACTGAAGGGGCAAAGAAAGAGCTTTAGGAGGGCGACACTGGAATAAGCTCATCTGCACAGACTCGGCCTTGGCAGTCTCATGCCAAATAGCATTTACTTCATATGAGAAGGCAGTGGAAAGGGAAGAGGAGGAGGAAGATTTGGCCTCCCAGTGTGATGCTGTGCCCCAGCTCAGCTAAGTGACAGTGAATCCTACACTCAGTCGATTCGCTGCCTTTGAGTGCCTGCAAACTCGTCCTCGCAGAGAGCTCGCAGGGGAGAAAGACAGATGGGAGAGTAGGGGGACCGAGTCTCACCTCTCTGTCTTCTATTTGTTTGCTCGTCCCCGGAGGTTTTCGGACTGCTCGGTACAACAAAGATGGGGGCTGGGGTTAGAAAGCAAAAGCAGAGAGGATAGGTTTACAGGTAAACAGCGAGGCTCAGCGGAGGCTCAGGTTTCAACAAAGCCAGGGCTTACAGCACAGTCCTCCTGTCACGTCCTCTGCATTAGAGCTGCCTATATATTCAAAGAGTGATACAAGACCAAGCCATTACTGAGAGTTCAAAGATTTGATGCGCTGCTGTTAAGACACGAGCACGAGTGAGGAAAGCAAGATTTCACCTGACTTTCACCTCCATAAACGATAGCACAAAGCCGCTTGAATGCGGGCGGCTGACGACATGAGCCGTTTGCCACATCGCTGATCTGAAAAGGAGCACTTGATGATGACGACACTGGAAGACAACTTTATCGCTATTGTCACAGAGGATCTATGAAATCAGTGGGAGGAGATCGATGCGGTCTCTCTTTTCTCTCGCAGCACTTTACATAAGCAGCAATAACCAGCACAGAGGCCATCATCTAGCTCACCGCTGTCCTGTGCACGGCTCCTCGCGGCAACAAAGGTCCTGTCACTCCGTCAGGGCAACGGTCACATCCACAGCTTCACACACACACACACTCGTATGGGGAAGGAGGTACCTTGGGCAGGAGGTTGGAAACAGGGAGGTTGCAGGCAGCTAGCAGAGCATCTGTGAGCTAGCCAGGCCCTGTAGTTGGAGCTGCTCATCCTACCAGTTAATTAGGATTTCTGCTGCTTCATTTTTGAGGCGAGGGACAGGGTGTTGGAGGCTTGATTGCCTTTTATTTCCCAGTCTAAGAGCTCGGCTGCCTGTGCTGCTTTATTAACAAGAGATCTTGCAGATTTACAGCTCCACAGCAAACATCAATTTCAATAATTACAAGAAAACTGTTAGCAGGGACACGCACGCACGCGCGCACACACACACACACACACACACACACACACACACACACACACACACACACACACACACACACCTCTCTCTCTCTCCCCACCGTGGTCACCTCAGCACCCCCTCCCCTCTGTAACAGGACTCGAGCTCCATAGATGTGCCCTTTTCATGATTGCATATTACAAACACGCTAAAACACATAGCGATTTGCCTCAGACCACCTCAGCACTTCAAACACTTAACCACCGATCCCTGGCCTCGAGGGCAAAGCAAATACTGTGAATGTCACATTTACATTCAACATTCAAACCTCAGCATTCGTGTTGTCACCAAACAAAACAGATGAATGACCGTTTCTCTTGTTGAGTAATTACGGCTGGCCAATTGTGGCATTTCTCAGAATTAGCTCAAACCGTATCTCCCAAAGAATAATGTCTATGAATAGGACGCAACATTTTGTCAACACGCAGAATAGCAAAAACAAACCCGCGTCTGTCCATACTGTCAACACGCCTAGAATTACATGTTACCAACTGACGGCGCTTGTGCGAGGTCCAGTTGAACAGCAGCACCTGGGAAATTAAATAATAGGAGTTCCACTTTAAAGGCAAACATCACGCCGAGAACCGAGAACCACAGATTTCATGGGGATAAAATCAATGACTGTGTTGACTTCCACTGCATTGCCTTCCTGTCTTCTCGTCTTGCTGGCTAATGTTTCTTTCATGAGCCAGCCCACTGTGGGTGACATTATAGCTACTGCACTACCGCAGGTCCCCAGTGGATCTATTGGGAATGGTTAGCGTAACAGACAATTAGCATGGTCCATATGGCTCCTGGTGGAGGAGGAGCCCAGAGGTCCCGTGTGGTCGCTATGGAGGCCGGCTCTTTTGTTACCTTAAAGATCAAACCCTTGTCATAATAATGGGGCCATTTTAATCCGTCCCGCTTCCTTTTTCGTAAACTACCTCAACAGATCCTCTCATTGTGTAATGACTCTTGGCAAATAAATTGACCAACCTTGGCCGATAGCCTAATCAATACCTCCTTCATCATGATTAATGGCTCATAATGGATAATGGGGAACTTTAATGTAAGGGGAGCGCTCCTTTCTCATTTCAGCGCTGAGCTCTATCGATTGGTTCTAACCCCCCTTTTTTAGCAATGGAATGTGGTGATAAGAGACCCATGTGTTCAACCTATGTAAACCGGGTGCAGAGAGAATGATTTACCGTGCTTTAGGCACGTCTCATTCGCTGATAGCTCTGTATGCCCGGCCTGACAAGCATTTTCTTGCCTGAGAAATGCAGACACCTTTTACTGAGTAGCGAACAACAACAGCTTGAGGCAACAGATTTATTACAAATTGATCTATTAGATAGCACTGCTGTGCTTCACTGTTTTCTCTCTCTCCCTTCCCACGTCCCCCTCCCTCTCTCTGACAGCCTTCCCCTGATGGTAGCTAGAGTGTATCAGAGTGGAAGTGCTACAGTGGCAAATCTAAACCCAATCCTCAGAACTCATTTTCTCTGTTCTGTGGCTGCTGAAACGGGGCTGCAGAGACAACATGTCCATCCTAACACCCAGCCGATCCGGCTCTAAGTCCCTGCACCTCGACCGAGGCAGCGTGTGCCTGACCTACAGGGCTGAGCAAGGACGCGGTTTACCGGCGGCGCCTCAGGAACGCGAGAGTACAAAGAACCACACTGTCACCGGGCTCGTTTCCGTCCCAAACCTTGAGCCGGCCACCGGCTGGCGGGCCGGCTTCCATTAGAGCAGCCTCCACCGCTCCGCAAACAAAAACCGTAACAGAAAAGCGCAGCGCCGAGATTAACCAGGACACAAAGCACAATCAGCACATCAGACAATGAAATATAACTGATTCTCCTGTTCTAGGGTTGGAATTCAGTGTTTACTCACACACACTTCAATCACAGTCCATTTGCATGGACAATAAACAGCTGTTATTGACATACCTGTCTATAAAACAATCAATTAAATCAACTGCATCATTTAGACTTGTTAATCAAGGCGTCTCCCATAGACATGCAGTGACTTAATGCATGTATTACGGTAGATTCTCACCTCCTGAAGCTAAACCAGATGAATGTCTAGTCTTAGTAGACACATTTGTGGATTTAGGATAATGGTTGAAAGATATAAATGGAAGCCATATCTGTCACAAGCGACAGCAGACGGGTTCATGTAACAAGGGTTCTGCAGGTTATGCAGCCAATTTAACATCACATATTTATGCTGAAAAGTCCTGCTAGCATCCACCGATAGAAAACTGCACTAACCCTATTCTGCAGTTTCCCTTTAATCACTTCAATCTTTCATCAGCGGGAGAAGATCACAGAGAAACGGGCTCTGGGAAAGAAACAAAGCCCAATCTAAAGCTGCTGAAATATTCTACAGAGTGCCGGTGTCTATACAAACATCTTCAGGCAGCCAGCTGCAGGGGGTGTGCGCGCTAAAACACTGGCCTGCATTGTTTGTGTTTCTGCACCACTAGCGCCATGCCGTGTCATTACATGAGGCGATCTCTTACCTAATCAACACTGACACACGCGGCGGCAAAGCACTCCTCCTCCTCATCTCGTCCCCCCGTCCTCTCTCCTCGGGGGCCAGCCAGCTGATCCTACACCATTTCATTTTCCTCTTTTACTCGCATGGCAAATGGCTGACTGTTAGCTTTTCAGTCTCGATTCAGGCTTTTTGGCACTGTAATCAGCTAAGTGCTATTATTAGCCAATCGTGTCCAAATGGTGAAGGGGCACGCTGCGCTGCGTTTTAACAAACACTTAATAAGACACATGAGCTAACTAACAATATGAAGATGATGTCAATAAGGAAAATGTGCTGTGCAGGCCCCATTATCACTACTCGCTGCATCCATTGTTCAACACTTGCTGTTGCTTCACAACTCTTGCAGTGTTTGCCAAGCCTCCGTTTCCAGTTTCCACACACTCCATTGTACAATCCCTCATGTACATAAATCACAAAAGACACCGACATGTGGTGAGTTGCAACACTTTGCAATCTCATAACCACATACGAAACTGAACAAGGAGAATATGGCGATAAGTCTTCCCCCTTTCGAAGCTGGCAACAGCACGCTGCGTCTGATTAGTTAAGACGTGACCCAGTGAGACGCAGACATCGACGCAGGATGGAGCGAGGCCGACTGCACCGCGGCTGAGCTCGCGGAGGAGGCAGATTTGATCACATCTTGTACATCAAATACCACCAGCAGCATGCAGCGAGACAGCTCACAATGGTTAACACGGATACTATCTCCTTGGCACAATTTTGGAGCTGCGGCGCTAGGCCCGAATCAAACAAAGATGAGATACGATGCCGCGTGCTTGGATCTCCTCTTATGAGAGGTGAAGGGAAACTGTCAGAGAACACAACACACATCCAGCATCTTGCCTCCTCTCACTTGCTGGGATAAGCAAACGGAGGGGGGGGTGCTTTCCTCATTTCTGCCAATGTGCCCTGTGCGTGTCAGTCCAATATCTTAAAACAACACATGCAAGGCTTTGCTACAGCCAATTACCCCGCTCTTGGCACGGAAACTGAAAAACATCTTTGGAGAACAATAGCGGGAGCTTGGCTTGTTGTGCGTGCTGTCAGCAAGTGCTGACAGATTGTTATTTTAAATGAATATACAGCACTTGAATGGCCCATCAAGAGGTCTTTGAGCGAACATTGCTCCTTTGTTCAGAGCATTAATTTTCTATGTTAACAGCCAGATATCTTGCAATGCAATTGATATCAAGCACTTAAAGGAAAAGCTACATCATTTCACCCACTCGTGTTTTTATTGTCCACTGCCTCCTCTCTGCAGTAGCTATGCACAGTTATTAAGATATAAATACAAGGCGACACACTTTCCAGATTACAAATCGCATGTTTAAAGATGCTTGATTACACATAATTTCCTGTGTTGGTTCTGGAAAGAAGACGTCCCCGGTGCTCACATGCCTCTCCTGCTCTCCTGCCAGCATAATTTCATAATGTCAGTGTACATGAAATGCCTCAGAATAACAGTCTTGAAGCAAACACGAGTGGAATCATCGTGCTCTGAAACACAGGAGCCTCGCTGAAATGTAAAATGTGTCTCAGCGAACAGCGAAACACACGCGTGACAGGTTGCAGCGATGCAACACAACGTCACAACGCCTCGGCGTGCAGCACAAGGTGGCTGTGAACCATCTTTTATGACAATTCATGGTGATGGGAAATGGAGCGATGGCATCTGTATGAGAAAGATGCCATTCAAGCACAGCCGGGGAACACTGGATTCCCAAGCATGTGCACTGGCAGATCTTGGTCAAAAGGGACGTTCCTGAGCATTGTCGGCCTTCCATTCACCACGTCTTACTCACAGGGAGCCACCATTACTCAAACACACATTAGTCATTAAGGGAAAATAGCAGGGTTATTACACTTCGCTTATCATTACTCTGCTGCTACTACAGCAGAGCTAGATTAACATTCGATGGACAGGGTGTGTCACTGGATATGTGAGTCAAAGTAATTTTACCCACTGCTGCTCTTCAGATACCATACAAATTGAAACATTATAAACATTGACCTCCTCTGACCCCTGAGCTAACCAGATAATGTGGATTAAAATGGGCTTAGCACATTTATACAAGAGAGTCACACAAGACCAGAATAAAACACACATGTTCAGATTTACATTAAGTTGTTGTTCTGTCAAAATTGTGTTGCGGTACTTATCAGAATATAACCTGTAATTGCAGATATCTGTAACCTAATGCAGCAGGTTTATGGCCTTAAACAATCTGTGCAGCACATGTAAAAAGAACATGCCGTGTGCAAGCGATTAGCCCTGTGCTGCTCCACACGTGACACTGAAAAACGGCCGGTCGAACTACAATGTCTGCCTTTCTGACATTCTGTGTATTGGCGTCATAAACAGGAAGAAAATCTGATCTTTTAATTGCTCAGTCCTCCACACAAACTATGTCTGAGTCTATGGATGCATGTGGGTCTGTTTTCTTACTAAACCCTCTATTACAGAGCCACAAAAGTCATCACAGATGTTCAGAGTTCATTCTTTTTACTCTGTTTTTAGTGACCTCTCCTTTCGAAGTCATCTCATTACAATGAAGCCTGAACAGGTGTCAATGTTAGGTTGTTTAAAGTCATTTAAACAGAATGTGCTATTATATTGTGTTCATGTTAACATCATTCATTCATTCATTCAGGCTCATCATTATTACTAGTTTTCTTTCAAATCCCCTTCAGCAATCAAGGACATGCAGGTTTTTTGCCAACATTAAATTACATGCTTTTAGCGTGATGAAATTAGTTTGATGTTTATGAAGTAAAACAAAATGCTCTCACTGCTTTGATCACGGAGCATGAACTATATTCATAAACTATGGTGAAGTCAACAACTGTGTGAAGCTACACAAACAAGTGCACAGGTGAGGAGTGAGTCAAAAGCACTCAACAGAAGTAAATAACGTGCTTTCAGTTGAAATGTGAAATGATTTTACTATTTTCTTTTAAAGGATGCATCAAGTATAAGTTTCTCCATCAAATGAGCTAATGGAATATGATGTGTTTACTATTCGAATAATTACGCCTCATAACTTTAACCTCATGCCAAATATCCACGCCACTGTTAAAAGCACAAAACTCGTAAATGCCCCCATCGTCGTACCTAATCCATGTCTAAACTACGTGTTTTGAACTACTCTGTCAACGACTACACTTCACGACAATTCTACTTTTATTTGTTGACAGACTTTCCCAGCAAAGCACCTTTATCTCCACAAGCCAACGTGCACGTTATCCAACATTAGTCTCGACTAAAACCAAGCTAGACCAAACTCGGATATAGTCACAAAATGCAATAATTGAGCACAAGTCAAACACACAAAGGCACCAAGTTAGCTTCGCCGGCTAACGTATCCATGAGCTAATGACAATAGCTGAATGGGCTCCGACTACTCCCTGGAACGCAGCTACTACACATGCTAATTCAAAATGGGAAAACACTCGAGGTGTTGTAAGGTTACGTGCATGTTAAACAATCAAATAAAGCCTTTATAAAATTGACGTCACGCCGTGTGTGTGTTGCATTTACACCGCGTTAACCGGCGTAAACGAGCTGCTTGTATCCAGACATTACACTACTCCCAGCTGGCATTCCCAATCAGTGCTAGTCAAAGGAGCTAGCCGCTAACGTTAGTGCATGGTAACCAGCAACAGCAAGGGGCAAACAAGTCTATTGGCTAACTAGCTAGCAGATGCTAATAGGCAAATTAGCGGAAAGGCTAGCAGGCAAGGATAACGTTAACAGTCCAGCGTTCACAAACTATGCCCTTATATATATATGTCATTTCTTCCCTGTTTGCTGAGAAACACCAAATGTAAAGAAGGCGACTGGTTGAGGCTCACAGCACTTACCTTAAAGCGCTTGATCTACAACATCTGTGATTTGTTTGATGAGAGTCTGCAACAACAAACAATAGCAGCAGCAGCAGAGGCAATTAGCCAACGTTAGTTAGCAAGTGTCTCCTCTACAGTGAGTAGCACGACAGCTGCAGTGCCACCTGTGTATCTGTCTTATGGAGCTTTCACGGATCGGACTAGTTTTGATTTAATGCTGTCATAAATGATGGACTTGAGAATGAAGAGGGAGTAATCGTTGCCGGGATGCTCAGACTAGTGTGTGAGAGGCACTCAGCATGACAGCATCCTTCTTCATCTTAGGGTGAGAACAGTTGGGGGGTTCTCAAAGTTCAACCGGTAAAATATCGTCACCCACTGGCCGTAGCCGGGAACGTGCACCGAGAGGGTCCTCGGGGTGTCGGTTCCTTAACGACGCCGGTTTATTCTGCTCGAATCAAGGCTGCGGCAACGTCGGGACATGTGTGGACTGAAGACAAAGTCAAACGAACGTAGAGCAGCACAGGACACATTATGCAAGATTTCGATTGATAGTCTCGGCGACAGTGGAAACACTCCCACAACGTATAGAATAAAGTAGAATAAAAGTCAACAAATGTATTAAATAAAAAAAATAAATCTAAAAAGTATCATTACATTATGAATAGATTTAGTGTGTATAAATAAGCTTAAATTAATAAATGCTATGTCACAAATGTATTTCTTCCAGATAATATAAATGAGCAGCTGACGGAGTAGAATGGACAGATCATAAACAAGTGATTGATAAAACAGTAAATGATAAACCACAAACACTATGTAATCACAGAACAAGATAAAATAGTCATTAGTTGCTTCAATAAATGCAAATATTAAAGGGATACTGTTACATAGAGGTTCATACACCACATGTACCGGTTAAATACAGAGTTCATCCTAGAAAAGAATAGAACAGAATAATTGTTTTGTGAGACAGTAACGTTATAGCTACTTTTGTTATCAATGACGTAGTAATGGCGCATGCGCGTTGTCTACCTGTCAAACGAAAGGTCTTTTTTAACACCGCTGTTGTTACTGAATATTTTCTGAATCCCACCGATTTTGGTAAAAAAAAAAAAAACTAAATAGTTTAATAACATGTTAATTTTCATGTTACTAGAACTCGTAGCCCTACTTATATCTAACGTTTCTAATAAACGTGTCGAGCTCACAGGTCTATGTTTGAAGTTCTACTATTTCTATGACTAAAAAAACTGCTCATCAACCTCGTGACCTATTCGGTGGTCGTAATCGGTTTGCTGTTGATTTTAGCTTTCTAATTTGATTTATATTTTATTTATATCTACAGGACCTTTTGCTACAGGGAAGTATAATGCATATATGTGGCCACTAGATGGCGCAGACCACAAAGCAAGGGGATAAAATAAGATTGCCGTTTCAGAGAAAGCAATCCACAGTTTTTCAGTCTATAATCCACATTGTAATATCCATTTATAGGTCACCCACATTTACTCTTAAAGGATTAACCCTATGTGAAAAGTGATGTTGCAAGTAAGAAAGAATTAGGAATGTTATTTGTTGATAAGTGACATCTGCAACAGCAGATAAAGGCCTTCACCCACTGTAATATATGATGGACAGCGTCTTTGTCCTAGTGATTTGTAATACATCTCCTTGGTGATGGCTAAACAAAAGAGGCAGGTTCAGGCAGGGCTCACACAAAGTGAGTTGTGAGGCACAGGCCCAGCTGGCAATCCCCCGAGGTACCATACCACTGGTGAATAGAGCCTCATTATCTTGGCACAGCTCAGTACAAAAGGAGTTCACATACAGCTTCCGGATTCTTTTACCCAGGGGTACAGAAATGGCGTCCCAGAGCACTGAGCTCATGTTTCCGCCTCTCTGTAGCACTCCAATTACATCAGACACTTCAAACAGACACGATCACTTACTGAGGCAGCGTAAGGACACGGTGCGAAATGCTGGAATCCTTAATGATTTTATAAATGATAGCCCAGTTTACCTTGATAATATTCATAATAAGCTGCAGCATATCACTTAAACGTAATTCCCTAAAACGTATTCTTTGCTTTGTCCCCTGGGTGTTTGTTACACATTATCATACTTGAACGGCCACAAATTCATACTAAATGAGTTAAAGCTTTAGTTTGTGTAGAAAAAAAAACCAAGAAAATTTGAAACTATATTGTTTATTACATACTTCTGCCAACACTTAGAGCAAAACAAGACCTTGTCAGAGGCAATACACTGCACATTTAGTACCCTTACCACTACTCGAGGCAGAGCCATACTAGCTTACAGTAGCTCAGATACTCAGAAGACCAGGAATCACTACAGCTCGCAAAACTGAACAAGTTCTCACACAGCTACACAGACACAAAAAACACAAGGACCAACACTACGGAGGAGCTAAAGCGTAATTTGAGGATGAGCTGAACTGTGGCTGTACTATCGCGTACTGTAGTTTCTCCACGCCACAGACTTGGACCTTGGATTTCGGCAGTATTCTTTCCATCTCCTCCAGACAGGGCAGGCGGTCTAGCGTGGCGTATGTGTGTGTGGGTTATTTATGAGCAATGAACACACAGAGGCCCAAGAGGGAAGACCTGCTCAGATGGGGTGTCTGAAGTTCTTGCCAGCGAAGCGAGCCTTGTCGCCGAGCTCCTCCTCAATCCTGAGTGAGAATGAGAAGAGAAGCTTGTTAAAAAACTCTACAATACTGTGCTTATAACAATACAAGCAGAGTCAAACAGTTGTATTTAAGTTATCTGTAATTGTAAATATGTAACACAGCTCATATGCAGTCATCATAAAGGCATGTTTTTGGACCAGACTTACCTGAGCAGCTGGTTGTACTTGGCCAAACGCTCAGATCGACAGGGTGCACCTGTCTTGATCTGGGAAACAAATTTGATGAGATGTAAGACGAGCCAAAAAGGAACCAGACATGAGTAAAGTTGAATTTAAAAAAATCCACTGACTCTGAGACAGTTGTACTTTATGAGATTTTACCTGTCCAGTGCAAAGACCGACCACCAGGTCAGCAATGAAGGTGTCCTCAGTCTCTCCAGAGCGATGGCTGACCATCACACCCCAGCCGTTGCTCTGGGCCATCTTGCAGCTAAAAGAAAATGTAGACATAAACCAAGACAAGATGAAGACATGCTGGTCCTCTATAAGCAGTCTACATTATTGGCTGGTTTGGTGAACACTCACGCCTGCAGGGACTCCGTCACAGAGCCGATCTGGTTGACCTTCAGCAGCAGGCAGTTGCAGGCCTTTTCAGCTACACCCTTGGCAATGCGTTTGGGGTTGGTGACAGTGAGGTCATCACCCACCACCTGGATGTCGGTGCTGGCAGTGAATTTGGTCCATGCCTCCCAGTCATCCTGGTCAAATGGATCCTCAATGGTCACCACTGGTAAAGAAGGAAATGACCACTAATTAATGATAAATATGCAGTACTCAGTCTGGCCACTTGAGGGCAGTGGAGACAAACGTTTAAAAAGGGGAAGAACTGATCAGCTTGTTGAAAACCGGGATATTTATGTACAGTCAGGTGAGTCTAAGACATTTTTATCTGAAAAAGCTGTTGTACCCTCAACACCTAATTTAACAACACACATGCACACACACTCCTGTCAATCTGAGTAATTGTAGTGGACCAGAATACAAAACAAGTCTTTACTGAAATTGTGTCTGTAATATCCTGAATGTGTGTGTGTGTGTGTGTGTGTGTGTGTAAGTGTTAAAACCATACCAGGGTAATCTTTGACAAAGCTCCTGTAGAGGTCAGCCAGCTTGTCCCCGGAGATGCAGCGGCTTGGGTCGGCAGGTGACTTGAAGTCCAGGTCGTACTTTCCATCCTTATAGAACTCGGAGGCAGCCACATCCATGCCAATCACAATCTTATCGGTGTATCCAGCCTTGGCGATGGCATTCTTCAGCAGCTCCAGAGCTGAGTCAAAAATGACACACTGTTAAGCTACGTACTCTGCTCCACTAGGCCGGCTTGCTTACACAACAGTACCTTACTTTACAGAGCAAGTCATTTATATAGCTGGCCAATTATTCAGCCATGCTTTCATCCTCTTACCTTCCTTGTTCTCCAGAATGTTGGGTGCGAAGCCTCCCTCGTCTCCAACATTGGTGGCATCCTTGCCATATTTCTCCTTGATGACGTTCTTCAGGTTGTGGTAGACCTCAGCACCAATACGCATGGCCTCCTTGAAGCTGCTGGCACCTACAGGCAGGATCATGAACTCCTGCATAGCCAGCTTGTTGCCTGCATGGGATCCACCATTGATGACATTGAAAGCCTGCGGACAAACATAGAGGATCCACTTAAAACCTAATGGAGTCACTTCTTATTATAATGGTTGTTTGGACACAATGTTATTGGGAAATGTCTGGTAGACCCATTAGGAGTCTCTGCAAAGCTTCCATGATTTAGTTAAATGCACTATCATGCTCACAGGGACGGGAAGGATGACTTCAGGGTTGCCAGCGAGGTCAGCGATGTGGCGGTACAGGGGGACGCCCTTCTCTGCTGCACCAGCCTTGCACACAGCCAGGGAGACGCCAAGGATGGCATTAGCACCAAACTTAGCTAAGATAGGAGAGAAACAAATTATGTTACTTGGTGTGTTTTCATCTTTTGACATCGGTGGTCTTCAGTTTTCTGGTGCATAAACATATTATATTATACTGCCTGTGCAAGTATTTAATTAATTTAATACACTGGTTCTGACTTGTTTATTCAATTTCTGTGAATGACCAAAAGAATGTTCCATCTTACACTTGTTTTCTGTGCCATCCATGTCCAGCATCAGCTTGTCAATCTTCTCCTGCTCCAGAACACTCACATCCTGGTTCACACACACAAAACATGACTGTTACACTGGGCATTTGTGGACAAGGAATTTACTGGGTTCAATTTGATCTGGTAAGTTCAGAGGAACACACTCCAAACCTGTTAGGGTGGTTAGTTAACACATTATACCACTGGAGTAGCAACAGTTTAACTTTCAACTTATAATGTTAAAAAGGCACAAATTTAAAAATTAATCTAAACCACTTTTCTCTGAACTGTCAGAACCTTGTATTTTGACTGACTATGTAATTTCTATAGAATTTACACACAAAAATTTAAAGTTCACATTTAAGAAATCATTTAAGCTTTTTAAGACTGGTGGATATTAGTTGAACAATAAATGGTCCTACCTTGCTAACCAGTGCAGGTGCAATAGTTTTATTGATATGCTCAACAGCTTTTGAGACACCTGCAAGGGACAAGCAGACCATGACTGACCCAGACAGAAGACAAGCATGCAGAGCAGGCGGACAGATGACTGCAGAGCACCTGATCCAAAATTCTCACTTAAATAAGTGATATTTTGCGACTGTGAGTAGGACTGTAATATCATGAGACCATGAACCATCCATGACTGTGCTCCTACATATTCTGTTGACATCTGTTAGTGCCTGCCATGGTTAGTTTCCAAAGGCCAACCCATTCTTCACTGAGCTGCTGCTCACAGCAACATGCAAAACACTCGTCCAGTTACTGAACACTTTAATTACCTGATTACACAATGCAGGGGCCAAGAATTCATTTACATATTTAACTGCTCTTTTGACTCCTAACAGGAGGAAGAGAGATGAAGGAAGTGAAAATGAGGAAATAAAAACCCAACAGAATGCATAATACAGTTAAAAGAACATGAAAGATGAGAGCAGAATAGAAGTAACCAAAAAGAAGGTGACACCAGTAAAGTCGTTTTACCTTTGCCCATGTAGCGGGTTTTGTCATTGTCGCGCAGCTCCAGAGCCTCATAGATGCCGGTGGAAGCGCCGCTGGGCACCGCAGCTCTGAAAAGCCCTGGGAGACACAGGACATTGCAACTGTCAAAAAGCTGAGCACATCTGTCCACGTTAATTTGTCAGTGTAATGGTACAGACTATGAACTGAAATGTTTGTGCGTTTTAATTTCAGGAACAAGTAGAAAAAAAAGGTACAGAGGTAACAATGCTCTGCCACAGCTGTTTAAATGTCCAAAGAGAAAAATGAAGCAGGACTTGAAACAGGGGAAACGGTGCTGGCAGAGCTGCAGATTTCTGTGATGTAACAGGGATGAAAGGCGGCCGACTGAGCATGTGCAGCTCATCTCTGCAACGATGTCAAGCCGCGCCTCTATGCAAGAGAGTGGTCATCCTAGATTCACCCAAGTGAAGAGATATTTGGGATGATCAAAAATCTATTGAGCCTGCTCAGTAGACTGGCAGAGTCTGAGGGGATTTATTGTATCGGACGGGGGAACAGAGCTACTGTCTGGGCCATGAGTTCAGGCTTAACAAATCACCTAGCAAGACAACACCTCGATGTAGAAGCTAGAATTTCTCAGACTATGATAAAATGCAGAGACGTCAATAAAATGAAAAAAATACTAATTTGATTTTTTTAACCCCACAATAAAGAGCTACTAAAATTAGATCATACTTCATTTATATCAGAGGTTCTCCACTATGCCTGTGGCCTGAGCGTAAGCAGGTTATGTAACACAGCAGCATGGTGACAGACATGCAAGCACAGTAGACTTTGGTCTGCACCGTTACTGATACCACACAATGACTGCTGGGCTTTAAAAGGAGCCAAAAAAGGGATGAGCTGTTATTTACAGTAAACTTGAAGGCCTTGGCCATCACTCCATACTAGGGAGCCAAGATGGACAGAGGGGTCTGCTCCCCACACTTCCATGTCAGTGGTCATTCAGGTTGCTTCATTAAAATTCTCAGGACATTTCATGGGGTTGAACACATCCTTTGTGTGAGCTCTTAGAACAGTCGGGCTCGCCAAAACACTTCAATCACAGCCCGGCCATTAGTTAATTGAACAACTGATATCAAATTTAGGCATACGTGTCAAACAGCTCGGCGTTTTGCTGCTGATTGCGTTGCAGCTTCATTTGCATGAATCTGGCAACTCGGCTCAACGGTTAGACGCATCTACTGTATAGTCACTGTATGTGCTCCCAGTACGAATCATTACAGTAGCGGGTGCTGCAGAGGCCGTGTGATATTACAGGAGCTATTTTCACACATGGGCCATCTGATCTGATCCACTCTGGGCCTGGGTCTGGCAACATTAACCATGACCGACTATACTAATGTTTTCACTTACTTAGCAAAGCACTTATGAACGTTATTTACCCATATGAAGTTATTACCGTAGTACTACAAACCCGACAGTGACTGCACACTTTAAATTCAGGATGGCATAACATTAAGGGTACTTAAACGAGGTATATTGAGAATACAGTACCGTTCCTGGTGTAGAGATCAACCTCTACTGTGGGGTTGCCACGAGAGTCAAAAATCTCACGAGCTTGAATCTTCAGGATGGACATGGTTCTGGTTCTGGTTCTGCAGAAGAATGAGAGGAGAGACATGAGTTTAAAGTGGATCCACAGGCCAAGCAGGCAGGTGCTTGTTGCCTGCTTCTCATACTTACTGATTGAAAACTACTGTATTAGCAGAGACTAAAACCTGCTGACAGAAATGTCAATAAAATGTGCAGTCGCAACGATAAACCATCTCCTGGATTCTGCAATTGAGTGGGGAGAGCCGTTGCCACTTGTACCAAGTGATGTGGGCTGGGCAGGATAGCAGACGCATGAGTCACACAAAGGCGTGGCTAACGCAACATAAATTAAAAAAAATCAGCAGGCCTCTCAGCGTTACTGAATATAAAAGCTTACAAAAGAGAGTTTGCAAAATTCTTGCAAAACAGTCAAGAGCAGTGTGGCCACAGTTAAAGACTCTTGATTACAAAAGTAAAAATTCTCTATAGGAAAGTGAGATAGTGAACTGGCACAATACGAGTTTGGCTTCTCTTTGTCCAACCATCACTGTACCAACACACGTTATAGGCCTTTATCTCAAGAAGCCCTTGTTATCTTTCCAAATTCCAGCGGTGGAGGTCAGAGGAGGTTTTCTAATCCAGGCTGTCGGGCTGTGACGCCGCAGGCCTATTGATTTGCATTCGTTTTGTCCAACCTCTCCTAAATGCATGCACTAATTCATCTATCCACTGTGATCGCATGGCTGAACTTTGGGTAAAATCTCCAAAGCTCAACAGGAGAACCAATGGAAAATCATCTGTACGGTCTGTGGAAACAGCCAAGAGGCAAAGTCATTAACACACACACAGACAAGGTTCTTGGGCCAGCGTATGGTCTTACATACAAATCTGGTCATTGAATATTCCAATGGGCAGATTTGGATCTCTGCAAGAAAGAAAAAAGAAATCTGGCTGATTAACCTCTTTGATAGGAACCATTTTATAAGTAATTATCGAGCAAGACACTTCAACTCCTGACCTTCAGCAGCAGCGAAGCACATGCCCAGATTATCTGGACTTTGGTATAAAATAACAGTGATGTTTCCCACTCTATAGTTTCACAGGCCAAAACAAAAATAGTATCATTTTTGTGTTGTTTGCTGCCTGATCATTGCAAACACAGGAGAGCAGAGAAGAAACCCAGCAGCACAAAATGGCAGCCATAGATAAATAAATAATTAAGGACTGACACCGGATATGTTTTGTAAATTACAGGTGTGTCCATTTGTATTGATCCTGTGTTGAGTTACATCATGACACAGCAGAATCACATTTATTAAATAATCACTTATTAGAATTTAATTTCAAATTAATTAAATCTTGCAGAAATACACTTCTATCCACATAAGCCACAGAAAAGCACATGTTCTGTGGAGGAATGACTCAGAGGAAGCGAAACATCGACGCCTGCGTAACCGTAGTACATGCAGTAATTTTCCTTTTCCTCCGGACACTCCCCCACGGCGGCTACGCGCAACCGGTGGCTTCCTCGTCCTCGCTACCGGAGGCAGGACGAGCTACGGTGCGGTGGGTCCTCCGAGTCGGAACCGCAGAAACACGCGAAGGAGAACGCTGCTGTAGCACGTACTGTAGCTGCAACCTGACGCCGCTCACACACACACACACACACACACACACACACACACACACACACACACACACACACACACACAGCTCTAAATGGACTGACATCTCGCGCTAAAAATAGACGGTGGGCTCCAAAACACTCCATGTTGGAAGCCATCAAACCGTCAGATGAGTTTTAGAGCAACGGCTGAAAAGCGAACATAAACGACAGAAGTGTCGAGGGACACAAGGGCAACACTACGAGCCCACTGTCGACGATGAAACACCACGAACGCAGTTAGAAAAGCCGAATATGAGTTTAAATTAGCACGCACGGTCGCAGAAACATTCCTTACAGCTTATCGGGCGGTGTCACGGCCTATTTTTAAATAACTACGCAGAAACACGGGAGCGAAAGTTACCTTTCCGGCCTAACTGTGTGCAAGGACGGTGCTGTCTCTCTCTCGCGCGCGTACAGGCAGAGAAGGCGCTCGTGACGCTCCGGTCCCGATAAAGGCACGAAATCAGGAAGGACCGAGGAAGCGGAGCAACGTGATTGGCTGGGACTGACTCACGAGGCAGACGACTGCGAGCAAGGGCGCACGTTCACCTAGAAGGCTTCTACATCCCGTGTGAAGGACGAAAGGATGCAGCTTATGTACATCAACACGCGCATCTGGGATGAAGATGATAAACTTCAGTGTTGTTTTTATTTAATTTATTCAGTTTGAGGTGGATGATGGGAAATGAAGTTTAAAGTTGACGTGACACATTGTAGTGAAAGATGACGCATATGTGAGTACGTGCAGAGGAGCAGGCAGGAATTTCCAGTGCGGTGGAGCGTTTTTGGTCACATGGCACCTGCGGCCACGTTTATAGGCTTTTTACAAGAGCCGTGTCAATGAAGAGGTGCACAAGTCCACAGTGACCACGTCTCGAAATTACTGGATGGAAAATGAATAAAACCACAAACCTTCAGAGGCATTTTAAGAATCATTTTTGAACACGAGCTGTCACACAAAATCTACAAACAACAGCACTCTGTAGGAATAACAGGAATACGTTTAACGTTCCTTTTGATGGTTACCATAATGTTGAGTAGAAGATAAATTGTTATACGCCTTTATTACCTTTTACAAGTTTCTTTTTACAGTAGGACCACAAAGAAGGACTTAAGTGAGTGGATGCAGCAGCTATGAACTCATAAAGAGACTGCAGTGAATCACAACATGAGTGAACAGTGGGTTTCCCCTCAACCGTCTGACGTCGCCTTACTACAGGTCGCGGACTTCCTGCGCCTGCGCAGTGCAGCGAGCGCAGCATCCGTGGCGCATCGGCGCTGCAGCAGGATCGGTGATGGAAGCCTGCTGCAGTGACCTTGAGAGCCTGCGAGTGTCACGTGCAGCTGCGCCACCTGCTGCTCGGACGCTGTCACAGCCAATGCACACGTTTCCGAATAGAAGAGAAATAGAAGCAAACATTAGAAATGCGTCCATAAATAATCTTGTTATTCACTACATTAAATATATATAGAATTACCTTGTCAGTTAAATGGCAGAATATGCAAAACTAAGAAAACACAATACCAATACTACACCATAAAGTTATATAAGAAAGAAAAAAGAAGTAGAAAGAATTATTAAACAATATGTTGTCATTGTTGTTAGTGTAAAATTATTACAGCTGCTTATTATTATTATTTATTTGTAAGCAGCATTCAGATTTAAGTGAAGGAAGTATTTAGGTTAAGTCAATACAAGTTCCTTTAAAAGCATTACTTACTCTTTCATTTGTAAAATAATTATTAGTAATAATGTTTCTTAGAAGTAAAAGTACAACAAAACGTCTATCTACATTACCAACTACACTTAATATCCCAACATTCGTGAAATAAATGAAATGAAAACATTGACCTGCTGGTGGCACTAAAGGAAAACATAAAAACTGATCCATCGCTTATGGACCTTGAACATAAACTTGCATAAACCTGAATGTTTTTGAGACACAACTGTGTGCTGGCACTAGAAGAAAAAAAATAGATCATCATATTTGTGTCGAACCTCATGGCGATTCTTGTTAAAATATTTTGGTCTGAACCATCTGACGGACTGATGTTGCCACAAGCTAAATATGTAGACGAGGACCCTCAGTAAAAACAGAACACAGACAGAGACAGAGGACGGACTCAGAACCTGCTGAGCGCTGCACCCACAAGGTGAGAGGACAGGTCCCCGGAGAGTGGTTAGAATGGGGGGGGGTCAGAGATGCTCTGTAACGCTCGTCTTCAAGCACCCAGTCACCCTGGACACGTGTTCAGGCGGAGGAGCTGAGGCGTGAGCTGGAGCGCTAGCAGGAGTGGACCATCCTACGCTGACCTTTGAACCCTTTCTGTGCCGTGGGGCACACACGCTGCCAGCACTTCCAAATTCAGGCTCAGACAAAATAACTTCCTTTTTTTAGTCCAAGAGCTTCGAGCAAACTGAAATGAATTTCCTAAGATGAGTATTTCCCCACCGCGTGAAACGTCGAATTGGCCTCAGTCAGCAAATAAAACCCACTATCATGTATTGTTGAACTTACTTAAAAGCTGATTAGATCAGCTTCCTCTGAACAGGTTCTCTTTTCTGCCTGTGCTGCTGCCACAGGCCCTGACGATGCCGTTTCCACTGTTTTTCCACCAGATCATCACCGGATCCCTCCCCTCACCTGCTGCTTACGCCCTCCTTCTTTGCTGTCTCTGATTCGGACCTGAGGATCTCTGCGGTTCATTCCTATAAGTTTGAGTTTTGAGTGACTAGTGCTGGACGTCAGCCTGGAATAAGCACCTTCAGCATTTAGTATTTGTCTTCTCCAGCAGATTCATCTCTGAGCTATTTAAGTTGTCTTGACTTGATTTGTGTATCGCAAACAGCTGAGGGTTTCTACTTTGGCAGTGAGCTTAATTTGCAGCGGGAGGCTGGATAATTTTGCGTGCAACTGTGAAATGTCTTCAGGTTGCGGTCACAGTCGAAGTCCCAGCCCCGGATGACTTTACATTACACCGTGAAACAGGCGGCGTGAAAATGGACGCCATTCGTTTAAATTCCGGCCTGACCTCCTCCTATGATTCTGGGAAAGACTGACGTGACAGCACTGGGCAGCTTCCAGGTGTGAACACGTGCAGCTGTGAATGTAGGACGTTTATGAAAGAAGCCTTCACGCTCAGCGGAGCCTGGTTAAAAGGGCAAATAACCACTTAATTTTCAGTTCTGTTGTGAGCGAGCCAGCTGAACCACCGTTCGGTATGTTTTCAAGCATAAAAAAACCATTCTGACCACAGTGAAGAGGCAGAATTTGCGGGCCGAGAAACAACTTTCCTATTTTGCACGGTTTAGAAGCGAGTCTTTCCACGCCAACATCTGCATTCATGCCTGACGTGTGCGGAGCGTTGTTGTGCAGTCGTGTGTCATCAAAGCGCCTGCAGCGTCTGAGTCTGAAGCTAAAGGAGGGCTCCGTTTATTAGAGGGCTCGTCTCCCCAATGCACACAGTGTAGAAACACAATCTGCTGCTGAATCACACGCGTCGGGCTCGGACCCTGTGGCTTTTAAATGACTGCGTTCACACTTAGCTGCCGCCGTGACGCCACCAGAGTCCACAAAGCCTCGACGGCTACGCTGTCGTCAATGCGAACGGCCAACCTGCTGATTTGCCAGGGCTCGTTCTCTAAGTGCTGCCGTGTGCGCGTTCGGGGGGGGCGCAAAGCTGCGGCTTCTTAATGGGCTCAGACGCCGCGCGTGAGGTAAAAGGTCCTCTGTGACTTCACCCGAGGAGCTCGGCTCCGCTCTCCTCCCCCTCGGTGAATTCAAAGCAGGTTTTAGCGGCTTTCAGGTGATGACGGGCGAACAGATAGAAGGAATCAAGAGGGAGGTCAACAGATCAATAGAAGCCTTTGATCACTGTGTAATTCAATCAGAGAGCAGCGGTAACAGGACCAAGCAACAAATGACCCCCCCCCCCCCATCCCCCAACAGCAACTAAATATTGTGATTGTGAAGTTGAGCAATCACACACACACACACACACACACACACACACACACATTGACATATTTCCATATCCAGGGTGAAACCTACGTGTTGCAGCTGGTTTCCCTGAACAGGTGGCACCAGTCAGACTGTTATTTGCCTGGGTTCATTATCTTCCTCCTGGAGCCCATCAGGATGACAGCCGCCCACTGCAGCAGGCATGAACGTGCCTGTGTGCTGCTCTCCTCCAGCGTCTCACTGTCTGCGCTTAGTTGAGCTTTCGTGGCTGCGGAGCGATCCGCAGACAATTACGCGTTTTTGACTTCATGATATTTCAGCGTAACTGTTGCTGAGCAGATACTGCTGATCACACGGTGGAGCGGTTTTCCTGCCGTTTGGAGGCAGTCTGGGCGTTGAAACACCTCCCTTCACTCACAGCTTAAATCGAGAGCCAACCTCTCAGAGGTGTCTTGTCTGGAGGGACGCAGTCGGCGATGGAGGTTCCGTTCGTGTTCGTGTCCGCCGTCCTGGCGTGCGTGGCTGGCGCTGACATTCGTGACCACGGCATTCACTGGACCTACTCAGGTACACACTTTGGCTTCTGAATCACGCGCGAGCTTCTTTTCTTCACTTTAATTGACTTTGGCCAGCGCTCCGTGCGTAAAACGCGCGTCGCGCAATTTATTTTAGTGTGAGAGAAAAGAAAGTGCACAAAATGGACTTTTGCAGAGTTCCTTAAGTGTTTCTAGCCTTTTATTATCATCAGACATCCACCGGTGCCATTTGGCGGCCGGAGGTTCTCAGTTACGCGCGATGCCAAATTGCGCAATTGCCAAACCTCAGAGAATCTGTTGGTGAACAGAGAGTCTGTGGTAAATATATTCGGAATAAAAACTACAGGAAAACACAGCTGAACGTAACCGACTCTCCACTTAAGTTTAACGTGGATAGAAGGAGTCTGTAAGTGGGCGACGCCGGCGACGCGCTGATAGATGCTGATCCTTGTCCACACAGAGGGAGCGCTGGATCAGATGCACTGGCCGGACATGTATCCTGCGTGCGGAGGCAAGAAGCAGTCCCCCATTGACATCCAGCGGCGCAGCGTGAGGCACAACCCCGACATGTTACAGCTGGAGCTCAAGGGATATGATGCTCAGAAAGGGAATTTCCTCATGTCCAACAACGGACACTCGGGTAACAGAAGCACACGACCGCATGTTAATAAAGCCTTCTGCGACTATTGGAGTTTTCAGTGTGTGGGTCTTCACATTTAAAGGTCTCATAATGAACCAAAGTCTCTGAGCTGCACATTCCTTCATCCTCACTGCTTTATTCTCTCTATCAGGACCTCACTCAGGCTAAATGCACACGTTTCTATTCTTTTTGTTTCCATTAGTCCAGATTGATCTGCCTCCCACTATGGTGATCACCAAAGGCCTCCCAGGGAAATACACGGCGGTGCAGATGCATCTGCACTGGGGCGGCTGGGACCTGGAGGTCAGCGGAGCAGAGCACACCATCGACGGCATCCGTTACATGGCCGAGGTGATGAAATCATTACGCTGAAGGTTACACACCGACTGGTGGCACGGTGGGTGGCGTCTAACCCTGGAACCTTGTCCCGCAGCTCCACGTCGTCCATTACAACTCTGACAAGTACAAGAGCTTTGCCGAAGCCAGAGATAAGTCGGACGGGCTGGCGGTGCTGGCCTTCTTCTATGAGGTACATCAACCACACGCCCTTCTTCCTGTTTTCTTCCACCGAGGTTGCTCAACCTCTGCCCTGAAGCCTGCACTTATGTAGATGGATGACATCAGTTACGCGCCGCGGTCGCGCGCCGCGGTCGCGTGCCGCGGCGCGGCCTCGCTCTTTGAAGTGCGCGGCGGCTCCGGCCGGGTCGAGCGCTCCCGGCGTCCAGCTGCCCGGCGCCGGCGCCCGCTCCCAGGGGGCAGCTCTCAGCTGGGAGAGGTCAACGCTGCACATCTGGCAGATGTGGCAGAGCTCAGCAGCAAACGCCCCCGGCCCGGGCGAAACCTGAATCTGACGAGCAGAGGCTCAAGGTAGAAAGGATCTAGAGGGGGAACTAGAGGTACCTGTGAGAACCGCGCTGGACTAGTGCGATTCAGACAGGGAGGCTTTAAGATGAAGAGACGTTGATAGGGTCAGTGTCTGTTTTCGTCTGAGTGAACGCCCTTCTCTTTCTCATATTGATCTCAAGCAGCTCAGTTTAAAAATACACTGACTCAGAACCGGCTTTCCTTTGCTTCCAGGACGGACACTTTGAGAACACCTACTACAGTGACTTCATCTCCAACCTGGCTAATATCAAATATGCAGGTGAGTTACGAGTTGTTTACAGCCGAGAGGGCAAAGAAACACATTTCACGTGTTTTCTTCCCTCTGCTCCACAGGTCAGTCCATGAACATATCCAGCATCGACGTGCGCTCCATGCTGCCAGAGAACCTCAACCATTTCTTCAGATACCAGGGCTCCCTCACGACGCCGCCCTGCTACGAGAGCATCATCTGGACCGTGTTCGACACGCCCATCACGCTGTCGCACAACCAGGTGGGGGCGCCGCGCATGCAACCGTGAAGGGGCTGAAGGGGCTGCGTCTTGAGGTTCCTCCTCTCTGTCCTCAGATCAGGAAGCTGGAGAGCACGCTGATGGACATCGACAATAAGACCATCTGGAACGACTACCGCATGGCGCAGCCTCTCAACGACCGCGTGGTGGAGTCCTCCTTCCTGCCGCGCCTCGGGAAGGGAAGTATGTACAGTAATGGGCTGTGACAGCGTGCTTTCAGTGCTTTCACAACGGGAAACAGTGATTTATTCCCCAGAACTGACGTGGAGAAACTCCCAAACCCCCGAACTAATCCGCCTTCCTTTTCGTTCCCCTTTTCAAGCATTCTGTCGACAAGACGAAATCGAATCCAAGCTCCTGAAGATCGAGGGCCTCATAACATCTCTAGGAAAGCACTTGGTGTCAGGTGATATAGCACTGAATTATAAAAGATTTAAAAACGGAAACCTTAAAAAAGGTTCTTATGTGTGTTTTTCCTTTTCTTCAGGTGGGATCTCTCCATCGAGGCCCACTAAAAACGGTGAATTGTCTTTCCCTGTACATGTGATGCTGTGGCGGTTTCCAGTTAGACAGTTGTTTCTCGAGCGGCTTCGGACGTTATCACGCCATTCAATGGTCATTATCAGTGGTTAGCAGCCCATACGTATGGGCCGGCAGGTGCCCATCTACCTGCTGGCAGCGGTGAATAGGTGCAGTAGGTCCTCTTCATTGATTCATAAGGTTGATCACGGCTCGGATGATTTAACCAGCAGAGTCAGTAGGGGCGCTGTTGAGCGGTTGTTGTTCCGACGGGAGGATCGAAGTTTTTGATTTTGATTTATTAGCGAGCAAAACTTAGCAAGTAGCTAGCGGTATTGTGTTAGCTAACTGTAACCTGAACCCCCCACCCGTTATCCAGCCCTAACCCCAACCACAATAACCTATAATGCTGCTTAACATAGCAACTTAGCTAGCTGTTAGCTGTTCGCGAGGAGGCAGAGCAGGCACCTACTGGCCCATTCGAATGCGCTGATAAGTTCTGATCAGCCCATTCGTAATGGCTGATAACATCCGTAGCGGGTGGTTTCTCACTAATGTGCCACTTCCTGTCGTCCTCAGAACCCCACGGCCTCTTTCCTCTGGTGCTCAACTTCCAGGAGAGAAACTACGTCAGCTACGCGCTGGCCCGCCTCAGCCACGGCCTGCAGCTGGACTCCTTCACCGCCTGCATGCACGTGCTGCCCCAGTCCGAGGGCGTCAACACCGTCGTCTCCTACTCCAGCAACGGCAACGACAACGAGCTGCTGATCTCCATCGGCGAGGACCCGTTCGCGCGGGAGGTGGGCCTCTGGATCGGCAACGAGTTCGTGAACCTGCCGCACGGCGTCGCGGCCGGCGGCTGGGCCAACTACTGCGTCACCTGGTCGTCGCACACGGGCGGCGCCGAGCTGTGGGTCAACGGCATGGTGGGGGAGCAGCGCTACCTGCGGCGCGGCTACACCATCAGCGCCGGCGGCGTGCTCATCCTGGGCAAGGACCAGGACGGGCTGCTGGGCATCTCCAACGCCGACGCCTTCGTGGGCAGGATGACGGACGTCAACGTGTGGAACTACGTGCTGACCACGGCGGACATCCGCGACCAGATGTCGTGCGACCGGAACAACAGCGTGGGGGGGAACGTGTTCAGCTGGGGAACCACTGAACTCAGCCTTTATGGGGGGGTGCAGCTGGACACGCACTACAGGTGCTCCTGAACCAGGCCCAGGATGTGCGTTTAACAGCAGAATGATAATTACAGATTGAGAGCTCATATTTGATAAGATTGTTTCTACTGTGTCGTCTACTCATGTCTTTGTATTAATAATAAAGGTTTACAAGTGACTTGGTGGGAATCCTGTTTGACCTTTTGACCCACAGGACAGAACAGAACACGCTGGATAAACATGGCGCTCAGAATAAAGAACACAGGCTGCATTCACGGGCTTCCAGCCCGTCTCCATCCCGCCCACAGAGACCACTTCCTCCCCCCCTCGCTGCCGGGCTCCTTCAGAAGGCCGTGGCCGTGGCCCCGCTCCCCTCCAGCGGCAGACCCCCGTCGACCAGCCCGAGCTCCACTTTGTTCCTCTTGGCGAACATGTGGCAGATCTCCAGGAAGGTCCTGTTTTTGGTCTCCGGGACCAGCAGCCAGATGTAGAGCAGCGTGACAAGGCAGACGACGGCGAAGAGGATAAAGCAGTAGGGGCCCAGGCCTCTCTGGAGGGAGAAGGGGAAACATGAGCACCGTGTCCTCAAGATGAAACGCTGTCAATGCAGCTGGACTTAAACAGCTGGAGAGGATCAGGTTAACTGTGATTTACATGGAGATTTCACTGGAATGGAGTGTTTTGGGTTCGAGCGAGTCGCACACAACTCGGGGGAGGTGTAAACAAAAGACGAGCTAGATGTTTGCGTTTACATGACTGGGTCGATTAGAGAAGACACAACAACACATCTGCTCTCAATAAACAAGAGCCGGAGACGGTTCTGAGAAGAAAACAAACGTGTGCATGAAATATTGTTAAATCTTTGAGGCTAAGAAGATTATTTCCTGTTTGGTCGTTTAGGCTTGTCGTCCTCCCCCACTCTCACTCTCCCTCCCCCATTTAAACGTCTTATTTTGTGTTCTCCATCCAGTATTACCATGGATGTAAGTCAAAGGAAAAAGTAAGACATTCCAGATTAGAACAAGATCAAAACCAGGCTCGAATATGAAAATGGAACATGAATGAGAGTCTCCTGATTCAAATTCAGATTCAGCTCCATGAACTACGGAGATCATGGACATAAACGAAGCAGTGTAAAGCTACGGGTTTTAGATTACTTTGCTGTGAATCATTTTGCATTACAGATCTGGGATCAGCCTGGACGCACCGCCATGTAGGGGAAGACGAGGCCGACGGTGAAGTTGCAGAGCCAGTGGACGGCGCCCGCCACCATGAAGGCGGCAGACCTGCCCGACTGCCTGAACATCTCGGTGGTCACCACGGAGGGGATGGGGCCTGCAGGACACACACACACACACATACACACACACACACACACACACACACACACACACACACACACACACACACATACACGCACACACACACACGCACGCACACACACGCACGCACATACGCACGCACGCACGCACACACACACGCACGCGCACACACACACACGCACGCACACACACGCACGCACGCACACGCACGCACGCACGCACGCACGCACGCACGCACACACATACACGCACACACACGCACGCACACACACGCACGCACATACGCACGCACGCACACACACACACACGCACGCGCACACACACACACGCACGCACGCACGCACACACACACACACACACACACACACACGAGACACTTCATCACACTGAGGTCTCAAACAGCTGAGCGTAGATGGACGAGAGATATTATTATGTCTGGTCACGTCTAAACAACACTTGGGCTAATGGAGCGGCCTGTGTGTAAACAGAAACGTGGGGTCAGACTCACTGGGTCCTATGGCGTGTCCCATGATGTAGACGATGACACAGGCGATGCTGAAGTACGGCATCCAGGTCACACGGTCCTGTAAACACAACCCAGCACTGCTTATTGCTTCTACGCAAGACCAGATATGTAAAAATAAAGCTCCCTGGCAGCTGCAGAGTCCTCCCTCCGCGGATGATTAATGTGTTCATTATGAGCCTGTACTGCTGCCCAATGCCTTGGATCCAGGTGAGATTGCAGGTTGTGCTTGTGCCTAATGGCCTGTCTGTCTCATCATTCGGCGAGGAGCTCTACTTAATGTCTCAAAGTTCTCATGAGCCCAGCAAACAGCGTGTGAGGTGCTTGTTTTGTTCTCAGGTGCTGTGGTCTCGTCTCTGACCACAGAGTCAAAGCGCTGACGTTCAGCTTTAAGGGAGGGATATGTTCAGAATGGCCTCAGTTTATACAGATGGGAAAATCCATTAATAGCTTGGACCCTGACTATACATTGACTACTACAGGGACACAGACCCACGACCTATATATCAGCATTTCCATTCTTTAAGCTTTGTTCTTGAACACATTTTGCCTCATTTGCTAACTAGACTTCAACACAGCTTGTTAGTAGCTGTAAGAAGACTGACTTCACATCAGCCTGAGCACATCCTGGGCACATACTGCTCTCTGTGGGCCGTACAAAGGTACTAAAAATAGTATTTGTTTTATTGAGCAAAAAAAGTTTGTTCCCTAAAATGTCTGCTTATGTTTATGTACAAAAAGCTACAATTCCTTCATTTCTGATTTAATGTGGATATGTTTTAATTGCTGAATGTCAACACTCTGCTATCATTGCTGAGTTCGAAGCACTGGCTTTGCTTTGAATTTTAGAGAACAATCTATA
Source organism: Betta splendens (assembly GCF_900634795.4). Taxonomy (NCBI): domain Eukaryota; kingdom Metazoa; phylum Chordata; class Actinopteri; order Anabantiformes; family Osphronemidae; genus Betta; species Betta splendens. The sequence continues at coordinate 5,823,718 of NC_040887.2, read as the reverse complement.
TTTTATGAGCTTTGGTATTCTATTACACAAACATAATAATCGCATAATAATGCCACGATTCTTTGTAGACGACATATCTGAGCCCGTAACATCCAACAGGTTGCGATCTGCACACTAGAGGGAGGCAGAGTCACATGCACAGCGTGGCAGTGAGCCGGTACCTGGAGGCCGAGGCTGACGGTCAGAAGCACGCACGCTCCACAGCAGATCCCAAAGCCGCAGAGCAGGAGCAGCCGGCGCCCGGAGGCCTCCACCACGAACACCTGGGTTCAACGACACCGGTAAAGAGCTACGGTCGCCTAAAGAACCCCTACAACACAGCTTCACGTCCCATGCTGTATGTCCCACTGGTAGCTTTTCAGACTGGACTTCAAGGGGCACTTACAGCTGCTACAGTCACGAGTACGTTCACTGCTCCTGTTCCAACGATGACGTACTGGACGTGGTTCTCCTGGATTCCGGCAATGTTGTATATGTAATTTGTATAGTAGTAGACCTGAGGAGGGAGAGAGAGGAGCATGAGACTAACTAGCTGCTGCTATAGTTGAACTGGTGAAAAGCAACTGGACCGGCAGGCCTCACCGCATTAACTCCAGACAGCTGCTGGCCCATGTTCAGGACGACGACGGTGACCAGCTGCCAGCGGAGCGAGCGCTGGGACAGCAGCGAGAGGGCCGACAGACGGCCTTCGTCCTTCTCCGACTGGTCCTCCACACGCATCTCCTCCAGCTCTGCGTCCACGTCGTCCCGGCCACGCAGACGCTGAAGCGCTTAGTGTGACACAGCAGAATGCGGGTTACAAAGCACACGGCACCGCGCACAGTGCAGCTTCTTCTTCTGTTTCCTAACCTTTCTTTGCTCTGGTCTCGTCCCCCCTTTGGATCAGCGTGTACCGGGGGCTCTCTGGACAGAAGGGCAGCATCAGGAGCTCTATGGCAGCAGGAATCCCTGTCAAACCCAGCAGGAGGGTCCAACCTGCACACACAAGGAAGAGAGGTTTGACCCACGGGGTCAAAGTAGTCCAATAACGGACTAATAAAAGTTGTGTAACTTTCACTGATGTCACTGATACCTTCTCTGTTGCCCAGTATTTCTCGGAGGCCCAGCACTTGTGCACTGAGGATGCCGATGGTGATGAAAAGCTGTGGAATGATGCCAATGGCTCCCCTCAAGTTTTTGGGAGCAAGCTCTCCCAAATACATGGGCACCACTTGTGACGAGAGACCTGCAGATATGCACGAGTAGCATCAAGCTGTGTGTTCTTCAACGCATCCATTTTGACTTGAACAAACGAAAACACAGCGTCCAACCTGCACAGATGCCAACTATGAACCTCGCCAGAATGATCATTTCGAAACACTTGGCAACCTCACTGGCTCCCATCATCACAGCCGGGACGATGGAGAAGACGTTGTTGAAGAGGAGAGTCCCCCTCCTGCCACAGGGTCAACGCGTTTCAAGTCAAACAAGGTAAGAGCAGCGAAGGCTTTAGAATCACACTGCATAACTTGTGCTACCTCCCCAGTTTGTTGACCAGTGGCGTCACCATCAAAGAGCCAAAGAAGCCCCCTAACGGGTACATGGACACAGTCAGAGACCACAGTAGAGTCTGGAGGTTGGCATCCATTTCTATTTCATACCGGTCCCGGTAGGTGAAGAAATAGAACGTCTGCATGAACTGAGCAGAGTGGAACAGCAGTGTTCGAGTGCATGGAGATGTCGTAAAGCGTGTTCAGTACAGTACGAGCTTCAATGTGTTACCGATGCCGGAGCGTTGACCACGGCCACGTTATATCCGTACTGAAAGGACGAGCCGAACGCAGACACCAGCGCCGCCAGAGCCAGGACTGCAGTCAGTCGCTGTTGAGGGAGGTCAGCGTTTACTGTGAAGCCTCTCAAACCTCATGTCACACCTGACAGTCACCAAACGCACGAGGAACTCACCCCTGGCCTCTCCACCGGCTGCGCCCGTTCCTCCTGCCTGTCCGCCATGGCTTTGCACTGGTCACCGTCACAGCGTGCTCAGCTTTTAATGACAACACTGGCCTTTGGACATGGGGCATATGTGTGTAATCAGAAAATGCTGTTGTATATCTCAGTTTTATTGTGCATTACCTCATAGTCATCACTTAAGGCTGGACTTATGTTCTCATGATTATGATAAAGTCAGTTAAGCATCTTTATTGTCTCTGCACCTGCACGTTGGTCTGAACACATGCTCTGAAAAATATCATCATTGACGAAATTAGCTCCAGAGAATTAGGAATTAACTGAATGTACAAGTGTTTGAACAATTATCAAATAAACTGTGGGAAATAGTTCATAAGGATCTGAAGATGTAGATGATGTGAGTGAGCGTTAGCGGGTGTTTTTTTAAAATAATTTGTCTTCTGCTTCTCTCCACAAAAACCAGGGAGAAAATTCCAGAGCTGCTTCCTAGAAGCGCTGACAGCCCGATGAATAGTGGCCCCATGTGTTACAGTGAATCCCTGTAGTACGGTAGTGAATTAATTGGGCAGAGGAGCAGCAGGGCAGAGAAAGCAGACCCTCCTTTAGCGCCCCAGCCGGCTCCGGTTACTCCGTCGTCAGCCCAATCTCGCAGCACATACAGTGGATTCAGTCCTGCAGGAAACACGGTGTCGGTGTCAGTGTCGGTGCTGTGTGCGACCTCTGCTGTCCTCAATGACAAAAGGCTGTTTACGGGCCAGTTCAAATGTCATCAGCATAAACCCAGTGCACTTCTTCATTCCGCTCAGACATGTCATCCGGTGTGTGCTGTCACAGCTACTGACCATTACTCCACAACAGGGCTAAAATTAGCCTGAAGGAGGCATTTGGAGTCCTGTTTTTCTGTGCCTGAAGTTTGGATCTGTTTAGACAGAGGTTAGGCCCAGATGCACTCCTAGACCTGTGCCAGACAGGAATCCTCTCAAGGTGCTGTAGCAGTGTAATGAAGTCTGTCAAACCTCACATAAACCATTACTGCAATTATTCCATTCACTCGTGCCTTGACGTAACAGCAACAGACACGGTCCATAAATCTAATTGCAATAATGCCACCTACACAACACTTGCCCTCTGTGAGAGTCAGACAAACAATAATGAGGAGGAGGATAAGAGGGAATTAAGTGTCATCATTCCTCCTTCACCTCCCAACAATCACCACAGTAATGAATCTTAGTTGAATATGGCACAGAGACAGGCTTGTTAAAACTCAGCGAATGCTGAGACAATATTTACGAGCTGAAGCTGAGCTGAGCTACTGGACATTGTAGGTAGCTCCAGAGTTCAGTGGGATTGACCTTCTTTTTGCTGGTATGCGCTTGACCTTTAGCTAAGTTGAGGAAAAGAGCCAGGTCAGCACAGGTCAGAGAAGTTAGACTCGTGAGAAAGGTTTGGGTTTGAAGAAGGAAGGACGACATGTGATGATAATTCATGGTCCGCCTGACCACAATGACAGCAGTGACGTAGCAAAGGCTTGTGTAACGACTGCCTGAGACATGTTGCAACATGTGACATGTTGTTTTAGAGGAATTAGAAATCATGAAAATGTTTCATAGGTAAATATTCTGGGCGCATATTCCAGAAAAACAGAAAATGGGCACAAACATAAGCAAAGTTGTATTTATTTTTTAAGATTTGCAGATGAAAGTATGTTTCTCTCACACAAACCTTTTTTAACACAGCCATCATCCTGGTAAAGTGACCATACAACATGACTGGAATATTAGGTGTTCATTCAACCAGCCACTTAGAGTGGAGCACAAACACACTGGACTCAGTTATGTTGCAGAGCAGGAAGAAGTTTCTAAACATCTTTAGACAACTTTGTCTTTCTGACATGAGCTCTTGTTAATTCTATTTCTTTATAACAAACAACAAAAGACTCATGGTGAAATATATTCATTATAGTCAAATCATGTAGTTCCAGGGTGTGATTGTAACTTTCTGTGAAAATCTAGTAACACAACACACAGTCAGGTACGTCAATGTAACTACTTCCCCCATAAATACAGTACATATTACTCTGTGGGACAAAAAAGGGATTCATTTCAAGTGATTTCACATAATTACATTATAAATAAAGCTGCTGAACTGTTTTAGTCTTCAACGGAAAACACAAAACAACAAAGAAGACATAGTTTCATACACAGCAATGCTATGAAAAGATTTATGTATATGTGCAATTTACTGCAGGTCCTCTACATTCACCGCTTGCTGGTGTATATTCAGGCAAAGCCCGTCATCTGGCACTTGCTGTACTGAGGTTAAATGTAAAGTGAACATCATCCACGGCTCCCTTCATGTCGTACTTCATCGTCTGCATCATCTGGTCTGGGCTTGGCCGGTGCTGCCCTCCTCTTTGCGTATCAAGGTGTCCTGTCCCGGCTGCAGCCTGTGAGGGACGATGTCCGAGTACTGCGCCTCTGCTCGATGCTTGCAGCAGAGGCAGAGTGCGGAGCACAGGCGTTTACGGATTGGCTGAGTACACAATACAAACATGATGCAGTTGGCTGCTCCCTGCAAGGTGTTTCCGATGCCCTGTTGGGTAAAAAAGGAATTCTTTATGGGAAGCGTAGCAAAAACAGACTGAAAATTAAGCTGAAAATATATAAATGTGTTAATGATAAACATTTTGATAATATAAAGATGCTAATAATTGACTTGAGGCTTTCCAACCAAAGTTAAAAATCCCAGCAACCTGTATTATTAGACTTTGTTTTAACTGAACATCACTGGCATAAAGAAGCTGCTTGTACTCACGTGTAGCGTAACCAGCACTGGGTTCTGTCGCACTGAGGAGTCGGCTAGCAGCAGTACGAAACGCACTGTGCTCCAAATGCGCAGAATGATGAACATAATGGGAATGAGGGTGAGCTTCACATCAGCCATAGAGGAAAAGGCCTGGGACGGAGGCCTGTTGGCCAGAATGGGACGGTACTCAGAAAGGGCAACGTGCTGCATTGGAGAGAGCACCCATTAGGTTTGACTGCTTTTAGTCATTCATTTAAATATATATTCATGTTTGTATTGTATGTATTTCATACGTCTAACACAGCAAATTCAATATAAATATTGTTCCTGGACGATGATGAAAGGTATTAGAAGAAGAACGTGGTTTATTTATGAGTGCTAGACGCAAAGATATATTTCCAGCAGGTCGTAACCTGGTTTGGTTCTCACCGCTATGTGGATGTGTCTTTTGATCAGGATGTAAAGGACAGGGAGGGTGATGTAAGCCAGGAACTCCCAGATCTTTCCGGTCAGCAGCATCCACAGAACCCGATCTTGAGCTTGGATCCTGACCCAGCACCAGCCCACAGACACCTCAGACGCATCATAGCCAATTTTGTTTAGCGACACAGCTGCAACGGTGATGATCAGAGGAACACCCCAGCTAGATGAAACAGAGGGTTCACAAAACTAACAGTTTAAAACAATTCTTTTAAGAAATTTTTCCAAAATTGTGCAATGTTATTATGTCCAGAAACGGATTCTAGCCACTCTAGCTTGAACACTTTTATTCCACAATGGTAGCCTGACATAACAATTTCAGTGTGACATTTAAAAGACAGTTACCTACAGTTAGAAGAAAAAAATACTAAATTGAAGAACAATTAAAGTTGTAGTTCTAAACATGTATTCTACTCTTGCTACCTCCAGTAGTGGTATCAGTTACAAACGTGTGAATCTCTAGATATTCTATGTTTATGATTAAAAAGGTCAACATTAACAAACGTGGCACAGACACGTGAGACCATGTGATAGATTATCTTGTGTCATAGTGCAGATCAAGTCACAACCACAACAACTCAGCATTTTAGGAAGCTGTGTTAGCTATGTTTCCCTTTAGGGCATTGCTTCTCTTAACAGGCCAAGTTAAAAGCGCATGCTATTTTTACAGCTCTACTTGAGACCTAGCTGTGGGTGTTCTATAGATACAAATTTCATGAATGCTTCTGCTGTTGTGACATTCACACTGGGATTCATTAAAATTAAAATTAATGAATTAAAATTAGAACAACAACCACAGACACTGTGCTGGCGAGGAGCCGCGATTGGAAATGTTCTCATGGCTAAACAAAAAGATCAATGAAGCAGCACAAAAAATACCACAGCAGAAAATTCACTCTCCTTACCAATTTACAATCAACATAGACAACTGTTGTTAATAGTAAGATACGTGACGTAAAGAGACCTAACAATAGATGGCTTTTAAAATGGAAAAAAATGGAACTTCTTTTTAAAAAAAATAATTTCTACGTTTAATTCTAAAATGAGGTACAAAACAGAAATTTTACCTAAAAGACATGAATGATATAATCGGTGATTAGGTCAACAGCTTCCGGTTTAATAAAGTTTTTTTTAAAAAAACAGTCATAATGATGGGTCTCACATTCTTAGCAGAGTGAATTACACTTGTTGGAGGTACTTTAACTTGTAATGCAAGTATTTTTGCACTGTTGAAACTACGTCCGCACTCCTAACTCACGCGATACTCCGCGTACACTGTTACCATGGAAACACTCCTCGAAGCTAGCATCGCTAACTTTACGCTTTCAACTTGGGTTTCTTTTACTGCGAGCACAATTAACCACCTTAAATATCAACCCCTCGTGGAAAGCAGTTGCTACAGGCATGTTTAGCCTATTTACTGAAAACACTGCCAATAATAATTCACTCGTCTCCTCAAATTTAGACGAAATAATACTGTAAACGCGTTTTATGATGTGGGTTACCATGGTAACCAAACTATTAGCGCCAGGTTAGCCAAGAGGCGACTATTGAAAGCTGCCGTACTTTACTTTCTTGAGTAGCAAAATAGGCAAATTCTGACTATTATTACTTGATACTGCTCTCCAAAGTACAACATTAATACGGAGTTCAACCAAGCAGGTTGTCGTCACGAGACAGTTAAATATGAAACTTTATTTAGATAGACGAACTAACCCACCGTTCACCTGCTGCGCAGCACGCAGTTCGCTAAATTAGCGCAGCCGCCAGTTTGCTTTAAAGCGCAGCATTCTTACCTGACAACGTGGAAAATCAGCACCAGGTTGTCAGCAAGTCTTTGGCTGGACCTCACGATGAAAACGTACAGATACACCGCGATGGCCACGGTCCAGAAAAAGGAGCTGGTGTTGGCGAACGTGGAAATCGCCCCCTGGACGACGCAGTCCAGCGAGTCGCCGCGGAAAGATTTCCAAACCCCGAAGGCGTAGGACACGGCGGAGAGCCAGTCCGCCACGGACAGGAAGACCAGGAGCTTCCTGGGAGTCGTCCTGAGGTCCGACCACACGCAGTAGGTGAGCAGGATCAGAGAGGAGCCCACGAACGACAGCGCACACGACAGCAGAACCACCACCTGTTCGGAAAAGTAAACAACTGTGTGGTTGCCGCTCGCCATCGTGTCGTCGCGCCACTGTGCGCGCGACCTATCGCCTCGCGCCCACAGGTGCGTCTTGTCAACTTAAACGCAAGTCGGACGTCCGCGCGCTGCCTTCATGTCGCCGAACAAATCTCCTCGGCTCGGCGCAAACACTTGTTCGGGAGGCGCACACAACTTTCCCTCCGGGCTTTAACCCCTTCTCCGCCTCCTCGCCTCGTCTTTCCTGCTCGCGCCAACCGGAACCAAACGCAGAAGTGGCAGTCAGCTGCTGCTGCTGCGTGGGCTCACGCGCGTCTATTTTGACTCGATCTGCGCGCGTGTGTGAAGTGATGAAATCAGTGTTGAAGAAACTCAAACGACGTTAGAATGTTTGTGCTCAGAGCTGTAACACCCAGCTCATGTAACTGAAGGAGGCCGTCTTGTTTCTAGTCTTCGAAGATATTTAGCATTTAATGCCTGATGTGGTTTTATCTTGACTCTGTGTATTTGCTGTGGCTCTTTTTTGATAGATTTACATTGCATCTTTTTGTGGGTGTTCTCAAACAATTAATACTACAAATGCTAATCTAATAAAATGGAACCTGGTTTTGTTTCTTCTTGTTGTAAATCAATGATATAGTGATGACAAAGAAACCCATTTCACTAGTGTTTAAATATAACTGGTTGCATTTCTGTTCTTAATGCTGCTTCAGCTCACACCAGACTCTGACTGTGACGATCAAGGAGCCGAAGAGTCGATAGATGTAAAACCATAAATCTGTGACCTTGTGTGAGAGCTGCGTTTTACGGCTTCTGCATTGCTGCAGCCCAGAAAAACATCCACCCCTTTTTGTATTTACAGCAATGCAGTGGCATGTTTAGCCTTTTTCCTGCAGCAAACACATCTGCAATAATCAAATAGACACCTCACTGACAAGTTTTACATCAAGAGCTAATAATAATTTTAAAAAATCTGTGACTCAGGGCTGTCACGTTGTGTACTCATTCTCCTCGTGTTTGTTTGTGCGTCAGTAAAAATTGAAATCAGAGGCGTCCTGGCCATTCTTGCACGTCTGCATTCATTAGCTCAACAGTGTTTATATACTGTAGCTCTTTTACACTGTGCTTCATAAAATACATTTTCCCATAAAACAAACAGGTCAAACTTATAAATCAGTTTTTACATAACTTTTATTTTCTTTCCTCACAGTTATATTTATTTAGCTTCAAGTGGCAACTGATGCGGTAAATTCAACCAGTAAAACAACCAATTAAAAATACTTAATTTGTAGACAAAGACAAATCTGGACTTATAATAAACAACATCACATTTTTATAATGAATAGACGATTGTAAGAAAAAGACAATTCACTTATTATAAATTGCTGCAGTGTTTGGTGAACAAAAGCATGATGGGAGGCTGTTTTCAGTCAGCAGGTGGCAGCAGAGCATCGATAAGGAATTACACTGAAGAAGTTTGAGGTGTTGATCCACGTTAACGCTGTAGAGGCAGTAAAGACAAAGGCCTTGCTCTCAGTTGCTCTATCTTCTATTAATTCTGCATTGGCTCCTCGGTGCTTGTTAATTTCTACGGGGTCGGCAGGTGAAAACCTAGCAGCGGGTCACTGCTGATTTGAATCTTTTCCTGGCGCCCGTGTTGCTCCCAGCGCTGACCGTGATCCCAGGGCCTCTTATTGCGAAGAATTTCTGCGGCAGTATACTTGCTGATTGCTTCGTTCTCACTCCTCACAACAACCAGCTAAGACACTGCCAGAGAAACACCCACAGCAGCCGCGTCCGACCCACCATCCGTCCTTCTGTGGACTTTGCTGCGCGCTTCCACCCGTGAGTCTGGCTTTTTTGGACGCTCACATTTTTCCTGTGTTGTGGTGGTGGTTGCTGTTGGCATCAGTCTCACTGAAAGCTCCAGGGGGTAGTGTGGTCCAATGACAGCAGCCGGAAGCTCTAGAAGAGAAGCAGGAAATAATGTTTAAGTAACAATTTGTCCACAGAATGAACTGTAATCTGCTCAGATAAATTACCGTGTGAAGGTGAGATAAATCCTAGGAATCCTGCTTTGGGTTAGATTTAAAAGGGCACAACTTCCTGCCTTCCTCGTCTTTACGTAACCATGTAAGTGTATGCTCCATTGCTCAAAGTGACCTGAAGCTTGTTCTCAAACATATTCTTGATAGTCTTTTGTGCAGCATCACTCTAAGTGCACACAACTCTGGCAAACACAAACACCCCCGGACTAAGAATAGATTTGCCATGACTCATGGTTTTGCAAGTAAAAGCTCAGTTTAATATAGCTGTCATCTATTTGTGCGTCTCCGTTCGCATGGGCGCCATATGACATCCCCACGTCCCTGTGTTTGTGTTCACGTACCTAAGGGACAGCAGCTAACGTCCCCCTGCTATCAGTTGCTGTTGCTCTCTGCAGTGCTATTTTGGGCTGGCTGACCATTCCATACTGTCCTCTCCCCATGGACCCTGCCTTGCTGACAGGACAACAAACATACTAGAGAGAGCAAGCTGCAGCCACCGGAGAGAGGGAGCTGTGAAGGAGACGGCTGGGTGTCGAGAGAGACAGTTGATGAAAGTCTGATCTGATCCCATCTATTGTATCTTTACTGTTGAGATGCACAGTGAGGCTGTTTTTAACTTCCGTATCTGCTTTTGCTGTATTGTATGACGCATTTTGTGGTTGTATAACAGGAAATTTCTCAGTTGATTGGTGGTTGGAGCATTTTGACCTTTATCTAATGTCAAAGAATTGAGATACTATTAACAATTATCTATGTGGTGGTGGAACTATTTATTTGTCTGTCCCTGTCTTCCAGCCAGTGATCTGAGCTATCAAACACAGAGACACCTCAGGCCCACGCTCAGTTGCCAAACGGCAGCGTCCGTGTGTCTTTGTGTCTTTGTTCACTGAGCACATGATGACAGGAATTCCTTCCTGCTCAGGGCTTGAAGTAATCCCCAATACAGGATTGAGGAATGCCTGTGAAAACAACAGCCACTTTGCCAAATGAATGACTAGTTGCCTCACTGCTTTACACGGCACATAGTGACTCGATTCACAAACCTGTACACAAATACCACTCAGTCCTGGCTGGGCTCAGCTTTCCTGGCACACTAATATATAGAGCTATAAACCTAAAATCATCATCAGGAACACAATAGAAAATTATAAATATAATATAATTTTAAAGAACTACTTGGATTTTAGTAAAATATTGGTAAATTATTTGTGAAGTCACAACAAGTAATGAGCTGTTTTTCCTCTAATGTGAAAGTATATATTTCATGTTTGAATTTTTGTTGTCTGGTTTTTGGGGCAGTGTAGGCAGATGTCTACACTGAGGCTCACATACCTCATGTTTGAGCTGATGCATCCAATTGTCCACATTTAAATAAGGCTTTAATTAATGTCTTACTTGCAACAGTGTGAAGAGAAACTAGATTGTATGAAACCATCAAATCAGCATCCATTTAAAAAGCGCAAAATTCATAATGTGCATATGATATAACCGAATGCTTGAATTGGTTTTCACTTAGTATATATATGTAGTAGTTTATTAGGACATTTTTTACTAATACTTTCCGGTTTTTATCACATCACCAGATCATCTGCTTAAATTTGTCGGATCTCTTTGTTGTCAGAGTCTGTGCCCGCTGTGCATATCTCGGTTGCTCTGGTGTCAGCTATGGCTCATACAGTCAGACTTCCCTGCTCCAGTTCCATTCCACAGACCTAATCATCTTATGGCGAACAATGACATTAGTATTTACCGTGGAGCCATGTTTGTGCAAAATGCTACACATGACACGCACACTGATAGCGGACCTGGAGCTGGAACTGATCCTCTTGTGAGGTTTATGATGTACATTGCTTTTGGTTTGAGGTGTTTTAATTTCAGTTTGCAGAGTCTGTTTATGCTGCAGGCTGATGATGATGCTTTTTGTCATTTTAGCCTTTATTCAGTAATTTGAAAGTGAAAAGACAGCCGAGAAACACGAGAAGAGGGTCAACACATAACAAAGCTCTGCAGTTTGTGTAATGAGCGCACTTTTTAAAATTTATTTAATTTAAATACTTTTTTAATGTTTTTGGAAGCCCGTTTTGGGGCAGAGTGATTTGGGTTAATCAGCATACAGTTAGCTGTATCATAAGCCAAACAGCAGTGTGTTAATGATTCAGTGGTTTGCACAGAAAACAAAGTTGCCCCAGTAACAACCTGCTTGCAGAGATAAAACACACAGATCAGAGTGCACCAGACACTACATGACTGTCATGGGACTGACATTGAGCGATTCATGTATTTGAGTTTCGAGAGGCCATATGAGTTTTATATTGTTGCGCTAATCAGTAACTTGCACCTCCTGTCTCAAGCATCTTCTGTCACCATCTATTATGACTGATTGCAGAAACTCCCATCAGACCCGTTTCCTATCTGTATTTACCCACTTGCTTCTGGACTGGTCTCAAGTCAAGCAGGCTTTTATTCTATTATGCCTCACCCTTTAAAGGAGGAGGCCTGCTGAGTCTCCTCATGGAAACTGATTCTTGTTCTGAATAAGGAGACATAGTAGCGAAACCATCTGTTCTTCTATGTGAGGCTCAAGCTTTGGTCAGATCTCGAGTCCCTGCTGAATTGTTAAAGGGTCAGTGGTGGCGCTATGTCTGTGTATCGCAGTTCTCAGCATTCAGTAACCTTTAGCATAGTTACCATGGCATCATGTTAGCCTCAAGATGCTGCTTGGATGCTTGCACAACTCTGTAGCTGTACACTTCAAATTAACATGTTCTCTATAATACTTCAGCCATATAACTGGTCCTGTTATGATGGTCTGGAAGTTTTTTGCAGTTACGGTGAATCTAGACTATCACAGATGTGTTGTAATGTTATGACGGAGGCTTTTATTTGCACACTGGTGTGACACTCACCAAGCGGGGGGGTCAGCAGTGGAGCTCCTCCATCCATGCTCCTCTCCTGTGGCTGCTCTCCGGTGTTGACACCAGCAGGATTCTGTCCATAGCTGCTTCTCCCGTGTGTGGGTCACATCATACAGGCAAAGTGTTGACCACTAGCCCCTCTCTCTTTGGTTGTTTCTCACTGCTTTACCAGGGCAGCACAACAAGTCAAGGCATGTTCCAACACGCCACCAGCAGCCGGACTGGGTGCATGCGTCTGTTCCTAGACCAGAGGGGGAGGAGCAGAGAATCAGAGAGGGGGGAAACCCAGAAAAGACCCAGCATGACTCAGCCAGCTTCAATAGGTTCGCATACACAGCTTTCACTTCCAGCACTCCAACACATGAAGGAGCTGAATTAAGATTGATTCTCTGTGAGATGTGATTGGGAGCATTCCTGTACAAAAGAAGAGATTAGATGAGGTGATGTGATGTGAAGGATTATAACAATTGATAGGCAAATATTATGAACACCATATTTCATCTTTGATATGTCCAATTTGCAGATTGCCTGCAGGCAGTGGCTCCCGTCTATTTTCACCCTCTCTGCTCAGCGGGAGGTGAGCAGTTCACAGAGCTGATTTTTTTTTCTGGCTAATCCTAAGCCTCCATTTTTTTGTTTAAAGCTAAACTTAATAGCTTAAATTTAGCTACAGTTGTGCTGCTCATTAATACCCTTATGATCACAGGAGAACTCAACACAGCAGAGTGAATTGTTTATAGAAGCTGTAACTGCACACCAGCAGCAGCAGCAGCAGCAGCATGTTAGAGAAGGCTGCTGATTCATGAAACTATCTCCCACTGTAACTCACATTAAGTCACATCAGCTTCAGAAGAAGCTGAAAAGGACCGAAAGCCTTTATAGATTCCTATAGTCAGATTTAAATATAAAAGAGATAATATATGTAATATATATACCCATGTAGTATCTCTCTCTATAAATATATAGTGCGCAGCATGCAGTTTAGTTACTGACACATTAAAGTGTATCGGATGTGCGTGATAATCACCCTCCATGAGGACTAATTATGCAGAGCTGCTCTGATGCTGGCTGGGTTTTTTGCAAGGATGCTAGTTCATCACTGCTGTAGTGGAAGTTGATCACTAGGCACATTCTGAGTGCAGCAGAAACCAGCTCAGCAAAACCTACCTGCTACAATATGGTCTGATTCTGGCTGCCTGAGCATCTCTAAAGCACTACTGTACATCACTGGCGCTGCTCCCCACTGCAGCCTGTCAACAGACTGATGACCTTATCAATGAAAGAACAAAGTCACTCTGATGTTACACCCAGAAAGAAATCAAAGCACTTCTCTGTGTGTGCTTTGAGGTTTGTCTTTCGCCATTGACCGCAAATAGAAAAGGTAATCAATTTTGTAATTTTTGAGTGTGTGTAATTTAAACAGTGATATAACTCTGCACATGAGCATTTTGACAAAGTCCCAACATGTTTTCACATTTTATGCAGTCATAACGTATCTTTCTGAGTGTGACTGAAATTTGGAAGATATTATTTTCTGCACTTTAATGGCTAAGTTGCAACATGATACTGTAATTTATTCATTGTCCTGTCGATGACAGACGTCGCCGCTGAGGCCTGATAGTTGCATGTGTTTCAGTAGGGGGTTAAGGATCCCCTAGACCAGCAAGTTCAAAGCTTGCTGCATTGATTACATCATCGGAACTGGTGTGCTGGAACGGGACAATGCACCACCAGAGGGGGGGTGGTGGACAACTGGCTAATCTCACCATTGCCTCCCCATGGAGCTCCATGGGAGTGAGTATGTGTCGGTCTCTATCACTAAACTCAGCTTTGTGCAGAGTCCAGAGTAAAACAGCCTGCTCTGGCTGACATGTAGCACCAGTGGGTCACATGACTGAAAAATGGTCCGAGAGAGAGCGATAGTGTTGGTGTGTGTGTGTGTGTGTGTGTGTGTGTGTGTGTGCGCGTGCGTGTGCATATGTGCATGTGCACTATTGGAGGCCAGCACTGCAGGAACACAGCTGCTGCAGGACACTGCAGGATTCCTGCTCTGCTGCTGGCTTGCGGGCTCTGGCTTTTTTTTTTCTCTCTCTCTCTCTCTCTCTCTCTCGCTTTCTCTCCTCTTTCTATTCACTCAGGCAAATTGCTCAAGGAGGATGGTGAGAGCATGTGCTGCATACTTTTTCAGCAGAGAAGAGGGGGTGAGAGGAGGAGAAAGGAGGAGGGGTGGGGGTGGGGGGGTTGTGCAGAATCACAGAGGTGCAAAGCATGCCGGTGAGGCTGTGCTGGGCAACTGTACCTTTGAGAGAGACTACAGTAGAGAAATTGGAGACAAGGAGGGAGGAGGGAATACGAGGAAAGAGAGTAGGAGGTGGGGGAGGGCAGGAGTGAGGTGCAAGGAACATCAGGTGAGTGCGGCAATTTCCTTTGCTGGCAGTGCAGCACCCACCCTCAGTGAAAGTGTGAGCAGGAGAGCTGCAGATGTTTGCAGATGATGTCAGGCGCCGGATGTGGCGCGGACCTGTAGTTCGGTCCGTCATCGCTGTGTGGCCGCGCTGCCGTCTGTCTGCAGCGCGGAGAAAGCCTAAGGCCAGAGACACGCTCTGGACGTCTGCCTCACAAAGAGCCAGCTGACGACGCAGAGCCGCCTCCTTCAAGGTCTGAGCACAGTTACCTGACGTGAACTCAGTGCTGACAGTTCACATCCAAGCGGAAGCAACTCGCTGAACTCAGACTTCCCTCCCTGGTTGCAGATTGGAGATGATCTCACTTTCACATCTCATACACTATTTTTTCGTGGTCTTCCAAAAGGCCCTGCGTTGACTGTAGATATGCAATTAAGTATTTAACCACAAAAGTAGAAACCTTTGTGAGCAAATATTACTGAGACAATAGGGGATGCATATAGAGCTGTCATGACGTAATAGAGACAGTTCTGCTGTTTTTCCACAAACATGAATCTTATCTGAATTCACGCCATGCCTAGAATATTCTTGCTGGCTCACGCTTTGTGCCACTCTCCCCTGACCTCACGTAAAGAAGCTGCGTTCTGCCCTGTCTGGAATCTACTCATACGATGGCAGAAAGGCCCCAGTAGCTATAGCTCAACTTCATGAGTGCACCACAGCTCCTCTGTCCCATGCAGGCCACCGTAGCCTCTCTCTCGTTCCCCCACTCCAGCTCTTACAGGACCACTGACAGTGCATTACTCCTACCAGTCTCCGGCATGATATTCACCACTAACATATGCTGCTAAGTAGAAACCCACGGCCACCGTTAAAAAGCAGACTCACCTAAAAGCTAAGTCAGCAGATAAGTCTCCTCCACTGGAGGGAACCCCAGGTTAGTTTTTTCGTCCTTGTGTCAAAGAGCCGCTATCTGACACGCCGGCTGCTATTTCCAGCCTGTACCATGTGTTAAACATGGATGAGGGAGCAGTGGAGCTTGACTGCTAACTGACTGGCTGCCGGGTGGCTGCTGTCTGGTTCTTACTGGTGCAGAGGGGACAGAAGCAGCCGGGAGCTTCAACACCACCAGCGTTTACATGACGCGCACATATCACGTCCCGTAAGCCTAATATCAGAAGTACACTATCCTCTGCGAAGAGGTAGACACATAAAGAGACAACGTACATGCAAAATGAGAGCAGAGAGGAAACAGAGGCATACCTTCGTCTGAGTCTCGGACTGCATCACACGCGGAGGCGAGGAGGAAAACTTCTCTGCACTCTGGGGCTCTTGGTGGTGATGTGCTTTCATGGCGCGACAAAGTTGACTGCAGCACTGCCTCCTGAACAGAATGACATTGTTTGTACTCTCTCTCTCTCTCTCCCTCCCTCCCTCACTCCTCCTCCTGTACGCACTGGCTCCCCCTCCTCTTCTTTGCACGCTTGCTGCCAGCATAAACTGCACAGCTCAGCAGTGTTCCCCCACTGCCGCAGCCGATCCTGCATGAGCTCTGCGCATCTGAGTGGGATGGGACTTTTAAAGGGGAACGCAACCTCCAGGGTCAGTGTGTGTCCACATCCTCAGTCCGCCCTCCTCTCCTCCCTGTCCTCCTCAGCAAACCCCCTCCTAACCCCCAAGGGAATGGTCAGTGTAAAGGACTCCTCACAAGAGAGACCCCCTCCATGCACCTCCATCGCCTTTATTCATATTCACACTACAGCAAAATCTGCTTTGTGAAATTAGTTTGCATATACTTCAGTGAGGAATAAATACTCTGACATCTAATTTCCTTTAAAATAACAGGAAGGTTTGAATGGCACAAATATGTTTTAAGGCCACTTAATTCAAATGTTCATGTAATTCATGTAAAGTAATGCCTTTTGCCTATTCACCTTTTATTGTTATTATTATTTTAAATGAATGCAGATTAATTTATATATTTTTAAACATCAGTTGCATCTAACATTTCAACCTAGTAGTTTAAAAAGGCTCAAAATACAAAGCAAAGCCCAGGATTATTTCACACTCTGTCACCACACATTGTGACAAATGAGCAATAAAGACACAATCGGTGAGAAAATCTTACATTCGAAGAGCTGCCATCTCAAAACCCGCACAAACTTTCACTTTTCTCGCGAGTACAGACCCTCTGAGAAAAACATCCTTAATCTGCACTTTGTATTACCTGCCCTTTCATTACCCAACATGCATTGCTCTACTGGTGCCATTCTGCAGTGCGCTAAAATATAGAAATATCTTGACCAAACAAATTTGTCTTTTGCGGCTTGCCCAGCGCTGAGAGTGAGGTCGTTCATCATTTAGTCGGCCAATAAGCTTGAACTTCTCCTTCTGCAATGTCTTTACATCACTTGGTGGTACGCTGAGCTTTCAGTGATGGCTTTGTATGGATAATGGTGGCTCCATTATAAATTCTGTGTCTTTGAGGCATCAGCATCTTGGCTGTTCTCTGCAGCAGTGCAGCGCTCTCTGCTCCTCACTGCAGGAGAAAACCACTGTTCTTTTTTTCTTTTTTTTTACAATTTTGCCCGGGCGCACAGTCGAACCCGGTGATCCGTTGTACCGTGGTGTAAAATCAGGAGCTGCACGCATCTCATATTATACCTGCATCCATAAAATCTAAGCGTACGTTTATCTGTTAAAGCATTTTACAGCTTATATGTTAATTAATTCCTTTCCCCCTAATTAACTTGTACATATGCCATTAAAGGCAAGCCAGCACTGGGGCAGGTTGCTAAATCAGCAAACCCATAATCAAGCACGGCTTTCCGAATCAGTCAGAGCAAATCATACACATGCATCGTAAATCTGTAATTTATCAGCTGAGAGCGCTACAGCCTTCCATGCTTGTATCTGCATGCAGTACTGCTTCATCAGTCTGTCAAGACTTGCAGCATCTCCTCCGTACACCAGGGAAAATGCCCCCCCCCCCTTACCCCGCCGACCAGCATGTCTCTCACACAGCCCCTGCCATTCTCAGTAATGGCATCCCCTGTGATGAATAAGCTATGAGGAGGGGCCTTTTTACTTGTCCTATTAAATTACCTTGCTATGCTTTACCTGGCTACTGTCACCTCATCTCCTCTGTCTCTTCATTCTCCCAGCCAAGGGCAGAATATGTAAATGTGTGTATGGGCTCATAGATCATATGAGCATAGAGATTTGGAGTAGAGCCATCTGCGCAGTTCACTGAATGTGGACATACACAGCTCTCAGTCATGTAAATGAGTCACATTAGGGTCTGAGAAAACTGCCTCACTATTAGTGTTTTTGCAGGTGGTGGGACATAAATAAAAAGGTGATTTATGCACTCGGTGTCATACCTAGATTTCATTGTTGACTTATAAGATCTGCAACAAACCAACACACTGTTCAGCTGAAGGGGAAAAGATTATCTGTCAAGTATAAAAAGTCAAACAGATAATGAAGTGGAGTCAAAGGATTTGGGATGGTGAGTTTACATGTCTTTTTTGCCATTCACAGCCCATTCCTTGGCTCCATTGATCTGTCCAGAAAAGATAATAGACACATTGATTCACAAGCTCAGCAGCATGCTTGGTTTACACATCAATTCAGACTAATTCTCAGTGGTCCTCAGCATAGGAAGAAAATTGCCTTGACTGATGAGTGACTGATCTTTGAAACTGTACTAAAGTCTGTGCTGTGAAGGTTTTCCGTCTTTTTTGGGCGTGCAGCCTGACTGGAGGTGTTTGTACAATGACAAGATGTAAGAAAAGGAATTCAGTGCACATAAGTGATTAGGTAGTTATAAGGTACAAACCCAGGGGAAACCTGCCACTACTGATGAAAAATAGATTTAGATCGGAGGCAGTTGAGGCTAGCTAGCAATAAATTGCCTTCACGAAAAAACCTTTCTCTGTGCTCACTTCAGTCAGTCTGGCATAAAGCCTGAATGATGCCATGCTGGCTTTGTAGGGGTGTGAGGTGTTTCACTGCGCCAATGCTTCTTTGCTGACCTCATTTTGTAAAGCTGAGCAGATTCCTCCCAAGGCCAAGTGGAGTGAAAAAGACACACAGTCAGTGACAAAACAGGTCAAATGTATTTGTATAAGACTGACTGTGAGCACACAAAGTGGAACAGTTTGATTAGAGGCAGTAATTAATTTACAAGGAAGTCTTGGTTTGAAGGAATCATTAGACTTCCTGTTCTAAAACTCATGGTTTCTCATGGAACTGTCATGGCTTTCTTCCTCAGTATGAGAAATGGTATCATGACATTATTTGACATTATCCTGGGAATCCGAACTTCTGAAAGCATGCAGCTCTTTAGTGGTGAATGAGCAGCGACTCTGTCAGCTGTACAGTGTCAGTAGCAGCCAGTCTGCTCTCTGCAGCGCTGGTGCAGCATAGCACAGATCAGCTTTAACGGAGGCACATTGCAGCCGGGAAATCTTTATCAGCCTCAGTTGGTCTATAACATTCAAATTGCATTTGAATGTAATGCTTTAATATAAACACTGTAATATAAATAATTAAGTTTCTTCTTGTCATGTTTCCTTTCAGTATCAATATATTTAAGATAACTTGAGAGAAATGGGGCAGAAGGCCTGGAACCACTTCTGTTGACTTCAACTATCTTATCTGTGGCAGTAGCCTGTAAATCACCATTAAGCTGTAAAGCAGCTTATTATAGCAATTAATTATGGGCTTTATAGATAAATTGCACTTCTTTACTTTGAATAAAATTATGAAAGCAGAGGTTACACTAAAAAAATTTAAAGCAAGAACAAAAAAATAAAGCTCACGAAAGCAACATCCACATATCACTTCACTCTTTTTACTGACTTTAATGCTTCTGTGATAATAAGGCCCCCTTTCTTGTTTAATAGAAAAAATAATTAATGACTGATAAAGTACCAAACTCTTCTCTACTCAAGCTCTATTTTCATTTGCAGAAATTGTGAGCTACTTGTTATATGGTATTTTTCCCTGCTGTATTGAGTTCTGCATTCTATGTTCTTGGAGGTTTGCTGCAAATCCTCCACGACAATTAGTGTCGTCTGGAGATGTGTGCTGACTCCTGGCCTACATTCACTATCACTATTTGTTACTGTCAAAAAACAGGTTTCTCACACACGGGGACGGAGGTAGACAACCCATAGGCTCCTTCAGACTGTCCTGTTGTCTGTATGTGCCTGAAGCGTTTCAGCCGCACCAGCTCCACAATGATTCCTGGCACCATCATCACAGAGAAGCCAGAAGCTCTGCAAAATCTGCTGCAGATTGAAGGAGACATGAACAGGAGCAGCAAACGCATTCTCATAATTGAATGTAGAATACATGGAGGTCATATACATTATAATTTAAAAAACGTGTGTAATTTATAGTACATTAACAAATGTTGTTCAAACAAATGATTACCGGTTTGATTAATACGCACTGATACACACACTGTATGTTGTGCTATAGTCATGATTTCCACCAGTATGTGTTGAGTCAAAGAAAAAAGATCTTTCCTATACAATTTAAACATACTAATGATCTTAAAATGTTTTAACTGTAGTAAATACGTTTTGTTGAGAGCTTAATTGCAACTGGAATTAATGAATAAAACATATAAAAAAAATATGGTATCTGGCAGTGAAACATCCAATGAAGACCATGGTCTCACTTAGTTTTATGAAGAACGTTTAAATGTAATCTATACTGAATTATTATTTTAATAGTCAAAGACAATGTGTATTATTTAATCTTTAATGCTAAGTTTAGAAATAATACATTTATGGAAACAGCATCATATTTTAGGTAAAATAGTTATTTTAAGTCTTGGAATCCTATTTTAGACTTTTTAGTGTCATGTTGGCCTCACATTCTCTTTTGTATAAATTATTTAACTAAACTTTAAATTTCAATTGCAATTCTCTACCAGAGGTCTGGTATAGAATTATTTATTATAAATATATTCATTGATCCTGTAGTGTATTGTAATTATTCTTTTTGATAAATATTTTAATATTGCATTATTTTTTGTTTGTACTGTATTCTGGATGAATACCACACACACTTGCCTAATGGAAGCAGCCAGATGATCTGACTATGTGATAGCCTGTATCAACCATCTGCCAATGGTGTGTGATGGATGAGAGCGGCCGGCTCATCTCCTGGAACCCTGTCTGATGTGCCTCGCGAGCTGAGGATGGCCTACGGTTTACAGATGAGCCAGGCACCTCCTGCCTGTGTCTCTGGCTCGGATCTATAGGAGGAGCTTGGGGGCCTGTTTGTCTGTCTGCAGCAATGCCAAGCAGCAGAACCAGGCCACCATCAATGATGTGACCTCACTCCACGAGTCCACGTAGTATGCAAGGAGAGAGTCTGAGCAAGATGAACTAATAGTGATGAACAAGATGCTGTGGTTCAGGCTCCTCAATACACATTTGACAGCAAACTGTTTGTAGAACAAATACAACATTCTTCTTGATGAACTTTAAATTATACTGTGGTAATAATAATAACACTGAATGGACTACACCACTCTGCATTATCTCTCTGGCACATGCTGAGCATCTTTTCAGTGAAAAAATACCCCTTAATCTGCGGAACACCCAAAAAAGCCCTCGTCCACCTGGGACCCTTTCTCGGAGGTGTGCTATTGCACTGCTGATTGCCTCTGTGTTTTAGCAGCAATGCACCATTCAAGTCTGCAGGCGACTTGACAAATGAGTAGCGATCTAAGCAGAGGGGATGCTCGTACTGCACCACATATCCTGTCCCATCCACAGCCTCCTGTCCCGCAGTGGTGCACCTCTCCGTACTGATACCCATACCACCCGTAGCCTGAACTAGTGAGTGTATAAAGACACGGTTAAAAGAGTGAGCAATAAACACGATCTGTCACATTTCCATTGCAGTTTGTTTACAGAAATATTTGTGTTTAAAGTGCATAGACTAATAAAAATATAATGTTCTAATTTTCCAAATATTGTGGTAATTTTAGAAATAAATGGAATAACATATCAATACACAGAGCTGAAGTAAATAAGAATAAGTAGATTGTGTTTGTCACCATAAAAATAGTATCTTGATTTCTATGAATAACTATGATAAAAATAGAAGAATTATGTCAAATGTTTTTTTCACCAACATTCTTCAACATACAGCACAATGTCCTGTATTGCAAGTCATCCACTAAAACGTGCCTTGTTATCTACAGAACAAATCTATTTAAGTGCTGAACCGCCAATAGAAGATGTAGGATGATTTTTTTAAAAAGCTCCATCGGCTGCAGATCTTTTCTAAACTCAAGACATGTTTGTGGGTCGGGACCGAGGCTCTGAACATGAAGTACCTGGCAGGTGAACTAGATCACAAGCTCTGTCAGTGTGTTGCATGCAGTTACAGGCACCACTTGAGGACAGCATCCACCCACTGGTCATCTTCAGAAAATGCATCTCAGAACAAGGCAAGAGCAGAGTAACTGACGCAGCATGCAATCATTCACCTTGGCTGCTCGGACTTTCCTCACTGCTGCTATCCAACCCCCCCCAACGCACACGCACACACACACACACACACACGCACACGCACACACACACACACACACACACACACACACACACACACACACACACACACACACACACACACACACACACACACACACACACACACACACACACACACAATGCAATCTGCTAGTCGCGAGTGGGATGTACTATCGATCCTGCTGAAATGATGGTTTCTAAAAGGGAGGCAGTAAGCATGTCTGTGCTCCCCTCCTCCACTGTGGAGGAGCCCTGAGATATCACCAAGCTCAGCACATTGCACCATCACTGAATGGGAAAATGGGATTTTGACTGGGAGACGAGCTGAGGGGACAGTAATTCAAGTCAGGGAGCTATGTTCCCCCACCAAGGATGTAAAATGAGCTGAATTACCTTCAGCCGTTTCGCCACTGTGGACAAATAAGGTCATTTTAGATTGTCCTATTAATTCCAGTCCTTGTCACGAAGAAATTGGATGCCAAATGTTAAAATATGCAAGAATGCTAAATTAAGAGTGAAGAGAACAAAACACTCATTCATACACTCAGGGTTAATGTGCAAAGATGTCCAACATGTATTGTATAATTTTTGCAAGAAGGTAAATGTTACTTTGTGATGAATGAATGAATGAATGAAATAGTTTTTGTGCACACTGAGTAGTGCTCTAACTGCGGGGCAGGACTTATCTACAATAGAAACACCACTAGATGGCAACAGTGTCCTTTTGTTTCACATAAGGGGTAATATTTGGTGCATGTGTATGTGAGGCAGAGTTAGAGGAAATTCTATGAAGATTTAATAATCCTCCATGTCTGTCATCGATAATTAAACCTAATAGGGGTTGATAATGGTCATGTGTTTGCTTCTATTATTTTTTATTGATCTATTTATAGTAAAGAAGCTCCTGTTACTAAAGACTTTAGTTTGAAAGATTAGATGTGACTGCAGTAGATGTCCGATACATGAAGGTCACAATGCATCATCCTTATGAGTCCAAACTGCCCATCAGTCACCACCGCTGACATTGCCCAGGGGCTCTGCGTGTCACTCAGCACACTATGATTCTAACGGAGTGAGTGCCTGATGCTGAAGATCTTCACTCACTCGTTACTCTCTGCTTATTTTAAACCGGGTCAGGAGACTCAATGGCCTGACAGTCAGGTTGAACAGCACAGTGTGTGTGTGTGTGTGTGTGTGTGTGTGTGTGTGTGTATAATATTGATCCATTGGTGCATTCAGTAAACTCATGCTCTTGCTGAACTTGGTTTTGTGTGTTGTATCTGAACTGACTGGAGTGTGAATCATCAATTAGGAACCCTTTCTCCACCCCACATCACATGTACTCCCTTAGGACAGCCTGCAGTGGAATAATCCCTTCTTCTTGAACTGATGACACATTCTTGGTAGAAACAATTACACAGCAGTTTAAATATAGTCTGTTGCATATTTTTGTTTTTGCTGAGTATATAGGAGACTATCCCAAGCAGGGCATATCGTGCTAAAGGAAGTTCTTATAACCTTACAATACGTTGCTGTCTGCCCTCAGTGCAGTTAATGTGTATCCTACCTCACAAGCGTCTGCAGCTCAGGTCGCTCATTCAAAGACAACGTGTTACTGGCGGAGCTGCTGTAGGTTTACACTGCACAGCAGCTTGTCTCTGACCTAAAAGTTCAAACATTTATATGTTATATGAAATGCGGGTAGTAATAAAAGCAAGACACAAAAATAAGTATGTAAAAAAATAAATGAATGAATGAAAGTAATTGCACGAGCAGTATGTGCGCATTATTGTATATCTGGGGGCTATTACTAGTGAAGTTAAACCCATATAAAGCTGGAGAACTGCATTAGCAACTGTGCTAGCTGCAGCCGTCGGTAGGGAGGTGCTAATCCATCGTAGCAGCTGGGAGCACTTTACCACGTGACGCGAGAGATGTTAAGAGCAGCCATCATTATTACACCTAATTCATGTCCAGCCTCAAATGCTAAAAGATAAGACGACGAGGACGCAGACAACTACGATGGCGGAGGCGCAAACTCCACAGCCTTAGCGGGTTTCGTCCACTCCGCGAGCTCCGCCGCCTCACAACTTAGCAAGGTTCGTTTGCGCTGCGCTCTTGCCTCGTCGCCGCCTCCTGTTGTTTGTGTGTGTAGCTGCCGTTGCTTTCGGCTCGCGGGCTCCTCTTTACAATAGTTACCTTCGCGTTACACTGAGCACCGAACCAACACGCGCAGGAGGCTCGGCGCTGCCCCGAACCTGCGGCTCCGACGGGACGCGGAGTTCTGGTTTGTCCTCGCTTTCGTTACCACGAGCCATGTTGTGTTGCTATTCATGCTAACGCCGACGGCTCGCGACGCCTCGGTTGTGTAACGTCCGAACGCCAGGTAAACGCAGACAATGCTGCACGCAAACGGTTTTAACGGTTGAGTCACGCGCTGCTCCGGTTCGCGGTCATTCCTCGTGCACACGGCTTCTCGGCCCACGAGAGGCTTTTTGAAGACTAGGCGGCTTCTCCGCTGCTAACAGGGACTAACTGGCCTACGTTACTCTGGGCCACTTTATCAGGTTACTTACCCTTTTTACGTTCATATAGCTTAAACACGAGGTTGTAGGTTTAACTTAAATAACTGTTACGGTAACTTCACCGTCTTGTAAAACCTGTTCTGTGGAGGCGATGATTCAACTTTATTCTCATGTGGGGGCAGGTTGTAGTTGGCTTGTGAGTCTTTATTAAGGTGTTCCTACCATTGTGTTCCTGCATTCATGCAGCCCAGGCTAAAACCTGCAACACCAAAACCCTTCTGATGAGATTAGTTGTTTTTTTAAACAAACGACCCTCATCTCAGTTTTAATTTAATTACAAGACAAGCTCTTGAAAGTATCCATTCAATGAGTGACTTTGTCTTTAGTAAACTTTTGTCTTTATGCACTCAGGAGGTCAACAAACAGGTTAGGGCTTGAAAAATCACGTAGGTCGGGCCTTAGGATAGAGACAAGTGTTTACTTGGCTCAGCAAATCCAACAAGCCCTTCCTCATGCATTTAAATCAGTTCTAAAGCAACCCAGGGGCCCAGGAACCCCCAGCCGGCCCGGCCCAGGCCAGACCAGGATCCCGGCCCAAATATATCCTCCACAAGCCACCTTTTATACCACTAACCGCTATGTTTGCTTTTCAAGTCTAAGGTAAATGTGGGAGGACTTTTTTATTATTGTCCTGTTGGTTTTGATTTGTTCGTGTCGTAAGGTGGCCCTTCTGGCTCCAAGCGTGTGCAAATTAACATGTTTCGCCGTCCCTGAATACTGGACAGGCATTGAAAAAGCCATTGTTTACTTTCAGATGTTGGCCACCCGCTGCTTGCTTTTTCTTCCCTCCTGTTTTCCTATCACTGAGGAGACATGACCCATTTAAATGGTTGTTTACTTGCATTAGAAAAAGAGCCAAAGTACTTCTCAATGAACTCTTGTCTACAATTCAATTAGAGTGGCCTTCCCAGCAGCACAGTTTTCCACATTACACAATGCTCTCTAGCTCTCTAGTGCAGCACAGTCTACGATATGAACACCAAAGAGCTGCAGTGGACACACTTGTGCTCGCAAAGTTGATCCTTTATTTACAGTGGGTGGGTAATCGCAGTAAATATTTTTACCGTAAAGAAATGTCTACTTTTCTGAAACGCTTGTGATGCCTTTAAAGGCCCATTAAGCCTAGTGTATAGTGGTAAGTGTTTTATTAACTGGTTTAACCGCCTCTCTCAGCCATAACCACATCTAAATATGCTGTATATCTCTAAGCTTAGACCTGCATGACATCTAGCAGAGTTCTGAGGTCTGGGCTCTGAATGTCTCCATTCAAAAGGCAGATTCTGTAATAGTTACTTTGATGCTCAGGGCCCTTGTATCATTCAGCTTCTTTAAGCCTCAGCTTGCAGACACATTATCTTGTACAATGCTTTGATAATCTTGGGAATGTGTTCTCAGCAGTGACTATCTGTCCAGGGCCAGATGCTCTCTCCACTGTATAGTATGTCAAGGTAGTTTTGCAGCACACCTCTGTTTATTTTATAAATAGGACTGTGGGGTTTTCTCCTTCAGGAACCTAGTTTACTCTGTCTAATTAACGCCATTGCTCTCTTTAATGGGATTGTTCAGTAAAGAGAGGAAATGTTTGTGTCTTGTCAAATGCTGTGTGTAATGTGTGATCACATTTCATGACTTCAATTACCCGTTCTTTTGACTGTTTTGCTTTAAGCTTTTCCTGTTGTTTTGAGGCTAGACACCCATGTAATCCTATTGCAAGCCTTGAAATAGACAATTGGCAGTAATATTAAAGCTGTGAACACAGTGTTACATAGTATATCAAATTTTTAAATTTGATGTCCTGCCTTTTACAAACAATTACAACAAATGTGGAAAATAAATGGGTTCGTAATTCTGATGTTTCATGACGTTTGTACCTTCATGCAGGAAAAAATGTCATTCATTCATCTTCGTTTGTCACCTTACATCCCTATTGGCTTATGTCAGATTCTTATCATACAGCTTGAATGTGTTGTATCTAATTGCAGTTTAAATTGTCAGTTCTTTGTTGGTTTCATATTTAGATATGAAACATGCAGATATTTTCAAATACGCCAGTATAAGTTTTAACTCCTCGTTCATCATATATATACACATCATATATATCATATATACATATGATACATCATATATAATTTTTTTTTTTTTTTTTTTTCTCTCCTGGCAAAAGCATTTGACTGAGTGGTGGAAACTTGTTGGTCTTGTCTGTCTTGGCTGACTTGACATTTTATGTAGTGAGAAAATCAAGGTTACGGAGTGCACACCACGCCCACATGTACTGTATAAGGCCCTACTACATTATTCGTCAAAAAAAATCAGAGCAGCTCCCAGTAGACTCCAATAATAAAATTAGCAGAGTGGTAAAATGGTAAAAGGCCTTTCTACCTAACGACGTGATGTGTATTGTAGGTCAGGGTCTTATTTTACATGTTGAACAAAGTCTTGGTTCATACTTGGTTCATATTTTATTATGACACACTGATATCTGTCTGTTTTCTGTCATTTTATTTTGTAGGAGTCTCCAATATCTGTTCCACACACACTCGAGGCTAAAAGGATTGTTGAATAATTGTGGGGGTTTTGGTATCGCCTCAGGTAGACTTCACTCAGCACCTCATCTGACCTCGACTCGACTACACCTAGTGTCACAAAAGCACAAACCTGCTTTGCAGAAGTGCAGTGGCGAAAAGGGTGTAGGTCTGAAAACTCCCCTCATTGGTGTCTAAAGGGGGGGTGGGGGGAGGAGGAGGCGGAAGGAGCTGCTTTAACCACCTGGAGCATGGGGCAAAAAGTCCCAGGTGGCATTAAAACCATTGATATGCGGGATCCTGCGTTCAGCCCCCTGAAGCTGGAGCTACAGGCCCTCAGTCACACCAAGCCGTCCCGACTGGACCTGCTGCTGGACATGCCACCCGCCAACCTGGACGTCCAGGTTCAGAATTCGTGGAATAACGACGATCGATCCCTAAACATCTTTGTCAAAGACGACAACAAGCTGGTGTTCCACAGGCACCCCGTGGCGCAGAGCACGGACGCCATCCGGGGTCGCGTGGGCTACACGCGGGGACTGCACGTGTGGGAGATCAACTGGGCCATGCGGCAGAGGGGCACGCACGCTGTTGTTGGAGTGGCCACGAGCGACGCCCCGCTGCACTCGGTGGGCTACACCGCTTTGGTAGGAAGCAACGCGGAGTCCTGGGGCTGGGACCTGTGCAGGAGTAAACTCTACCACGATGGCAAGAACCACGCAGGAAAGACGTACCCCGCCTTCCTCGAGCCGGACGACACCTTCATAATACCAGACTCCCTCCTAGTGGTCTTGGACATGGATGAGGGGACGCTGGGTTACATAGTGGATGGACATTATCTAGGCGTGGCTTTCAGAGGACTTAAGGGCAGAAAGCTGTACCCGGTGGTGAGTGCCGTGTGGGGACACTGTGAAATACGAATCCGGTACATAAATGGACTTGACCGTAAGTACAACTTTTAAAGTCTGTCTTGGTTTCTGCCATGTTGTCATCCCTGATGTCTCATGTGAAACTCTTTTTATAACAAACACCAGCATTAATTGATGCAATAAACAAAGGTGTGACCGCTAATAGTTCGTCATGCTGCCTAAGGAGGGCATAAAACTGCATTTAGTGTTGCTGTAGAGTAAAACCACTGTCTGGCTTTCTTGAAGGCTGACCCTCTGGCTGTTGTATAAAGCAGTATACCATGTGATAGCATGACATGCTTGTATTATTGCCCTGCAGTCCAGATTCTGTACAAATTAATATTTAACTATATCCTATAATCACAACATGACTGTCTTGATGTTGGTTTCTAGACTGAAAACACTCCTACTGCCGTGCTCTGGATTTTGTCATAAACATCAACTTTGTAAATCAGTCTGTGGCCCTGCTGTTATCACGTTAAAATGTCCCATGGTTGCGAATGGTAATGTACAAAACAAGCTTGTTTTCCTCCCAGTAAGATGATTAGATTATTCCCCAACCGT
Source organism: Betta splendens (assembly GCF_900634795.4). NCBI lineage: Eukaryota > Metazoa > Chordata > Actinopteri > Anabantiformes > Osphronemidae > Betta > Betta splendens. The sequence continues at coordinate 5,794,840 of NC_040887.2, read as the reverse complement.
TCCATGATGAAAGGGGTCATGAGCTTTCAATGAGGAAACATATGTGCTTATCAAAACATGTTGTACTACCCACATGTCCCTGGTGCTGTTAGCTTTTTATGTTCAGCTCAGATTCCTAGAAAAGCAATAGAGGGGGTGATGGACACACAGTCTGGTTTACAGTTAATCACATGCTGTTTGTGTGCGAGTCCCTTATCTTGTACATTAATGTTAACTGTAGTTGGTTAATCTTGTTTGAATCAGGAATCAGGACTTTTTATAGGGCTACAAATGTGATGTCAGCTGTTCTATAGTGCAGAAAGTGTTTTATTTTTGAAGCGAAGCGCTTGAAAATGGTTTTGTTTAAAGTCAAAAAGTTTAAAAGGAAAAAAAGTAAGAACAGTTGTATTGATGTAGACGACCAAACTGTGATGCCCACCTTAAGATGCTAAAATGTTACTATCTATAACTAATAAAACCTAAACTCAGGGGTTAGGTCATTATAATGCTGTAATAAGTCGAATCCGTCAGTCAGGTGATCACCTGTGTTTTTATGACCTGATGGTGTTTTGGCATATTTGAATGTGTCATTAGTGCAGATGACGTGTATGCTGCCGACCTTGAACGTCTCGTCCATGCGACTGACGTCTGCATGTGTAGACAAGCTTGCTTCAAGAGGAAATGGCTGATATCTGGGTAATTGTGTGCATGTGTCAGGGAGGCGCTGATAAAATACAACTTTTGGAAGGGGTTGAAATGTTTGTTCTGATGAACTGGATGTCCGCTCACCTGGGCTCCCTCTGCTGTCCGTCCTGCACTGCCCTCTGTAACAGAGGAAGGGCTGCCACATAAATACCATGGATGTATTTTTAGACCCCCTCATCTCACTCAGCTTTTGTTGAGGGTTGAGCCTGACACTGGTGCACCTGAACGGTCATAAACTGTATTTTTATTTGCACATGAAATTAAACACAAATGAGTTTTTAGATATTTCTTAATGGTCCAGCATGATGTTCCTCACGCCTCCCACCTTTTCTTGTCTCCCTCCAGCTGAACCCCTCTCTCTGATGGACCTGTGTAGGCGTTCGGTGAGGGTGGCATTAGGAAGAGACCGTCTGAGTGAAATCCACAGACTGCCTCTGCCAGCTTCTCTGAAGAACTACCTTCTCTACCAATAGCAATGCGGAAAGTCACAACGCACACCCTCATCTCTTCCATGTTTCTCTGGGATCCTTTCTGGGTTGAACCCGTTTGACAGCATTGCTTAAACCTCCAGGACTCACTCAGCCTCATGGATGACTGAGCTGTTTCACTTCTGCATCAGTAGCTATAGACTTATTCTGTTTCTTATCCTGTTTTTATGACTCCTTGCATTTGTGTTCTTTAACTTTTGTAAAATCAGGAATCACTGAACACTATGCACATGCTGATCCAGGCGGTGCCCTGTCAGTCACTTTGTAGCTGTAACTCCTCCAGTTTGTACGTTGATATGGCATTTGTGGTCAGTACCTCTTCGGTGACTTCCAGCCTCCAGTGTGCTGAATTTCTGTTTTGTAGCCTTTTAAATTTAAATGCTGTTGTGCTCAAACAAAATTATATTATTGTGGGGGATTGTGGACTTAGAAGGCACTACCCATATCTGACCAAAAGGTGGCAGCACATACACATCAACTTGTACATTCCCTCAAGTTACGAATTATAACATAAAATACTTACGGCTTTTATGAAATGCATTTTTAAATGGATAATGAATTAAAATGCTATTAACACAACACAGAATGGAGATGCTGACTACTCCATGGTGAATCTGTAGTACAGTGTGGATGAAAGCACTGAGAGCAGCTCATAGCCCTCACTGCACTCTCAGGTTTCTCTGCGCTATGGAAGTGGCCCATAACTTTCCATCAGGCATCTAACATCAGCAGAGCTTTTTAAAGAGGTTAATGTCACTGTGATTACTTGTAGCATGCATCTGCAGGATTTTTCTTCACTTTTTTTGTAGTTTCATAGTTTTCAGCCACATGCTTTCAAAGCCCAACAGCGCACTTTGCTCGTTTTGATTTGAATTCGACCAGTGTCTCTGGCTCATTTCACAGGTTTGCACATGTTAAACCACAGAGTGGAAATTCATTTGTGAAATGGCTACTCCGGGGTTGTTGGTTAGGATCAAAAGTGTGCTGATCCGGGCTGTCATTGGCACATAGCTGAGAACTATCAATGTAATATTTGTTTCATAACAAACAAAGGAAGAGGGTTTAGGTAACGGACTACGTAGGTAAACGCTGTGCCTAAATCCACCAACCTCAGAAAAATAAAGACTGAAAGAGACAATCCACAAAGTGCTGCACAAATGTAATAAAAAAAATGCCAACATGTCAAATGCCATATCATGGACTTGTCAACTTTAGTATTTTTAAATGTGCAGAGGTAGTTCTTTTTCAGCAGCGATGGATATGGACACACTGTACCACACCTTACTTTTCCTTGCCTGCAACTTCAATTTTATTTGTATTCTTTGTTGTAGATTTGTTTAAGTATCTATTAAAGATTATTTCAAATAATTAGTATATTGTGTGGTATTTATTATAGATGTCTCAAGCTGTCAGAAGTTGATTTAGATGCTGAAATTCTTACATTCTAACATGGGTCAACGTCATCTTTTTATAATATAAACACCAGGACTCTATTAATTGTCATAATATTAATGTTCTATTTAATTTTCTTGTGTAGTGTCCTTGCAGTTGATCGACCCAGCCAGCTGAGTGTCACCAACTGTAGTTTACATAGGGTTAGGCAGTCCATTTGCATGTGATCCACAGATGATTTGCAATTTAAAGGGTATATTAAGACACACCACACGTTAATGATGTTTTCAATCGCTGCCTAAAGTAAGGAGAGCTGGTCTTGTCTTGATCCAGGGTTGTGGACCTTTTAGAACATGCATGTGAATGCTATGGTTCACGACACACCGCTCTAAACGCGCAGTTTAATCGAGTGAAGTGTTTGAATGATTTTCATAAATGAGAACCATAAAGAGCCTCAATCGCAGCACTGCACCAGTCCTCAATCACTGACCGAAACAGGATCAGGTTCTATGTTTATGGTCACAAATGACAAGCTCAGCACTGTATTCAGAGAAGTACGAAAAAAGAACATTTGCAGTGCTTTTGGACATTTCATAAATCGCTGTAATTATATAAAAATAATACAGAAAGCATTTGACTCATGATGAGAAAATTAAAAATACATTCTGCTAAAGGCTTCAGACTTTCTAAATACAAACATTTGGAAGGAAGGAAAGTTGCTCTTTGGTTAAAATCAAGACAGAGGCGTGAAGGTGATTCCTCTGTGCCTCCGGTGCAGCAACAACGTTATAGTCAAACTTTCAGATCACTGCACAGCATAAAGTTTTATTTTCATTACGGCGTAGTGAAGAGGTTGCCATAGTTTGTCTTCAGTTAAAATTTAGGTTTTTGTCTGTTCTTAAAAAAGTATGGTTGCCGTGCAGTGTGGGAATCATAAGTTGGAAAGTACTTGATGACAAGTGCAATAACCTCAAGAATTCAAAGGTATTACATAACTGGTTTGAGATAAGCACACGCATCAAAATGCACCACTGTGGCATGTGACAGTGCTTGCAGAACATTTGTTGATCATAATGTACAGACATAAAAAACAAGACACTTCATCCCTCTCCTGACAAATAATGATTGAGTTGCATGAAAAGTTTGGTTTTTTTAAATGTTTGTGTACAGTTGTGCAGTAAGTGGACGAGTAAACAATGTTCTGCGTGGATGTTGTAATGCATGGTGTGCTGTAAAATGAGGCCAAAACCACAGCAGCAACTAAACCTATACGAGAGGATCCAAGACAAAGTGACAGCCTAGATATTGGCTGCCGCTCTGTCGTCAGACAGGCTGGGCCCAGGTGGATCCTCCCCGATGATTATGGGTCCAGATCTGCTGAGACTACATAACACAAACAGCAATGCAACCACACAAGGGCTGCCGCACCCAGTAGATACAAGACATCACCATAGAGGAGCACTTGTTTTCCTGTAACATCTGAAAATAAACAGCTGATAATTTTCTCAGTTAATCAGTTCATTTATAAGTGTGTGTGGGACTGAGTATGAGGCTAATCATAATCACTATCAAGAGGAAACAACAATGAGTAGACTAACTCTCCACATTATTGCTTCGTTTCTTCATGGTTGGGTAGAACTCACCAGTAAAAATCCTTTTGATGCGCATGTTAACGCTCCACTAAACTCCTGCGTTACTGAATATACATTCTGGATTATCCTGTAAACCATTAAGTGCAATATTTTATACTGAGACTGTTGAAGGACACAGGGGACACCCAAGTTCAAAATGTTGTTTGTGTGATGTTTGTGTCAGGTGAAACTTGTGTAACAACCTGAGAAAGGCCAAACGCTCCCAAGGTGGGGAGCACATGTCGCTGCGTCATGGACAACACCCCCGATCGGCCCTCTGACGTCACGGCAGCCAGCACTTCAGGTCACCCCGAAGCTCCGCCCGCACTGACTGCTCCGAGCCGGTGCGGAGAGGATTAGCCGTACAGAGCGACTCAAAAAAATCGTGCCTCTCTTCTTTTAATATACCAAGAATATGGTGGCTGTTTGAAGAAGGAGCAATGGCGCAGAAGGACACGCTGCTGCATCTCTTCGCCGGAGGGTAAGTCACAGGAGCCGAGCTTCCTTGAACCGGGGTCTACCTCTCAAGGTTAATGACACATGATGCAACTCCGTGCTAGCCGGAGCCGCTTCCGTTTAGCATTCTGGGTCACACACAGTAGAAATTGAATTCACTCGCTGATTTAAATTTAAATCCAAAGACGGAGCACACCGGAGCCTCGTGAACCAACGTCCGTCGGCGGCATGTGACAGCGCCTTCGACAGCGATAACGTTACGCTAGCTGACGTTAGCGCATCCGATCTTTACACTGTAATTAAATATGTTCGTGGAAACGTGGTCCTCATGTGGTTCTTGTGTGACTCTGAGCAAATTGATCATTTCATAATATTAAAACATCTTAAACTAATGTCATAGCTAAGGCTGTTTAAACCTAACGCCGGCTAGGCCGTTCCTTTATCTTAACGCTAGCTTGTTAGCTAACGTTAATTCCTGATTCGTCGCTCAGCCACGTAGCTTGATTACGTATGAATGGTCGCAGAATTACTGTTTAATATCGCTGTGTTTCATGTAACCACATAAGGTGTAAACTGACGTTAATGAGCGCGTGCTAGCGCTAAGCTAGCCAGCGCTCAGCTGCTGCGGTCGGACATAGCTCAGTCACGAGTGTCATCAGCCTTTAGCCTGTGCTAGCGTGACATTATGTTCCCTGTGTTATGTAACATTGACTCTGCGCTCTATCAACAGACACATTTTCGTGAAGCCCTGCCAGCAGCTACTCCTGACTGCAGCAGGCTTTCTATAAATATAACCTGCTGGGCTGTGATATAACGCCATAATGAGCTGCGTTGGGAAAAGTCACATTTAAACGACTTTGGTCCTTTTTTGTTTATAACCATTAGTGCGAACCTAAAATGGATTTTGACCACTGTTCTACATGTGCTCCCTCAGCAGTGCGTCAAACTGTAACTACAGGAACTTTCTGGGCTTGTTGCCTGGCATTTAGATGTCTAATAATTAATGCTCACAGGTTTTTGCCGACATTTGCCCTCGTCATGGTTCTATGCCTGTATTTATTGCCATTGTGGTCAGTGGCTGTGCAACATCTGCACCGGTGCATTACGTCCTACGCAGTTACATGTGTTTGTCAGTTGCAGTTCAGGACTTGATCCAACTATCAAGTTGGATCCGTATAGTTAGATGTAGATATGTGTGGCTAGAGAAATAGTGATGTGATTGTGCGGTCTATTTAGCTCAGTTGTATCTCGCATAAACTACAGAAGTTTAGTTTGGTCTAATCCAGTTTTCAAACTTGTGGACACGGTTAATAAAGGACGTGCCTTTGGGAGCTGTTAGGAACTAAATTAAAGAATGTTTTGTACTTTGATTTGTACTGTGATTCTTCTCAAACAATTCTTTGCAAGAGCTGGAACATCCCGTGCACTGGATGTGGTTGGGTTAATACAGAGTGTTTCCATTGCAGATGGGAAGAGTGACCTTTGAACATAAGTAATTATTGCACTTGGCCAGTGAATCCTCAACTGTATTATGATTTAATAAATGTCCTCTCAATCTAAGCTCAAAGGACCAGCTTTGTAAATGATGGAACATAAATCTGACTGTAATCATTTGTACTGCAGTGATGTATTGACCTTGGTAACATTTAAAGTGTTCATTAAGCATTTGGTTTGTGTGATCTCTCCAGCTGTAGTGGTACCGTGGGTGCCATCGTGACCTGCCCCCTGGAGGTGTTGAAGACACGGTTGCAGTCCTCTGGCCTCTCTCTCCGGCCCGTCTTTCAGGTCCAGCTGGGGACCTTGAGTGGTGCTGGAGTGATCCGACCGGGAACTGTTACCCCTGGGCTGCTGCAGGTCCTAAGGTAAAAGGTTGATTTGTATTATTTGTAGGTCGAAAACATCATCACAATGTTCTTTCATTAGTTTTAGCTGTCGACTGTCTTTTGATTTGCCAAAGTATCTTTGTATTAGGAATAGTTTGAGTCTCATAGAGTTTGTGACGTAGTCTCTGGAAATGCAATAGAGATCCTGTCTTCTGCTTTTTCCCCATCTTTACACGATTTTACAATGAAAGCCTCTAATCCTGTTCTACGCAAAGGGATTAAGTACGCACTGTCCGGCCGTCATTGTGTGCTCTGAACCAGCTGTGTAGGTCAATACAATAAATTTCTGACACCACTCGGCAAGATGTGCTGTGTGGTGAGAGATGGTAAGACTAGAAGCAGCCGCAGTTGGTCATGAGGAGCAAGTAAGGGTTTTAGAGGAGGATGCTGTGTCAGTGTTATATTATACTTGGGTTACGGAGGACTCAGGCTGAACCGGTCTAGACTGGTGTCTGCTTTATCTGTAGGCCAGGAGAGTTGCTTTTGCCCAAAGATAAGTTTTGTTTTTAGAGAACATATGTCCTTGTCATAATTTATCTGCTATAAACAGATTTTCTTAAGCGCTTTTAAAGTTTGTTTTTGTGTTCACACACTGGTTGTAAAATGTGAGATAAGATAGTCATTGGAGACCTTGAATCCAATTTTTAAGCAAGGAAAGACTGGACACAAGTATGACTTGCAAATAGGGTTTTTTGTTTTTAAGCCAGTCATTGTCTGAAAATGTGTTGGGTATCAGGTGTTCGAATCAGGTGGCACAGCATGGGATGAGGTGTGAATTACATAAACCTATTTGGTTTGCAGTTAACCTTAGCTTGGCCTCAGGCTTCCAGTCATTCAAAGAATGAAGGTCACTTAAAAAAAAAAAACTTTGAGGGTGTGTCTGACATGACACACTGAACACTTCCTAGGACAGAGTGTAAGAGAAGATGTAAGAGAAGATGCAAAACCAGCTCAAGTCTTACACCCGCCCTGCTGTAAGACTTGTAAGACATTTCAGGGCTAAGCTGAGACACTCATTCTTTAACTTTAATAAATGCAGATGCAGTTTAACATGTACATAGTGTAAATGGTTAAAACCCTACCAAATATTTCATTGTGTTTGATTGTTAATGGCTCTAACACTTTTTTTTAAAATTTCAGATCAATTCTTGAAAAAGAGGGACCAAGGTCGCTTTTCCGTGGCCTCGGACCAAACCTTGTTGGTGTGGCCCCTTCAAGGTACAATAGAATCATTGCATGTTATAATGGTTTTGTCTGTCACAGGCACGAGGGTTGTCCATTAAGGCCACCTGCTTTATGCACTGGTTTTGTTTTAACAAGTGAATATGTGGCAATCTCAGTGTTAATGATATCAGTTACCAATAAAACACAGTACACAGTGAAACACAGTGTCCTTATCCTTAGCCATATATTGGATGATGGAAACACTATCTACGACCCCACTTAAGTTAATATTGGCGTACATTTACCATTAGATTATATTGTTTTTGTCTTTTATGACACCTGTTAATGTTCCTACAACACAGCTGCTAGCTGGACAAAAGCAAAAAAACAAGTTATGTATGTTTTTTACATTCCAGCTGCCCTCATTAATAAGCTGAACAAACAGGAAACTGTTACGATGAACAGCCCACAATATACAACCTGCAGTTTAACAATTGTGGCAATGTTCTTAAAGTAACAGGAACCTTAATTTGAAATCAAGACGATCTGCTGAGTCATGTGGGCACGTTTTGTGAAATTTCAGTTTCACCTTTGTTCTATCTTTTATAGTCAACAAGTAGTCAGAACTTTGCCCAGCTTCCCCATGGTTACTCATCCTGAAAGTAAACGCTTATGTGTAACAGGAAAATAAACCTGTAATAAACACTTTATAGCACCATAAAAGTAATATTAAACGATAAAGAGTTGATCAGAAGATCATCCTTTTAAATTTCCTTTCTGTGTTGTAACTGGGCAGGAGTCTTGGCTCAGTAATTTCACTGTTAAACTTGGACATGGCCCGAGCAGCTCTGTAGACATCCCTGGAGCCCAGTGCTTATTCAGCTCCTTCTGGTGCAATGACGGCCTTTTCCAGGAACCCATCAGGAGAGAGAGCAGGCATACGTCCTGCTCTGTCAAGCCTAAATAGGCACAATCTGCATTATTGCGCAGCCTCTAAAAGAAACCATAGAAAAGCATTTAAGCATGTGTTTAATATTTCACAACCATTTCTGTGAATATTTCTCATCACTCCATTTCTGTTTCAGAGCCATATACTTTGCTGCATATTCAAAGTCGAAAGAGATGTTCAATGGGCTGCTCGTCCCTAACAGTGGGGTGGTACACATGTCCTCTGCTGGTTTTGCAGGTGAGCAATATGTATCTTCCCTGCAGACCATTGAAAGAAGAATATGAATAATTATAAAACATGATGCAGGCCTGTATGATGATAATGATGAAATATAGTTTCTATAGCTTATCTCCCCTGTGTTGAAACAAACCTGTGAGTATGTGTCTGCAATGCACTTTGCAGATGCTCTGCTAATTTAAGTTAGTTCACACAAAACTCAAATCTCTTTTCAGCTTTCATTACCAATTCTCTGATGAACCCCGTCTGGATGGTCAAGACAAGGATGCAGCTGGAGAAGAAGTATGTACACTCACAAGTTCACCAATGTTTTTTTTGTTAGTTTAAGTATTTGGCATTAAACCTGCTAAAAACAATGTGACCTATATCGTGGCGTCCACATGGAAAGATATGATGTGACTTTTCACAGAAACCTTTAAGTCATTCTACCCTGTCCTTGAGGCAGGTGTTTTGAGGCTCAGCGTGTGACCCAGTGCTGTAAATACGCAATGCTGACGCAATGGCCTGCTTGCAGAACAAGAGTCTATATTTACATTGAGCACAAGGCACTGGTGTTATGAGGTCTGCTCACTTTGTGTTTAAAGATTAAACACATGGTTTGCTGCACAAAATGGTAACTTTATGAATGGAGTGCAGAAAAAACAGGTTAAAAAAAATTTTTTTAAGTTGGTCTAGGGTATTTAAGACACTTGGGATGAGAACAAGATTTATATAAGAGGAAACCACAGTGCTGTCATAGAATATATATTTAGCCAAAATAATAAATATGTATGTAATAATGTGTGTTACTTACGAACTTGTCCTTTCTGACCTTTCAGAGCCAGAGGAGAGAAGAAGATGAATGCACTACAATGCGCCCGCTATGTTTACAGAACGGAAGGAGTCCGGGGTTTCTACAGAGGCCTGACTGCATCTTACGCCGGCATCTCTGAGACCATGATCTGCTTCCTCATCTACGAGACACTAAAGAAACAGCTTGCCAAGAGCCAGTTTGCCTCACCGAACGGCGAGAAGGAGAAAGGGGCATCCGACTTCCTGAGACTGATGCTGGCAGCTGCTTTTTCAAAGGGCTGTGCATCCTGCATAGCCTATCCACACGGTAAACAACTGCATTCATTGTTTATTTCAGCGCAGTCAAGTGTTAAGTAGAATCCTTTTAGATGATTAATATTCTTTTGTTTTTGTCCCCACAGAGGTCATTCGCACAAGGCTCCGTGAGGAAGGTAGCAAGTACAAGTACTTCTTCCAGACAGGGAGGTTAATAGCGCTGGAGGAAGGCTATGCAGCTTTTTACAGAGGACTCATTCCACAGCTGATTAGACAAATCCCCAACACGGCCATCGTCCTCTCTACATATGAACTCATTGTACATCTGCTCGGAGACAGCAAATAAAGACGTGTTTGAATGTTTGGGTTTCCCTGACGCATAACTAATGCCAGGCAAAACCCAAGACTCACTGGGGGACTTTTAAGAAAAGCAGCACATACATTTTTGATGTGATGTTATAAAGACTTTTATGGTGGAACTGAAGCAGGTTTTTCTGTTGTCCAAAGAGGTAAATACATTATTTTATTAAAATCTTGTTAAGAGTTTTGGTACATACTAAACTCTGAACATGTGCAAAAGGTCATCGTTTTTAGAGGACTAGTGTTAAGTTAACTAATTTATTTTGTCTTGTTATTTTATGACAGTATTTGTTCCCCCTGTCAGTGGTAAACGTACCAACACAAGTGACTGAAGGTTGGTCTACTTATTCAAAGAAGGGAAGCTGAATCAGACGGCCTCTTTGCATAGTCACGACCACACTGATCATTTTTGAAATTTCTGTTTTACTGTACTGGTTCCGAAGTTTGACGTACAGACATTTTTTCATTAATATATAAAGATTTGCCTGAATGTCTTCGTTCTATCAATAAGGTAACATTTTTCAGTGGGAACTCAGGTGCTTATTTGACCAGTGGCTCAATAAAATGCATCACAAAAGTAAATCAGCTAATGGATGATGCTATAAGAGATTTATGCTTATAGAGCAGTCAGTAGCATCACAATATGCCTGAAAAGAATATTATTTCAACCTTTTAGTATCTTTAAGTACCATTTCCTGTTTCACTAGTCTGGTCTGCAAGCAAGTCATTTGTTGTGTTTATGAATAATGCCTATAAAACTATTTACCCTCTTGAGACTGGAATGCTTTTATTTATGACTCTGGAGAGCACAAAGCGTGTTCATTTGAACACAAACTGTATAACTTTTTTGTTTGGTGACTGGTATATTTGAACACTGCCGTTCGTAAATCCTGGGGACTAATGGAATATTTTTTTCGAGTCATTTCTCAGCTTTAGTGTAATTTTTCACAAAGATTATAAAATTTTTTTGCTTACAAATTCATAATCTGATTTTTTCATATTTGCTGAATTAAATGTATTAACTTCCTTCACAGGTTTTCACCTCATTAATACAAGTGCGTTACCAAAATGAGCTAGTTGCTTAATGGTGTTGACAAAGTCAGTCGTCTTTGTCAGGAAGCTGGTCTGAGACAGAAAACGTTCCCCAGGACCGGAACTGAGTGAGTTAAGCCATTGCACAATTCAGGCGTGAATCATCACAAGTGCTACGTTCCTGTTGTGGTTTTGGCAAATTCAGTCCCATTGTTCCTTTTAAATGGAAACTGAAGGGCTTGTTACACTCGACAGGGTGACGGACCTTTTGGTGACTGGTGATTTTTCAGTGGTGCCTTTTTGTCAATTTCAAAGGTGATTGAGCTCCAGGTCATTTCGAGTGACGTCTGTTCTTTGTGCTCCCACAATGTGCGCACACAAAAAAAGCATGAAATATTACCTGGTGGTTTAAAATTCATGGAGTTTTAAAAACACAATTATTTGAGTTTATTATGAATGCACTTTTTATTGCTGTCTATCATCAAGACAACCTTGATAAATATAAATCTCAACAAAACAAAAGATATAAAACCTAGAAAACCCACGATAGTATAAATAATAGATAAGTATCATAGTCAAGTACCATATAAACATTAGTCAGCATCAAATATGTACATTTTTCACAAGTTTCGTACTTTTTGGATAAATGTTTTATATCATTTTGTTTACTTATTTTACATTTTAAAGAAGCACGTCCTTAGTGTCTGAGGCCAGCGGTGTAACACCACCCGTGGCTGATCTCATCGTTTTGCACTGTTTGATGTACGTGCGCGGTTCTTGCAGCGGCCCGGTCCAGAGCAGCGGGGAGCGACGGCTGTGCGGCTCTGGTGACCCCTGTCTGCCGCAGGGAGAGCGGTTCGGCACCGGCAGAACCCTGGCTGTTGACTAGCGTGTGGCTCGTGGCAGTTGTCGCGGACGCACGAGCCTCAGTTTCCCCTCTCCGCATTTATTAGCGTTGCTTAGTGATGGTCCAATAAAGCGTTTGTGAAGCACTGAAGCTTGTATCGAAAACGGGTTCATTACTCGAAGCTTTTTAACACAGAACCTTTAGTGGCATCTGCTGGTCGTGAAATGAATTGCAGCTTAAAGTTACTGTTTCTGTCCCATGCTTCTTATAATTCTGCACAGTACTGCATACCTGAGCTGTAAATATGTACATATGTATTATTATTATTATTATTATTATTATTATTATTATCGTTGTTGTTGTTGTTGTTGTTGTTGTTATTTATGCTCTTATGAAGTAGGTAGCATGTACACATACTTCTTCCAGACAGGGAGGTTAATAGCACTGGAGGAAGGCTATGCAGCAACACGGCCATCGTCCTCTCTACACATGAACTCATTGTACATCTGCTCGGAGACAGACAGTCATCCATTCATCCATCCCTCCTTCCCTTTACTACTCGCTTTTCTTGCAGCGCAGGGAGAAAAAAAGGGAGAAACCTCTCTGAGGACAAGATCACAGCTAACGAGGTTACAACAAATGAGTAAAATAAATCCCAACAACGTCTTAGTCATTGAAATTCAGTATTTTTCCAACAGAACTTAAATTAGAATTACTTATAAACTGGGCAATAAAAATGCTGCAAACCTGCAATCAATTCAATTCAAAGTGTTGCCATACGACAGAACGTCCTCTCTTCCTCGCAGGCTCCATGTGTCTCATGTATCACTTTCAACTGGACAAAATCTCCACCTAAACCCACCTCTAATGCTGCAGACGCTTCTCCTCGTCAAGATTTGAACCCCGTAGTGAAGCGGTGACGTATGGACGAAGCGAACGAAGCCTCTGACGTCATCGATCACGTGGGTTTGCCAAACGAATCAAGCATCGGCACAGTGTTTCTGGAGCGCGTGTTGTTTTTTTGATACATGCTCCGCTCCGGAGCTTCCGCTTCAACCAGCCCATCACTAGCGCTGCTCACTTAGCGACTATGTCTCTCGCCGTTTTACGCACATGCAGGTGGCTACAGTTCAGCCGTTAGTTAGCTTAGCCTTAGCTCTGCGACCAGCTAGCCTCGCCGAGCCCTTGTAGCCCACGAGCTAACGCTGGCTAATGCGCTACGCGGCCAGTAGCTTCCAGCGGCTGTCAGCATCATCACCAGGACGACGGGCATCCCTGCCAACCGGCCGTCTGATGGAAGGCTGAGGGGAACGATGCTGAGATTCCTCCGTATCCTTCTGACAGGTACGATAAAGGTAACGAGCTGTCTACGGCGAGACACGGCCAGCTAGGTGGTTTAGCCTCAGGGATTATGCACCGAGGGAAACACCAGTTTCTCGTCGTCCTTGGGTTACGTCTGGCTAGTTGACAGTTCACGCAACAAATAGTAACAGTCTACGTAGCCTCGCTAAATATAAAGCCAGTTTAGAACTGCGTTAAACATTGATGTCTTGAAGCTAATAAGGTTCACTGTCTTAGAAAAATGACTTGGTCTTGTTAAAGTTTATTGTGGTTTACTGTCACCGCTCATATTCTGTCATTTAGCCCTATTGCTAAGTTTAATGCAACACTTTGACCCTGTAATAGCCGTTAAACGAGCCTTCTAGTAAACGTATAGTAGAATTATCAGCTTTCTGATTTATAAGAAACACCTCTTACACTGTAAAGGTAAAATAAATGGCAGAGCTGCAGTGTTTGATAGCTCTTGTACAGATGTGCCTAATAAAGTGGCTACTGAGTATGTTTGTAATCTTCTTACAGTCCTGCTAGGTGTTCTGTGGGATGGAGCTGATGCTTTTGGTAAGTCTGTGTTTTTTTAATATCTGAAGCTGGAGCCACAACCTTTCCTATACGTTGTGTGTCTAAGTCAGGTATTTCTGCTCTACAGCTAGAGTAAGTTTAGTAGATGGAGACGACAAGTGTTCAGGCAGAGTGGAGGTTCTCCACCACAACGAATGGAGCACCGTCTGCGACCGCGACTGGGACCTCCGGGAGGCTCATGTTGTGTGCCTGGAGCTGGGCTGCGGCTTGGCCGAATCGGCCCTACGTGGTTCCGCGTTTGGACCGGGCAGAGGAGAGATCTGGCTGCGGCACGTCCAGTGCTCTGGACACGAGTCCAGTTTGACACGCTGTGGTGTTGTGCTTTACAGTAATTCCCACTGCACCCATGAGAATGATGCAGGGGTGAAATGCTCAGGTGAGCAGAGAGTGATGTCACATGGCTGAATGAAGGATTTACCTATTAAAGTAGACTGTTATCTGCAAGTATGAAATCTATCACACAACCCTGTGATTGATCTGTTCTTACCCACAGGTACCCTTCTAACGCCCACTCTCACCCTGCTGTCACCTCACACTGTGTTCTCTCCTGGGGAGGCTGTTCGCTTCAGCTGCAGTGTTTTGCTGGGTCAGCACCTCAGTGACTACCACCTGTACAAAGACGGCGTGTCCACGCCGCTGGTAACGCAGAGGGCTGACCACAGCCAGATCAGCGTGGAGCTCACTCTGTCTGACATAGAGACATTCCATCAAGGCAGCTACAGTTGTAGGTACAGAATCAAAAGCGGTTTTCCAGCTGAACTACTCAGCTCTCCACCCAGCAACTCCATCAACATCACTGTAGGTGAGTCATAACCACAGAGTCTAATCTATGTTAACTCCTTTGTAGCACCATCTGTAATCATAGCACATTGTTAAGCATCTATCTGACTGAACCTGATGGGTTTGACCCAAATGGGTGTTTAGTTTCTTTGCCTTGATAGGGTTGGATTCCATTTTAGTAAATATATTTCTTTTTAACATAAGTCATAAAATAGACTAGCTCAAAGATCAATTTCCACATTAAACTTTGTTGGGCTGTCAACTGCATTTCAGCCGTTTCTGAAGAAGACAGCAATATGTGGGTGAACACTCTCAAAAAGGGATAATTTATGTTCAGGTCATTTTGTTACAGTTTTAAATTTTGACTGCTACCTTGTGCTGTAATAATTTATTACAATTATAGAATGGGTATCAATAATGCTGATTCATCTATTGCAGTTTTCCACAGCAACAATTAACATGCATGTGTTTATATTTTATGTCTGTTATTCTGGGATCAACAACAATTTAGAGTCAACTGAGATTGATTTATTTATTACAGTGGAACTCCTGACTCCTCAACATTGGTACAACACATCTACTGAGGCCCCAGCTGGTTCCGTCATTAAAGGCCACAATTTTAACATCACGTGCTCCACCTCGCAGCAGTACCCCGGAGGTTCCTTCCAGCTGCGCCTGATCCGCTCCAACGGCACCGTACGCCAGTCTCTGCCTGCTCTCACACCGTCTGTCACGTTCACCTTTCCCAATGCACAGACCTCCAATGAGGGCTATTACTACTGCCTGTATCGGGTCCAGCTGGGGGGGCGCATCTTTGTCTCCAGAGAAAGCCAGCCTCTGCCTATAGCCATCAGAGGTGCGATACCATGAAGAAAATAGTGTACTGTAAACCTGAAGACATAATAATATGACATAATAATAATAATAATTATTATTATTATTATTACTATTATTGTTATTATTGCAGGAGTAATTTTTTCTTTGCAATTGCAGTTTTTTGCGACAGTCTGTAAAAATCCACCCTGAATGTGACTTGTACATGTTTCCTCAGACCCAGATCCAGTGCTGAGTCCAGTGATGATCAGCTGGCTTGTGTCTGGCTTGACATTTGTTGTAGCTGTCATTATTCTAATCATCGTGGCCAAGGTGCTTTGTAACAAAGAGAAGAAGCCTTCAGAACTGGAGCGAGAGACCAGAACCTGTAAGTTGCTTTGTTGACCACAATCATTTCTTAAAACAGAGATGAGATATATGTTTTTCCTTTTTGTGTTTGAAATTGTAATACTAAATCAACGTATATTTATAATGGTATTAAAGACGTGCTCCTGTCTACAGGTGTGGAAAACACTTATGTTGCCTTATCAGTTAACAAGCTATGAGGGGTGGTTGACAGGTAACTAAACCTATTTTAGATCTCTCAAATACAATATTACAAATGTAGTTGTTTTTTTTTTTTAATGAAAAGTCACTTTTTATATTTCTTTGCTATGAAGCACATGCACAGACACGTGCAAAATTTTCTTTGTCTGCTTGCTAAAGATTGTAGATAGACATTTACCATTCAGTCAACAGAAACTGTTGACTGTCATTACCATTCGATAAGTGAGCTCCAACACCATATACATCACTGATGCTTTAGGTGTAGCCTAGTAAAAAGAAAAAAAATTCAGTATTTTTTTTAGAGAATACTGTAAACTACCATGAAGATGTGAGAGTTTTATTAGTCATCTCCACATTTTATGTCATGTGATATATTGTATATTATTGAGTGGTAATAATGAAATTGTGGCATTTTTGTTTTATACAGACTGACTGCTGACACTACATGGAAGGCTCAGTGTTCTACAAGGATTCAGAGAGCAGGGGATGTAGCTTGGTTCTTCTTCCATGACACTGTTAGAAACTCTACAAACTGGACCAGACACAGTTGAGACTGGACACTAATGCAGACCTACCTAAACCTGCCCCACAGCACTCACACTATGTTAGCGTGGAAAGCAAGAAAAGTAAGTGATGTAACTAACAACCACAGGACACTAACAGCAGAACAATTCCTGCTCACTCACTGGGCGCACACTTGGTTACGGCCCTGACCCCAGATGTGTGGCCAAGAATGGTGGATGTAAACGTTAACTGAGGAAACTGTCACGGGTCCCTCAGGTCTCTGTGTATACGCAGTTTTAAGACATAGGTCTGTATTTAATCAGGTTACGCTAATGATTGGCACCACTAACTTATTACATGCTTCCACAGATCAATAATTCTTAAAGGATTAGAATGTGTTTTTGTATTTTAAACGGAACCCTACTATGCATCGTATGTCATTAATATGTACATTACTGCACTTTAAGTGTGTAAGTAGACGTTGTAGGTAAATAAATGCTGTTGATGGAGCCTCTTGTTTAAATGAGTCTTGTCATGTACGCATGTACTGTAGGATCCTTTATAGCAGCTGATCCAACTACATAAGAATGCTTCCAAACTAATGCTACTATGGTGTCTATCATTTTTGTGTTACATAATTTAATAGTAAAACTTGGCTTCTGAATAAAAGACTTGACTCAAATGTCATCACTTGAGCACTTTTATACTTTAATTAAGAAAAACAGCAATACAAAGAAGAACCTCACCCTCCACAGGATGTAGAGGTCTGGTTATGTTGTATAAAGGTGTAATTCTCAGGATTAATTGTACAGAAAGAAAAGACCTCAGAAGTTAAGCACTGATGCATGTCACAGCTGATCTGAAGATAGTCCTCAACTGTATAAACTTCTGATAACCCATAAAACATCGTAAAATACCAGACATTATAAACGCAAAATTAGAACTTGGTTCCTTTTAATAACAAGATACACACAATGCACAGTGAAGCTAAATAGATCTGGACCAAAGCATCTAAAACAGAGCCGCATGCTAATACATGCTGTGATATGTCATAAGTGAATCTTAAAATCTCTTAATATCTGAAAACCAAATGTGTCTTTGTTCCATGAATATGTTACCTAATTGTGAGTAAATATATTAATGTGCCTAATATAAAATGTTGTGTGATGTCTGAGTGTGCTGGGACAAACTGACAGGTCAGTTTTCAGTTGTGGTCTGATGAATGCTATGTGATAAAATGGACATTATAAGCAGAAAGTGGTAATACATAGCATTTTCTTAGTGCTACAGAAAGCCATCAACCCCATATATATAGACAATTGAATGCAGAACAGCTCTATAAACTGAGCATGAATAAAAAATACAAAAAACAATCACACTATTCCTTTGAGAGATTCATTTGTCTCCATGTTGGAAAAAATGATGTAGAGGAAGATTGCCACAGCCAAGAAGAACACAAACTGAACCCACAGTGGGATGAGGCGAGACGATGTCTTGGGAACCTTCTGATCAGACTTCACTGGTGGCGACTTCACATAGGAGTTTCTGTAAGTGGACGGTGTGTCATACATGCGTGGCCTGGAAAATAATTGAGCGATTCATCATTAAGTCGATTCTGCTTTTTGGTTTAGTATTATTAAATTACTCTCACAAAATTTTAACATAATTGCATTGTTGAGATTTGTTTGTTGAGTTTATTCTGACTTTTGGTTTAGCGTGTTTATCATATGATACTTCATATGAGGCAAATTAGCGGATGACAATCCATAAACACACTTACTCATCAACCATGTCCTTCCCACTGTATTCTGACTTTGACCTTGAATAGTCTGAGTAGGACCTCCTGCACAGAGTGACAGCACACGAGTGAACGTTTTGCTCACTCAATTGTACAAACATTCAGAACAGTTATAACTTACTCCTGTTCCCTTTCGGTCCAGTCTGGCCTTGACCGCATGTAAGTGGTCCTAGAATAACAAAAAATAGAGACTGAAATTACACTTTATTTTTGGATTAATTATATTAAAATTACAAAGATTGGTTGGATCTTAACTGACCTTTCTCCTGCAAAATCACTGCGACTCTGCAAAATCAGACAGTGTTTTCAAATTAGCCATGCAAAAGAATAGAGCAACATCTGGAGGCGGGGAGGAAAACACACTTACTGGTGTCGTGTAAACGTAGGTAACCTCCTCCTCTGAAAAACAAAGATCACACTGAAGGTCTGCACTAGAGTCATTATAAACCAGGCCAGGACTCAGTGAACACACAGTGAAGTTACCTTCTTCCCTGTAGAACGTCTTGTCCGGTGATGATGTCGGTCTTTTCCCTTTGGCCATAGCCTCCTTCAGTTTCTTCTCGTACAGATTCCTGGTGCTATCTAGTGGAAAATATCACATCTGGCGTATAATGCGCAGTGACACACGCAGAAGCCCGTGTAGCAACGTTACAGGACAGACGTCAGTAACTGCACAGCGGAGGCCTGTGGAGTTATTATTGGAGAACGTTGATTCAGTAAAGTTTAATGTGAGCCACCCACCGACCACAGGTCCGTGCTTTATCCCGTACTCATCCAGCAGGTCGCTTATCTCCTTAGCAGATTTATTGCTTAGCAGAGACATTGTTTTCGCGTATTTTATCCAACTGGACGTCAGTTATGATTTATTTCGGTGTCTTCTCGCTTCGGTTGAGCAGTACTTTCAGTTCCTACGACGAGAAACAAGCGTGGCTCCTCCCACCGAGGTTGTTCGTTTTTTTTGGCGGTTACTGTACGATCTTTCATCGAGCGGCTGTATAGTCACTAAACCCCGCCCTCACTTGTTGACTTAGGCGTTAAAACCATTCGCACCTCAACGCAACGCTGCGTCGTTTCCGTTTGAGAATTCTTCTTTTCTGGTTTGTTGTTGTTGTTTTTCTCCATTTGAGAAGCAGCGCCACCAACCGAAAGACGTTTACGATTGCTTATTTATAATCCTAAACAAACCTTTTTCTGAAACTATTTATTGCAAATAATAATGGTAATGATTATTTAATCTACATTGCCTAAATGAGAGGAAACCTTTGACCTGTTCATAGAAACATGCTATCATTCACAAACCAGATCTTTATTAAGAGCAAAAAACATATTACAGATAATAGTTTTTTAATATCCAGCACTTTTTACAATTCAATAATTGTTTTTGATAGTTTGCAAATATACATAAAAAATAACCAAAAAGAGAAAAATCTTTAGCCCTTAAAAAAAGGAATTTGTCCAAACCAGTCAGCTTGGTCTGTGGCCAGCCAGAACATCAGCGTTCCTGTCAGCACCACCAGACCCATCCTCAGTATCTGCTTTAGAACGAGCCCACACTGCAGGAGAAAGGAGAGGGACGTCAGAGACAGTTATCTAGAAATGAACAAACCCTTTGAGCCACGACCAATGACTACACACCTTGTGTTTTCTGCTGCACGTGTGTGTGTTGCTGACTTCGCTCTGCTCCGTGTTGTCTGGGACCTCCACATCTGGGGGGTCGTGCTCAGGTCCCATTTGCAGGGTGTCGTCAGGTTCCCTCTGTTCCTGCAAACAGCCACTCAGTGAAAATGGAGCGTGAGCAGCGTGTTCCAGTGTCACGTGCAAATCATCAGGTCTTTACCTCAGATGTTTCTGCAGAGCTCCGGTCCTCATCTTCCTCATCCTCCTCGTCCTCCTCGTCATCCTCCGAGCTGCTCAGTGAATCTCTGTCGCTGCTTTAAAATAAGCTTGAATGAGTCACAGCTCAGGTTGTTCATGTTGAAGCTCAGTCACTGCTTGCATTGTGGGTAATGTAGGCACTAGATGTCGGGTTCTGCAGCGTTTCTGTGAAAAGCTCGATCAGTGCAGTATTACTTTATAACAGGACGTTGACCTACCTGTCGGTCTCATAGTGAATCACCTGAGACAATGGATCTGCACAGAACTGAACCTTCGTCTTCCGCTCTGAGAAATGCACGAATGGGAAGCCATTAATTGAACATGAAGACGCTGGTGATGTCATTCTGCTTCTTCCACTCACCCTCCCTGCCGTTCTCCTCGGTGTCATCGTCGTAAAACTTGTAGAAAGCCTCGATTCTCTCCTTCTCCTGCTCCCAGTTCCTCTCCTCTTCGTACTCGTCGTCCCCCAGCTGGCCCAGTTCAGCGGCGCCTGAGGCCACGTGCTGCGTGTTGAAGAAGAAGCCGTCATCCAGGGACCCCTGGTGGGACGTGTGTGTGGCCTGGCTCTGCCCCCTCTGCACCACTGAATAGCTGCCGCTGTCTCCTGCAGGAGGCGCGTTCATATATGAAGCAGCTAAGTCGGTGTCCACTGTGCTTAGCAGGTCCTCGTCCAGAAGGGAGCTGAACTTGAAGTCCCAGTGGATGTTAAAAGCGGCCGTGTTTCCTTGGTGGTCGTCAGAGATGCTGGACCCAGAACCTGCTCCACCACTGTCACCGTAAAGCTCCAGGTCCTTGTAGTTTTCTGGATCTAAGAGACGTGTGTTGAGTGAAAGCTCATCGTATTTCCTTCCTTGAATATCATCGCTGTCGTCATCCTCGTCATCATCATCATCATCATCATCATCATCATCACTGGAGCTGTAGGAGTCACTCTCAGCTGCCTGGTCGTCATCACTTCCACACGCGATGGTCTCGACCTTTGTTTTGCCGTCCTCCTGCGTTGCCTGATCCAAACCCGTCACCCAACGAGCACCCGTCTCTCGATCCCTGCCGTCCAGACAGTCGTCCCCGTCCTCCTCAGCGTCCTCCTCCTTTCCCGTCCATCTTATATCTGTCGCAGCTCTCTCCTTTTCTGGATTCCCTCCTCCACCTTCGACGTATTCACAGGAGGAAAAGTCGGAGGGATACTCTGCAAACGTCTCCCCGGCCTCTTGATGCTCCTCTCCGGAGAAATCCTCCATCTTCGCCACATCTTCCTCAGCAGCCTGTGCGCTTAGCTGCCGCTCATGTTGCACGCATATTTCGGAGAACTCCAAGCTGTGGGGACTTTGAGCCTCCTGCTCAGAGTCGAGAGCCGGGACGTTTTCCTCTCGTCTTCTCACACGCTCACTCTCAGAATCAGACGAGTCCTCCTGCGTCTCTTCCTGCTTTTCCTGCTCGTCCTCGTCGCTCCCGTCACCTTTCACCATCATCTCTCCGGCCCGTTCTGGGACTTGCCCAATATAGGACAACTGCTCATCCATCTCGCTCTCACCTTGCTCTTCATTTCCAGCTTGGGGGCTTTCGCTGCCCTCGGGGGCCAGAGACTGTCCCACGGCAGAGATCTCGTCCTCTTTATCATCGTAGACGAACTCGTCACTGCAGCGAACTGACATCAGCAGATCCCCCGGCCTCGCGGCTGCTCCCGTGTCCGCTTCCTCGCCTCCGTCTCCAGAGTCACAGCTCCCCTCCTCGGACCCTGCATCCGAGCTCGTGAAGTCCTCCTGTGGAGCTTTGTCCGTGCTCATGACACTGGTCCCTACACGTCCGACGTCCTCCTCGTCGCTTTCATCGTCACCCTGCTCTTCGTCAGCGTTTTCGACCACGTACGCGTCTTTCTTTTCCATGTTACACAGAACTGAAGCCGCACCAGCTGCTTCCTGGTGCAGAGCCTCGTCCTCCTCCGTTGGTTGAGAAATGTCTTCCTCCACCTTACTGTCAAAGTCTATGCCGTCCAATTCCAAATCTTCATTTTCCAAAAAGCCAACAGACACTTCTGCAACAACATTGTTAGTTGAAAAAGTTAAAAAGATTTTTAAAAAGTAAACAATAATACTGAAACACTCACTTACCTGAAAATGCACCGTTAAAAAGATCATCAAGACTTTGTTCCATCTTTGTAGTCAGAATAAATAAGTTGTACAATAAGAAGACCGAAATGAACTCATCGCTGCGAGAGTCTCCTCTCAGAGAGGAAGAGAGCGCCAAGTATCTCTCATCTGCTTTTTCTGCGAGTGGCTTCCTGTCAAACAGATGCCGTTGAAATTAGTCCCTAAAACTAAATTACTTGGTTAAACGTGGCGACAACTAACCACCGCATGAAAAGCCGAGCGCGGGCGATCAAGAAATGAAATCTTTTCAAATGGACAAAAGCGAGGAAAGCGTTGTGCGCTTGGTCTCTTTGTGCTGCTGCAGGAACGTACCTTTGTGCGCGCATGAGATGATGAAAGCTTTGATGTGGTTTTGGTTTCAGACGCACGGCGACGTGCGCTCGGCAGACGACTGCACAGTTCATTCTCTCTCACAGCAGACACGAATAAGGGGCCACTTTCACAGCGAGTCTGATGGAGGCTTTTATTCATTGGGACAGAAGCTACGACTGTACACAGGAGGCGGCTGGTTTGTGCTGAGCGCCTACAGCTCGTGGCGGAGGAGGTAGCGGTGGCTGGGCTTCAGGTCCACCTCTACAGGGAAATGATCGCTCACCTCCAGGGCCTAATATGCACCAAACGAACGCACACAGGTTAACGTCCATCGGCCCGAAACCGACCATGAAGCGCGTTCTCGCCGTTACCTCCTCCTCGCTGAGACGGAACTCCTCCTTAAAGTTGAAGGGCCGGGCCGAACCTGCCACCAGGCCGGAGACGAGGTGGCGGCCGTGAGCGATGATCCTGTTGGGAAAGGCGGACGTCAGGACGCGGTCCAGCGCCGGGGGGTGGGGGGTCCGCTCACCTGTCGTAGGAGCAGCGCGTCCTCTCGCGCACCGTCGTGTCCTGCTCGTCCCCGATCAGCCAGTGGAAGTGGGGGTCGCTCCTCAGGCGCACCGCTCTCCAGCCCCTGGCGCTGACGTAGCTGCAGCCGGCGTTGAGGTCCCCTAGGATCATCACGTTCTGACGAAACGGGAAGTGCCACAGATTGAAGTCGAGGTTTGAAACATGTGACCTTCGGGGTCAAACAGCAGAAAGTGCTCATAGATGTGAATGTAAGCGGGGTCTGTCTCCATCCTCCTCATGGAGACTGGGCCTCCGGGTGGAGTTCCACCTACGTCAGTCTTCCACTTCTTGCAGACCCCTCTGAAGACCGTGTACAGTTCGTCGATCTCCTTCATGGCGGTCTTTGGACTGGTGTGCTGCCCGATCAGGACGAAGTCCTTCACCACTGGACAGAAACCGAACAACACACGTTCACAGCGAGAGGGTTCTCTTCAGTAGCTTTTATGGTTTCTCTAGTCCGCTTAACTATAAACTTCACTACCTGGATTTTGCTAAATATAAAAAAGGCCTCAGAGCCTCAATTCCTCTGTTAATGGGTTTTTCTTTTACAATACCAGGCTTCACTGGGCCTAAACTGGGTTGTTCGTCTTTTTCACTGATTAAAGCTGAGCTCAGACTTTTTCGTCTTACGCGTCGTGGGGGAGTGGAAGCGGACGATGAAAGGCTCTCTGGAGAAAACATCGGAGTCGTTGGCGCCCGCTCCCTCCAGTTTAGGATACTGATAATGATCTTTGACCTTCAGCAGGTTGTTCCTGGAGGCGAGGAAACGATGAGACACCGAACGTCACAGTGAACTGACCATTAACTGAAGTTACACCTGTAGACGTAGACATATTGTTCTTTGTAGGATTTCCTCCCGAGCCTTTCGCTCTCCACAGACGAATAAGTGTTGGATTTGTCAAATCTGTTAAACAAAAACAACACACGTTTAGAGCTATAGGTGCCGATGAGTCACTGATGTGCTGCATCTGAACGCACGGAGGCCGGTACCTGTTAAGAGCCTTCACCAACGCTTGTACTGCTGCTCCCTTCGCGTCTCTGACCTCCTGAATGAGACTCACGTCACACCGAGAGAGGATCTTAGGGAGAAGGAAGGATCCATCAGGATTATTTAAGCTGCACATAAAGCACAGTGATCACAGACACTACCTTTAACAGAATCACCATGATCTTCTTGTTGTTCGCCTTCGACTCCCCGAAGCTCTGAACATTAAAAGCGCAGATTTTCAGGGAAGACGCGGCGTCCAGCACGCACAGGCCCACAACAAACAGCAGAACAAGCGTCCTCATCTCGCTGGAGGATTGTGTGTCTGAAACCGAAGCAGAGTTTAGCAACATCCCCTCTGTTGTGACACACGCTACAGAAGCTCTGAGCCGCAGGAGCCTCTCGCCGTCGGCGGCTTCACAAGGAGCCCCAGCTCCTCACCTGTGGTGGATCTGGGGAAGGTGCAGGTGAGTGTGGGTGAAAGGCCGGCGCTTCGGATCTGTGTGGTGGATGTGCTGTGTCAGTGCTGACGAGAACAGAGCTTCATCTGGAACAGCTGAAAGCCATGAATGTGAAGAACAATGGCTCCGTTCCACTCAGAACGTTCAGCTTCCAGCACAGTTTGAGTGGAACGGACGGACACAATAGATGGGGACAGAAGGCACATGTGTCAGGTTCATGAACATCTGTGTGACATGTAGCACAGTCTTAGAGATATGAATGTGTAATGTATGTATGTGTATAACTCCACTCACAAACACATACTTGTTTTTAACATTATCTATGGA
Organism: Betta splendens; assembly: GCF_900634795.4. NCBI lineage: Eukaryota > Metazoa > Chordata > Actinopteri > Anabantiformes > Osphronemidae > Betta > Betta splendens. The sequence continues at coordinate 5,769,608 of NC_040887.2, read as the reverse complement.
ACGTATTAAAATACTTTTTTATTGGGCCTAAAAGTCTATTTACTACAGTTTAACAGCATCGCAGTGAAGACATAATAGTTTATCTAACTTCATGAGAACTTCATGTTATAAAGAGCAAATGAAAGTTATAAATTTTGTTTTTCTTTGTGCTTCACACAAACTAGTAAAAAGCATAAGGTCAATCATAAATCAATCTCCTGATCGAGGTGAGACGCCAAAATTATGTCACATACATGTTGCATCCATCTGTTCTAATGAAGCATTAATCTTCTGCTGTGTGAACCTGTTAGAAAAAACCTTGGCCACAACATTTATTATAATTCAAGCTGAGGTTTTTTGTGGCTCAGATAAAACACAAATTACTGTTTGTTCTATTTTCAATCTGTGTTTATATTCATGATGACATTTTACATTGAATGGAAACCATCGCAACCCCATAATAACTCAGACGTCATGTTTTCATGATGTTTTATTGCTTCCAGGTTGTTACAGTAAACATGTTTTGTCTTAACTACACTGTTGATATTAACTCACTGTCAGTCAAACAGGGACTTCCAGTGTTTTACATTGTGTTGTTCTCACACTGGAGGTGTGTAAACTATAAACACAACCACACACACACACACACACACACACATACGAATGAACTACACTAAACCAAAGCAAAACAAACCAACTAATACAATAATAAAATTCCTGAGCAAGTGCTTTTCATATTGGTCTAAAGCAGCCTGAGTGTTGAGGCGAGGCCATTTCCATGAGATAGTTTTCAACGCGGGTCTCTATGTCTGAGTAGAGGTCTTCAACCTGCTCCCTGAACGGAGGATGCCACAACCACAGCAGGACCACTCCCGCAGCAGCGAGGAGAAGGAGGAAGAGGAGCAACACCTTCCACCAGGAGCCGCACGGCGCCTAAAAAGAGCAGAGACCCGTTAAATGGTGTGTGACTGCAGCAGAAGCCTCCAGTGAACGGATGATGACAGACACGCGGCACAGAAGCTTTAATAATTCATAGTAGCAGGGCCACGAGGTCCGAGATTCATCAGAATCCCTCACACACACACACACACACACACACACACACACACACACACACACACACACACGCACACACACACACACACACACACGCACACACACACACACACACACACACACACACACACACACACACACACACACACACACACACACACGCACACACACACACACACACACACACACACACACACACACCGCTCACCGTTCTCCTGCGGCGGTGGCTGAGCAGCCGGAGCTCATCCCTGCACTGCGACAGACGGGCCTGACTGGACTGACACTCCTGCTCCATGGTGTGGAGCTCCGACTGCAGCTCCTCACACTGCACACACACACACACACACACACACACACACACACACACACACACACACACACACACACACACACGGAAAAATAAACATAAACTCAATTTGGCTCATTTTAAAGCTTTATTTATAGTTAAAGATAACCTACACATGGTTTGTGATTATTCTAGTACTGAACCATGCAGCTAATTCTCCATTTGTTGTTGAACTGAACAAAGGTGTCGTACAGAGACAGCGCTGCTGCTGCTGCTGCTGCTGCTGTGACGTCTCAACGTACCTCTCGCTCTTTGAGCCGGAGTTTCTCCTGCGTGTGACGGAGCTGCTCCTCCACCTGGGAGTCTCTCCTCGCCGTCAGCTGTGGCTCCGCTTCCTCTGACGTCACGCACTCCTGCATGGTGACGTCCTGGCTCTCATTGCTGCCATCTAGGAGGGAAGGGAGCAGTTGAAATGAACCCCGTGTCGTTCGAATCTCAACTATTCCCAGGAAGTGGTTGATTTCGCTCTCGCCTCGAAGCTGCTGGACTTCTTCTCTCAGGACCTGGTTGTCCTGCTGCAGCAGGCAGACGTTGTACTGCAGCTCCTGCCTCTCCTGCCTCAGCGCCGCCGCCTCGTCCCTCAGCTCGGCCTCCCTGGCCCTGGACAGCTGCACGGGACACGAGCACAGAGCTCAGCACAAACGAGCTTTCCAAGTGTAAACTGATCTGATGGCGCACGCTGCCGCAGTGTTCTGCACCTCCACTTGGCCGTGCAGCTGCTGCAGCTGCTCATTGCTGAGCTGCTGTTGCTCCCGGAGTCGCCCTGAGCCGAGCCTGAGCTCCTCGTACAGGCTCTGCCACCTCAGGGCTTCTGCCTTTGAGGTGATTAGTGCTTCCTGGGGAAGGAAATGCTTGTTTTAGGGTTCAGCAGCATTTAAAGTTACTGTCATTAGCTTAAACAGACCAGCGCCCCTAAAAAGGCCTGTGACAGTGATGTGGTGTCTCTCTCCTTATTTAAACAGAAATAATGTGGCTGGGGTCAAATGTTTGACCTGCAGGGTCTCGGCCTTGCTCAGAGCTTCGGTTTTCTCCTGCGTGGCCTTCTGCAGGGCGACCACAGCCTTCTCCTCATATATCAGCTTCTGCTTCTCCATCTGCACCATCACTTTCTTCACTCCATCCTTTGGAAACTTCTGTAAGGACACAGAACTGCTGAGTTACGGCAGTAAACGTTTACGGGTTGAACACAAAGCGCAGGCTCAGCACTGTGGCACAGAGTTTGGGCTAAATGGTCGAGCGGATGCTAAAAAAAACATTACGTACACAAAAAAATCTCTCTCAGCGGCCGTTCGCTCGGCGCCGGCTGCAGCCCTTACCTGCAGACAGACTTGCAGCTGTGCCTCCAGAGCCTTGATCTTGTTGTTCAGCAGGTCCTCGCTGCAGCGAGCCTGTGTGGGTTACACAGGAAATGACTGACTGTCAAGCTGTGCAGGTGGAAAAGGAGCGGTTCACGTAGCGAAATCTGTGACGACCGGTTATTTTCACTAGTTTCACACGCTAGTGCACAAAGGGAACTTGCAGCATCAGTGAGCATCACAAAGGTTCTTAATGTCAGAAGACACTACACTTTTCATAACATACCTGCGCCAGAAATTATTTTTTAAAGATGAAAAGCATGAATTTAAAGTAAATACAATTCTGGCTCCTGTTTAGACCTGTTCATTTAAAAAAAACAAACAAGGAGAAGCACTATTATTCCTCTTTCATTCATTCCAGGGTTCTAATGAGCATCTGTACTAAAGCTGCCTGCCGCGCCTTCCTGTGTGACATGACGCTCGTGCTCCCTCTTGACAGCACAGACTAGAGCGGAAGCAGGAAGCTCCAAACCACAAGCTGCACAGCACCTTCCTGGGGCCACAGCAGCTGTGCGGCGCGTGAGAGGCCGCTTTGCCTTCAACCGAGCAGCGAGCGACAGCGACGCGGCCGAGACGCTCACCTTCCACAGCGTGTCGGAGGAGTTCAGCAGGTTGGACGTGCTCTCCTGGAGGGCAGCCAGCTTCTTCTTCATGGCCTCCTCCCTCCAAAGGGCGTCCTGCAGCAAAGCGCACAGCAAATACTGCTCAAATGCTCCTGTAACCTAATAAATTACATTTAAATTACAATAAATTACATTACATTAGAGATGCTTCATTTACCTGCAGGTACTCAGCCAAGCTCTTGATGTCCTGTGAGTCAAGAGAACGTCCAGTGACAACAGTTGCATTTATTAACAATGGATATCAAACTTACAATTATACATTACACCAGTTTGAAACTCACAGACTCCTTCACGGTGATGAGGCCGGACCTGCACAGAGGAAAAATACCTCATTGTGGATCACACAGCGCAGGTCACAGCTGTTAAACGGCAGTGAATCACACTCACTCTGTTTGCACGCCTGCGTCTCGCAGCGTCTTCTTCTGCGGCACATTTTCATTGCGAATTGACATTTTGGCATAAAGTTCTTCGGACTGAATGTACGTCTTTACACTGGTCTTTGTTGCTGTGGGAAAGAAGGGGATAACGGAGCAGTTGTAGTGAGACAGGGCAGAGATAGTGGGACGGTTTGTGGCCGAGGACTTGATTGAAGTTTTACCGTTGATGCTGTTCCTGCTTCTCTCTGTGCCTTTCGTTCTGTGCTGAGCTGATTCCTTTGTCACTGATGTGGAGGTAGAAGCTTGCTTCTTTATGGGTCCGTTCTCTTGCCTCATCAGTGTTACCTGTTCTGTCCATAATGAAGCCTGAGCAAATGAGGGAAGATGCAGGTTTAGCGCTCCTGCCCGTGCTTTATTTGTGATGCTGTCTTGGACTTACCCAGCTGCTGCAGCTTGGAGCTTCTAATGTGTTCCCAGTCAGAGTAGTTTGTGCGTTGCTATGCGACGTTTTGCTGCTCAAACTGTTAAGTTTCACTGAAAACGTCTTGGCCGTTGGACTCACAGAGCCACGCGGCTCGGGGCTCACAGATCTCCTCCTCAGAAATTCCAGCTGCCGCTTGTGTTTGAGGTCCCGTTTAATCTGCCCGGTGTCTAACTCTCTCGTGGGGCTGCGACATGAGGTCACGTTGTTGCGTCCGCGCAGATGTTCACGTTTCTGTGCTCTGATCTCCACCATTCGGTCAAAATCATACTGTGGAGAAAACTGCAGTCCACTTAGGGTCAGGACGTCCATGGCAGCTCCTCCAGCTCTTATAGGGCCTGCAGCCTGCAGCAACAATATATCAGTAGACTGACTATAAATATACACTTACAACAACCACGGATCTAGAAGTATTATAGATGCTGTTTAGCTTAGAAATGAGACAACACAGATATTGCTTTGACTCATTTTGAAGGTAAAGCTAAGACAGCAGTATTATACTTTCAGGAGACTTCACCTGAAAAGAATCTTTGTAATCTGTCTCACCTAACACAATGTGACGAGACTGCATGAAATAAGTAATATGCAGTAATATGAGTGTTACGAGTATTGCTGACATTTAGGATGCTTTGTGTAGCCTGGCAAGTCCCATGCGCGTCGCAGTAATACTGCTTCTAGACGTAGTAGAATAGTAGTAGCACTAGTTGTATAAGTAAATCTTGTGGTAGATGCTGCATGTTTTGCTGCTGTTTAATGATTAGTGTAAGAGCCTTTGAGCAACCGGGTTTCATGCCGAAGACACACACTGCCCTCACAACTGTAGAATGAGGCCACGGGGGGAAAAGGCACAAGATACTGCAAAGACTGAATGTGACTTAGTAGAAACTCATCACACAGCTTACCCGCTACGCCATCTCACTGACTGGGGCCGATTCCTCCTCAGCTGGTGGAGAAGACATCCATTTTCTCACTCTTCTGAATTAGTGAGCGGGGTTTTCAGTGTTTCACATGTAGCTCTCTCTGTTGAGCATAACTTACAGGAAGTGAACGGCACCACCGCGTCATATGTTCCTCTATCTCGCCAGCCACTCGCATCGAGCTGATGCCACGCACAGGTGGGCCCTGAGATTACAGATGGACCCAGCCAATCCCTCCTGCATGCAGCCTGGGATAAAGCACCACTCTTGGAACAAGGAGCTGTGGCCTCACAACGTGGAAATTTAATTTCTTGATGTATCATTTTATGTTGAAATGTGGTAATGTAGAGCTGATGAAGGGGTAATAGTCCAAATAATGCAACAGCATTTACAGTAAAATACTTAAATGTATTGGTCAGATTACATATTTATGTAGGATATAAAGTAAGACGTACATTTTTTTTTCTATTTTGATTAATTATACCTGTCATTGTTCTACACAATTCTCCTTTTGGTTTAGCTACCCCACAGTCAGAGCAGCGTAATTAACAACAGCTATATACCTTAAATTCAGTAATATCTAATATTGTATGTTTTTTTTAAAAGCAAAGTAACGGATTAGAAAATAAATATAGATTTTTTTTTAACATCTTGCTGCATTGGATTAATTTATCCAACAGGCGAGCATGTTGTACAATCTCTTCATCTCCATATAATTTACACAATTAACTAGTATCATAATTGACTTTAATCCAAAACGTTAGGACAGTGACATATTGTCTCTTTGTGTATAGCGCCATCGAGTGATCATTGTCCGGAGTAATTTAAAATGAAGGGTTCTGCTCTCGCGATGTTTCACGAGAGTTTGTCTTGTGTCAGCCATACTTGCGGTTCGTTGCAGAAGGGCACGAAGAGGCCGAACAAGGGTTCCAGGTGTACCAAGGACTTGGCTCTTCATCCTTGAAACATGCTCTCCAGGCTCGTTTTAGTTTCAGGTATACACCAGTATAATTATCAGATGAGTTTTTTTATTTCTGTTTAGCCAAGCGAAACTTTAAAGCAGGAGTGAAAAAGTTGAAATTGAACGTGAAGCTGAAGGGTAAAGCGAAGGCCGCACCTTGAATGGGATGTGTAGCTAAGTAAGCTAGCTTCGCTTAGCTATGTTTATTGAGTATAGATTTTATTGCGTATAGATTTCCGTACATCTGTTTGAAATGATTTCTGCGTAGTAAATGTCTTTCAGGGGCTAGCCCAATTAAACGATGATGGCTAGCGATAGCATACAGATGCTAGATTAACGTTAGCTAACGCTAGCTTTGCATGCCTGTAGCTAATGTCACCTTATTGACAGCTTCGTTAGTTTTACTGCACACTTTCCATTTTATGCGGTGCACTTAACTGAAACCTAAACATTTTTAGGGTTCAGAGGACGTCAGTGTTCTCCTTTTGGTTGAGTCGGTTATAACAAATAGTCAGCTGATTATTCTCTACTTCTGCATGTTATCATTTATCGTCTTGATTTGTCATTGTGTTGCTTTTTACAGCTAGTGCCCTAAAAAGCAGTGGCCCCCTTGGAGCTGGGTAAGTGTGTTGTATGGTTGCTTATTGTTGTCATCCCAATCTACAGTATTTTCATTATCGGTGTTGCTTCTTTGAACATCTTGGCTAGCAGTGTTTTCTCTATCAGGCTTGTCCAGGCTTCCCGCTCCCTGCAAACATCATCCCAGAGTCTGGCCCCACTGCCTCCTCTGCCTGAGAAGGGAGGAAAGGTTCGCCATGGCATCTTTCCAGAGGAGCTCTTCCAGCTCCTGTACCCTAAAACTGGAGTTACAGGTTTGTAGTTATTAACAAAAACAAAACACTTTTGTAGTACTGTATGTAGTGAACTAGCCAATTTTGTAAGCAAGGGTGCTTTTTCAGTAAGCTCAAACACCATGAAGAAACATGAGACTACCAGATACTGCTATGCATCTGGGATGCTCTTGGTGGATTATGAATATGTATCAGATCTGCCTTAAGTGGAATTGAAGGGTCAACTTTACTACCATAAGTGACAACCTGCTACATGAAAGAGTTTTACATGACCCTTATGGGCAAAAAAAGGGATTTGCATGGTTTGTTTAAAATTAAAACAAAACTTAATTGGCAGTAATGATGGATTTGAAGGTGTACTGTAGGAGTCACAGTAGTAGTAGTAGTAGTAGAACACAGTAAGCTCATATGTTGTAATTTTTCCAGACACATTTACAGCTGAAGCTTTGTGTAGGACTACATACCACTGAAGAAATTGTTGGAGTTGGATGATGTTGTTGTTGTTGTTGTTGTTGTTTTTTGTATTTTTTAAATACACTATTAAAAGTGTTTAATCATGTCTTTCATTAAGCTTTTTTCTTTTTTTCTAGGACCCTACATGTTGGGCACTGGCCTTATCGTCTACATGCTCTCTAAGGAAATCTATGTCATCAATCATGAGACCTTCGCTGCTGCCTCAATACTTGCTGTCATGGTCTATGGGGTCAAGAAATTTGGTCCAAAGGTTGCAGCTTTTGCTGACAAAATTAATGAGGTAGGCTGATGGTTGAATTAATCTCTGCTTTTAGCTGTTTACTTGGTTGGTATCAGGATGCCTGGGGGAACATGGCTTTCCATTAAAAAAAATAATATTTCGCGTCTTTGTGCAAAACCCACGATAAACCTATAATTATTACTTTTGTGTTTTTCAGGACAAAGAGGCCAAGGCTCAGGAAGTGAAGGATGCCGCTATTGAAAGCCTGACTCAAGCTATTGAGGATGAGAAGAAAGAACAGTGGAGAGCAGAGGGGAGATATATGCTGTTTGATGCCAAGAGGGTAAGCAGTGCTGACATTTCTATTTTTTTCTTTCTGTATCTTACCTATTCATAATGTACAACTTTATATTTATATTATTAAGTAACACATGTCTTCGACTTGTCTGTTATTGACGTCTACTGACAAAAAGTAGGTAATACCACAACCTCAATGAGTGGCCAAAGAAACCTGCTTCAACTGTTAACTGGAGCAATAATGTATTAATTGACCAAAGCCATTTAATCATCAACGTATTACCTTCTGCTCTTCATAAAGATGCCTGTGAGTTGTATGAATGTATATCTGCATTCATACATCACAGTTCAAGTTCTCTCATTGAATTGTGATATTCTTTAGAAGCTGTATTATGATTTCTGACACAATCTGATTATATTTTTTGTTTGCTTTAAATAATTCAAATATTCAGAGTAAATTTATGTTCAAAAACATTTAACATAAATGGAAACCTTTCCCCTCAGAACAATGTTGCCATGCAGTTGGAGATCAACTACAGGGAGAGGCTACACATGGTCACCCATGAGGTGAAGAGGCGCTTGGACTACCAGATAGCTCTGCAGAACCTTCAGCGCCGGTTGGAGCAGGAGCACATGGTTAACTGGGTGGAGAAGAGTGTTATCAGCAGCATCACTCCTCAGCAGGTCAGTCTCTTGTCAAAAGCCTCCTACTAATGCCAATGGCTTTGATTTTTCTTGCCAGACATATCTTGTCAGGGATGAAGTAAGACACACACACACACACACACACACACACACACACACACACATACACACACACACCCCTCCCATTTATGGGGTGCCACCACAGATTGATCAACTGTGCATATTCACAAATGCGGAAAGCTGTCATTGAGTGTTTTGCTCTATTTTTATTTCTCACTGCAAGTCTGGACACTCACTTTTAAAAGGGCCTGATAAGTTAGTATTTCTAAAAGTGAAACAGGAAATAGAACAATTTTAATAATACAATCTACATTCATTTACAAAGCATGCTTCACTTTAACATAGCACAATCACAAAAAAATTATGACAGCAAGTTTATAAAATAGTAAATCACAGAAGCTTGGCTATAGTTACCTATGAACCTGCAGAGCTTTAACCCACATTTACTCATCAGTCACCTACGCCCATGCTTTTCTCAGCTCTAATTTTGACTAATAATTCTTGACACATGATTTAATTGTTTTTCTGCATTAAAAGATTTCAGGAGATACTTTGGACTTTTTCATGACATTCTAAGACATTACATAAGTACAGTAGTCAAACTCAATGCTTAACCTATGTTGTTATATCTGTTTAATTTAATTAAAAAAAATTAAGAATTACAGTACTAAACATACCTTATGTGGTTAACTAAATGTTAAGTGACTTTTTTTTTTTTTTTTTTTTTTTTTTTAAACATTTCCAGAGTGACGCTTGACTTCTCTTTTTGATTCACAGGAGAAAGAGAGCATCGCTAAGTGCATCACAGATCTGAAGGCTCTGGCTAAAGTCACTCAAGCAAAAGCTGCACTCTAATCCCCAACTCGCTGTCCCAAGATGAGGCGCTCACTTGACTTCAGAGTATAAACAATTCTAAAGATGGTCTCTGTCAATATAAAGGGTTTGTACAGTATTTACACGTCAGCTGATGGTAAAATAAATGGTTCTCTTACTCAACCTCTGCTCAGGTCTGTGTCCTTTTTTTAATATGTGAATTGTGATTTGATTTTAATGACTTTCCTGTTGGGGGGCAACGTCACCATTTCATAGCCACAGCACATTGTGCTGTAGTTGGATACGTGCCTGATAACTCAAGACCTTTGATCGCTCTAAAAAAATGATTGTGGACATTTGGAAACCTTTGGACTCATTATGAGCCACAGATTTACCTGCTTCCATCATACCTCAAATATCCTTTAAGTGACGCACAGGTTCAACCCTCTTGGTCCGTCACTCCCATCAGGTTGTTGCACTTTGATCCTGGTGGCTTTAAGCAGGAAGTTGGGAAAGTTCTCGGCAGTGTGCGCAAGGAGCTAATGTTTTTTCTCTGAATGGTCTTCGATGAAAAAATATTGAAAAAGGAGTAAACGATGACAGTAAAACAGAGCTGACACTGACAGGTAATTCAAATATACATAATTGATTTGATTGTTAGAATTAATGCAGATTAAGTTTGACAGGTTATATCGTTTCATGCGGTAAAAATGTAAAGTGTGTATAAATGTGTGTGTAAAAGGATATGTAATGAGATCTGTTACTGCTTAGCGCTGAGTTCCAGATGTAGACGTATTAAGGTGATTGTGTGTTGCTGCAGAAGTAGGGAAGGTTCTGAGAGTCTTAATGTTAAACATAACCTAAGTGTCTGACAAAACTTTGAAAGGCTTTTGTCCTTCAAGAGATCAGTTAGAGGATTTGATCATTTTAAACCCTTATTATGGTTTGAATTATTATTTAACCGGATGTTTGACACTTAGTGCTTTATGTTTTTTGTAGCTAAACTTTTTAAGATGTGTCATTTTAACTGAGGTGGGATCATCAGTTAAGCTTTAACCCGTCTGAATGCTGATCTGTCACACGGCTTCAGTTCATCCACATTAACTTCATAACTTGCACCAAAACAGGTCAATTGCAGTTGGAGATTAAGAGGTCTATTGTAGAAAAAGCAGGCTCGTGTCTCAGGTTTCAATCTCTAATAAAACCTTTTACAGGTTCAAGTGGCTTCTATGTTTCAGCTCTTCCACAAAAGACACACTTGAACGGCTTGAACATGTTTGGAACCGCTGGCCCCTTCTCGTATTCACCGAGGTCAGTCACAGTTTAATTTCACTTCCATTGTTGCTAATCCTGCCTTCAGTTTAGTTCAGACCTATAAAGAATTAGATGTATTTACAACTTTGGAAACACCTGTTTACAACCTGTGGTGATAAAACGTTACTTTGTTGTGGTCACTGCTTGGCTTTGTATCGGTCTTGTTTTCACCTGGTGACGATGAGGCTTTTATTGGGTTGTTCCACTGCTGAAGGTGTTCATCTTATCCCGTTTGATAAGCGGTTACTGTTCTTCAGGGCCGTCCTACCCGATGACCTCCCTCACTCAAGACGACCTTTCCAGCAAGATGACGTCAAGGTTTCCCCACTGCAAAGGAACGGCATGTCCAGACCCAGTGGAAAGTCTATTTACAGTAAGTCCAGACGTGTAGTGATATCTGGCTTCATCAAAAAAATAAATAAATGCATGTTACACAGTGTCAAATTGAATTTCTATTTACATCAGTGCAGAGAAAAAACTACTCGGAGACGCTGAACAGACAGTCTGAAAACATCAATGTGAGAGTGGAGGTAAAGGAGCTTAAAAAACTGCACATCACCAGCACTTCAACCGTTATTGTTGCCCTCATTGGTGACCCTCAACGCTGACGCCACAGCATCTGTTTACCTGCGAGCTGGACGGCCAGGCGGTGAGGACGGCGGACGACTGCGTGGCCAAGCTCAAGGTGCTGGACGCCAAAGGTCGCCTGTGGCCCCAGGACATGATGATGGAGCTCCAGGGAGGTTACCTGGTGCTCAGCGACATTGAGACCAAGGTCGGCAGTCACAGCGTTTAGATCAACCCACCTCAAACTCTGGGTCACACACTCTGTTGTTTAATGTGATTCCACAGGCGGAGCTGGAGTCGCTGCCTTTAAGTTGCATCGTGGAAACCAAGGCTGTGCTGGACAGCTGTGCCTACAACTCTCTGCTGTTATTGACGGTGCAGGACCGCGGCAAACGCACCCCGCAGGTCTTTATGTTCCAGTGTGAGGAGACTGGGGTGAGTCGCGGCCCACCTGAACCTCGGGTCGCGTTTTGACTTTAAGGAGGAGGTTTTAGTCAAGAGGGGAGGATGCAGTGTGTGAAAACCAGACAGATCATTTTCTGATCCGAAACGGTTCTGTTTTACCAGGCGGAGCTCATCAAGACTGATCTGGACAAAGTAGGCCTCAAAGGAGGCGCCGACGTGGAGCCATGCAGGGAGCAGTCCGACATCAGGTACAGCGTCTCGAGACATGAAAGAGCCCAAACAGATGAAGCACACAGAGCTGGCACATTAGCTGCTGCATGCTGATGTTCTCAGGAGCAACCTGGAGAACATCATCGGGCAACATCCTCCGGGAAGTTTCCGACAGGGTGCACCTCGGTCAGTGCAGCGAGACCCGACCCCGCCACCACTAGAATACCCGCCCCCACGGTGGGACAGCCCAGAACCAGGTACATCATTATATCATCCACATCATGTCGTACTGTGTCAACATTGTTCTGAGCTGCAGCCACGTCCATATAAATGCTCTCCTGTTAGGAATCATGTCTCCTCCATGGTCCTATACCCCACAAGAGGAAATTGTGCCGCCAGCAGAGGGCGCTGCCGAGCAGGAACAGGCTGACAGGAACGCAGTGAGCATCTTGTTTTTAATGATGATAACTTTGTGTGAAGCTAATTGTGTTTTACTTCTGAAGAAAAATATAAACGTTTTGATTCCCTTCAATAGGAAATTTTAAACCACGTTATAAATGATTTGGAGATCTTTGTGGACAATGTGTCAGCTGCTGTAAACAGACCAGTACCAGCACAAAAAGTCAACAGCAAGAAGAAAAAAAACAAAGGAAAACAGAAAATTGGTAAAAAAAAAAGAGTCCTAAGCTAAGGAGTTAATATCTGAAGTATGATCTGAAGGTGCAGCCCACAATAAAACACATCATGTTTGTCTGATTCTCCAGCAGAGCCACCTCCTGCCGCCCTCTACAATCTGCCACCTTGGGAGGAATATGTCTCCTGTCTTCAGAAAATCAAATATGGATTCAACCTTCTGGTGAAACTCCGCCTTCATATTAACCAAGTGGCTGTTGACAGAGAAGTGTGATACACGCCCTTGTTCTTGCTCTGCAGGGCGAGCTGGAGAGGACGCTCGCCGGCCCCAGCGCTGCCGACTACGTTCACATCTTCTTCTCCTGTTTAACCATGGTGAGTGAGCTCCTGTCACGCTCGAGGCTTTGCGTTGTGCGTTGTTGTTCATCGCCACAGTGTGACGCTCTCTCTGTGCAGATAGTGCCGCCGTACCCTGCAGACCTGCCCCCCTCCGTGCTCGCCCCCCTGCTGACCGACGCGGCCGTGCAGCTGCTCGGCCGCGTCGTCAGCCCGGAGGAGGACGAGCTGTGGAGGTCTCTGGGAGAATGCTGGAACGTCCCCAGGTACCTGTTAACGTGTTCCCAAATGCACCTACACACCCTAACCTGGCACAGAGCGTCTGTTATGCAACAATTTCTAAGTCAGAGTTAATGCTGCGTTCACGGTTGATGGAAAAAGGTGAATAGGAGTGAGAATTTCAAGCAGTAGCACGTGAAGTGTTTATGACGCCAGTACTACTTGTTGATGGACTGGAAATACTGTGATCATAATGTGACTGAAATGAGTTGTTTACTGCAGGTTGAAAAGTTTGATTGGCTACTGTGTACTCATATCATATCTCCAATCATTATTAGCACCCAAAACTTTGTCCGGACTGGACCACTGCTTTGTTCTGAAACCAATTAATTCACATTTATAATAACAATAAATTGTCTTTTAAACCAATTAATGTTCTAGATAAATAATAATAGACAGAACGTTTTTAAACTTACACTTCCCAGGAAACTTAAAATATTATTATTGCTCTCTAAATTAATTAATATTCAAAAGCTAATTTTTAGTCAGATGAAACAAACAAGATAAGATGAGTAGTGACATCCCTCAGATCAGCCCTAGTCAGCCATCATGCACGCTCAGAACACTGGTGTTTGACTCTGAGGGTCTCCTCTCTTCATGTCGCAGGTCCAGGTGGCCTACTGATAACGTCCCACCGTACATACCGACGTTCTACGACGGCTGGCAGCCGCCTGCCCCCGTGCGTCGTCCCAACGTCCCGCTGAGCAGGAGCAACAGCCAGAGCTACATGCCCAGAGCGATGCAGTGGCAGCCTGAAGCGGTGGGTAGAGAGAGAGCGAGAGAGAGAGAGAGAGCAGTGGTTGTAGGACACTGTCACAAATACACATCCAGCGACTCTATTTTATGCTCATTACAGCCGGAAGCCAGCGGTCCGTGGGGTTCGCCACCACAGTCTCCAAATAGGTACGCACTACTTCATGACCACATTTGACACACGTATTGAGGCATTTGCTGCATGTTCATGTGGGTGAGTGATCGTGTGTTTGGTTTCTGCTCCAGGGAGCCGCCCCAGCACATGAGGGTCATGTATGACTTCATGGCCAGAAACAACCAAGAGCTGAGCCTCATGAAGGGGGAACTGGTTCAGGTGAGGTGAACAACATACACACAAGTACACACATTATTCTGTTATTTTTTATTTATGATGAGACTAAATAGGACATCTTTTTTAGGTGATTCAAAAAACCAAGCAGTGGTGGCTTGTGCGCAACACCAGTGGTGAGGAAGGGAATGTCCCTCCAAATGTTCTGGAGCCCACGCGGGGTCTCGGGTCCACGGAGGATTTTCCTGTGAGTGTCATGGATCGCTGTGCGACCAACGGAACACGTGTCTAAAAGAAACATTTCCATCCTTTCACAGCGAGACAGTCGCGGCCCAGTGTCTCTGGACATGAACTCACCGCCTGCACAGGTTAAAGCCTGGTTGGAGTATAAAGGATTCTCCAGAATGTGAGTGACACTGAACTTTTAATTTAGAGTAAATAAAAGCAAATCCAGTCTAATAGAATCTGTTTCCTGTCGCTTCTTACACAGCACTGTGAGCAGCCTCGGGGTGCTGAGTGGAAAGCTGCTCCTGGGAATGACCAAGGAGGAGATGAGGACGGTGTGTCCGGAGGAGGGAAGCAGAGTCTTCTTCCAGCTTCAGGCCATTAAATCAGCCATTGCAGTGAGTAGTCGTGCAAACAGACTCCCACAAAACCACAGCGCAGGAGTAACGTTTTCTTCCTGTTCCCTACAGCTCGCCAGTGAACCACCAGGCATGTACAACGCCCGCTACTGATTCGTCCAGTGACTTTGCAGAGGCAACGAATGAACCTGTGATTGAAATTTAAGTAAAATTGTTCTTGTAATTGAATAAGTTTTAAAAATGTAGTTTTTAAACGGTTTTGTTCTATTCAACCATGTTTCTCTCAGTAACTTGTTAACCAGGTTGTGTCGTTACATTCTCCTCAGCTGCAGTAACTTTTATACAGTCAGTATAGTGTGTTGTGCATAATGGAGACGGTGAAGATGAAATGAACAGGACAAAGTCAAGATTCAGATTAGAATTACTTTAGTCAAAATCTTGTTCAAATGTAAAAACAAAATTAAGTGCTTTAAGCCAAATTAAAGTTTCCTCAGTGAAGCTTTTTTTTTTTTTTTTTTTTTTTACAAAAAGTGATGGAATATCATCAACGGGTCTGAACGTGAAAAAAATGGGCTAATCTGAATTTATGACTACGGAGTTATTTGTTGAGTGTTTGATCCTCTAAGGCACCGCTGCATACTTCTCTTTGCTATTACTTGTTTCCCCATTTGGCCATCTTGTTGTTGACTGGAGTCTTGATAAATCTGCTGGACTTCATGTAGGCAGCAATCTTCTCCAGACCCTGTGGCGACAGGTGATATTACGTCAAGTCATGTAACGATGTGGCAGATTACATTAGCATCAGAAGAGGAGTAAAAAACCGTTAAATGTATGAGACAGAGCCGGGCGCTCTCACCTCGAAGCGACTCAGGAAGTCTTTGAGGTTCTTGAAGTCATCCAGGCACGTAGGGTGAAACATCCTGTGCTGATCCAACAGCTCGTACATGACGAAGTCCACAAAAGTGATCTGTTGTAAAGCAGAGTTACTAAGAACTAATGCGGAAAATTAAACGTAGGCATCTCAGCCTCTAATGTCTTAGTCACAAACCTTGTCACCAGCAAACCACTTCCTGTTTCCCATGAAAGTTGAGAACTGCTTAAGGACACCTGGCAGCTTCTCCAGGTACCCTGGCTTCATCTTGTCCTGGTGTCAGAGGTGATCATTTAAAAAGGGCCATCAGAGACATCGCTTAGTTAATTAAGTTGTTTAACTGTTAATGCAGCACGTACAAGGTCAGTGTAACACATGATCACAAAGCCGTTCCTAAAATCCATCGCCTGGTTCTCCATGATGTCCACGCGGACCTTCTCATCCTCGGTCTCTCCACCTGTTGGCGCAGGTTTGAGAAGAAAATGCAATCAAAGCCTGAAATTTATGTCCAAGTGTGATGAATCTCTTCCGAAAAACCCTTTAAATACACAACACTTACACAAATTGTGTTTACGGGCAATGTATCTGAGGATGGCATTGCTCTGCACGATCTTCCTATTCCCATCCTCCAAGTATGGCAGCTATGGTGAAATATTAAAATGCAAATAAAAGGAAGATTTTCGTTTTTTTAAGGCTTGTGAAGATATTCAAATAAATGTAGACAGCTGAAATACACTTACATTAGGGAATTCCAACCCGAGTTTCTCTTTTACGGAAAACCAGCAGCTCTTGTCGTAGTCTGGAGCTGTGGGACACATTTTTGTGTTACAGCGCACAAAAACGTCACACCTTTGGCTAAAATCATCCCATCTGTCAATGGGTCGGCTCAACAGGCCCGTTACCTTCGCCACACACATAGAACTTCTCCTCGTACTGGGTGCCAGTGTATTCCAGCAGGAGGCGGATGGGTTGGGCCAACTGCAAAAAAAAAAAAAAAAAGAAAAAAAAAAAAGGAGAGGTTGTGTATAATCTTCAATGGCAAACAAAGTAGTTCCCATGTTGTTTGCTCAAGTACCTGAACAGTGGCGTGTTCAGACAGGCTACGCTGCTCGGTTCATTCACTGTTAAACAGTATTACGGCATTTATAAGACATAGGACATTTTAAACACACCGCCTTCCCTTGTAAATATCACATGGCGGTGACGTGGGTCGATCACAAGGCTGGCATTTAGAGACACCGCCGACTGAACGGCTCCTCCTCTGATGCTGGGAGGAACCGGGCTATGGTTCCGACTCAAACCGATGCTAGTGAACCAGTGTCCTTTGGTTCAGCTGTTTGCGACAGCTTTGACTCGGCACGAACGGCTTTAAAACAAAGTCAAAACTAACCAGTCAAATAAATAAACAGCCTTTGGCTTCATATTAAAAACGTAGCCTTCAGGCGATAAACGTAAGCCCCTCGAACCCAGACTCACTTCTGCTCACGCGGACGTTAACAGACATGTTGCTGGGTCCTACAGTGCAGCCCTGAGTTTCAGCACGCGCAGAAGACGTCCCGTTAGCAGAGCGCGTGGAGCAGCCGTTACGTAACGCGGGCAGAAGCAGCGGTTCGTCAACACCCGTTTACACAGAAACACCAACAAACGCCTGAATGTTTTACAAATATAACAACTTTGAATAGCGACGGCGCAGCTTGACACGTCTGCGAGTTTTGGTCGGTCCGCGTCCGCAAACGGACACCCAGCAGCTGCTAGCAGCTAGCATCGCAGCAGCCGGCGCGAGCTCGCAGGTGAACCGCGAACTTACCCCGCGAATGTTCCAGTATGCCAGCTTCATGCTCATGTCTCGTGCGTTCCCGGAGCGTGCAGCTGCGGCTCGTGCGCTGGAGAGGAGAGTGTGCTCGGCCCAGATAAGCGGCTCCCTTTTCTGCAGACCGCCGAGGTGGGCGTGGCGACACGCACGCGGCCGATGAGAACCGGTTCTGTGCCCCGTCCGAAGCCAACAGAGTCATTGGACTAATCTGGAAGCTTTGCTTTAGACACAACTGACACGTCGCTGTAAGTGAAAAGTTTCTTCAACACTTGCAGAGTCACGCTGAGGCTGCAGGTCCGGTCCTGCTCACGGCTCAGATAAAGCCTCAATGACAATAATTAGCGTTGTGATTTAGACTGTGGACTGTAAAATATTTACAGTAGCTATAAACGTCCGTGTGTTAAAGGACATGCACCAATAACAAGGAAAGGTTATGCAACATAATGTATTAGCACTTAGAAGTAATATTCTAACACTTAACGTGGGTTTTTAAAAGGACTTCATAAATCTATTATCAATTATTTATATCAGCAAGTCTGTTAAAATCCAACTAGGGACTTGAGACGCTAAATCACAAGATTTAGCGTCTGATTTACATGAGTTCGCACTGATTTACATCAGCGTGAGCTTGGACAGGAGCCCTCGATGTCTGAATTCTGAGTGCTGTGCTTGAATTCCTGTTCGCGTTGACCCACATCAGGGAATAATGAGCTGAATACTGTATGACCACGCGCCACAATGCACTCTTTGTCTCTGTTCTTCCTGCACAGCCTCTAATGACGACCGCTGAAAAGAAAGTCCTGCAGTTTTCAGTTTCACAAAACCTCCGTTCCCCGTGATGAGATGTTTAAAGTGAAGCGAGGCAAACACTGACGTACACAACATTTATTCTTCACAGACGACAAATATTGGATCACATTTCACATACAACACTCTCGGTAGCCCTGCTGAACACCTGGACTAAAACCCAAGGCAGAAATTAGCGAACCTTCAGTTCACAAAACTATTTACTCATCTACTCGGCACTGGGTGAACTTGTGCAAGAAGTCAAACTGGAGGAATGGATCATCATGCAATAGTCACTGAGCTTTTAAAATTGCACATGTCTGCACAAATATCTGTTGGTAAAGAAAAGATGTTAACACCCTTATAGTTCACAAGATGAGAAACACTGCAGGAAACACTGGAAACTAATTTCAACATGCCTTCATGCAATTCCAGTGAACCACTGTAGAAACAGCAGATGCAGCACGTGGGGGATCTATAATTATCATCAGCAGGACTGGAGAAGATGGGATTCTGCCCGTTACAGCTGGAGGCGTTGCCCTGTGGACAATAAACTATACTGAAATGAATTGAAATATAAGAACGCTTGCATTACAGGTTTAACTCTTTCATGGCCTTCCAAGCCAGGATTTTCAAAGTGCATTGGTCAAAGTCTGCCCCTGCCTCCATAAAATTAAAGTTATTTATTAAACTGCTCGTGTGCTGTTTGGCACCAATTATACTTTTCGGGCAAACGTTTTGTCGCTTCGATCAAACTCTATCATCGGCGTCAAAAAGTTTGTAAATCGTAAATGTTCAAATCAGCCTCAGAAAACCTTTGGTGTGTTTTTTGGTGGGGTTTTTATTGCGATGGGCGAAAGGAGCCAAAGTCACTCGATCTCAAGAATGGCCAAAACGTATCATGGTCATGAACTCAGCGACCTTACTGGTATTTACAGGCCTGCGCGTACTGTATATATTTTTTGTTTTCGACCCATTTCATCCAGTAATTATATTTGAGTAACACTGTTAAACTTAAAACGAACATATTACTACTAAAAATACAAAATGTAGACACAAACCATAAATGAACAGGCCAATAAAAATGTCTAGTCATGATGAGAAATTAAGGACTGACTCAGGGAGAGTTCAAGGCGTTGCCCACGTTAAGTACACAGATTGTAGGTCCACTCTCGCGCAGCCCAGCGCTCTGTCTTTACACTGGCTGCCATATGTCGACATGAGGTCCGGATACGAGCGCCGCTGCGCCCTCACGCGTCCGCCTGCGCGGCTCCCATGCTCAGGCTGCCCTCCTCCTCGATGGTCTCCAGCTCGTCCGTGCGGATGGCCTGCGTGATCAGATTCAGCTCCTCACACAGCGTCTCGTAGCGGTACGCCACGCGGATGTCCGGCACGTTGGTGCGCCTGATGTCGTTGCTCTCCTGACCCTCCTTGACGTAGTTTGGGCCGAGCCAGTAGCTCTTCACCTGAGGCCAGGAGAGGAGGGAAATGAGGCCCAGGCAAAGTGTGGCGCGGTGTTACCTGTAGCAGCGGGCTCCTCCGTGGGTCTGGTACCTTGTGAGAGAAGCCGCTCATCAGCACGCTGTTCCTGGCCAGTTCGCACATGTCGCAGGAGCTGAGCTTCCACACCTGAGCGGCGATGCTGTACTCCTCCATCAGGGGCTCCTGCACAGAGCAAACAGTGAGCGCCTCCATCACACGTACCTCCACTCCTGGGTGAATCCATTCACCAGGGCAGTACAGGTTTTTGTGTTTTTAGCTAAACCCATGCTTCATTAACGTATAAGCCGCTGGCCTTGGTGAAGTGAAACTGCAGGGGGTCGTCTGTGGACAGAGAGACCATGAGGCCTCTGGACAGGTACTCAGGCAGAGGGTTACGATGGTAGCTGAGGAACAGGCTGTTGTTGCTGAGAGGAGACATTGCGATGCCGATCTGGGCCAAGTAGTACAGATACTGCAGCACCGGAGCCTGCAGGTGCGTAAGACATAATGTGTGCTGTTAGATATAAAGACAAGAAACACAAGCCTGACTGGGCTAAACAAGCAGACGAGCCCAGTCCAGGCGGCTGAAGTGTCTCTTTCCTGCACAAACTGTGAAGCAGATGTCATAATATTGAGGTCACACCTTCCTGAGCAGCAGCCCGTGGCAGATGTTCTCCGACAGCATGAAACCAGACACCAGGTGATGGATGGGCCCAGCTTCCCCACAGTGAGGGCGAAAGACCAGCGTGGGAAAGCCCCGCTGCCTGGAGAGGAAGGAGAGCATAGAGGCTTCACCGGCGGGTTCTGGGCGGAGTCTGCATCAAGAGGCGCTCCTCGGGTCGGGACGCCATTAAACAAGCTCCTCCCCTTTGCCTAAACACTGGGAGTGCTGGGAGGTGTGGCCACTCACCTGCGCAGGTGGTTCAGCACGGTCATGTTGGCGTACATGTAGTACAGGTAGTAGGAGTACGGGGGGTTGTCCTCCTCTGTCCAGTTGCCTGGCAGCGGGCTGTCCAGGTTGAAGATGTGCTGCTCCGGCTTCGACTCGTCGTCCACGCTGTCAAAACCCACCACCTGCTCGAAAAGGCCGACACCAGAGCTGTGAAAGCGCCCGAGACGCGCCGCGTACAAGACCGCGGGCCGAGGTTCTGACTCACGTGCTGGAGGAAGAGGTGCAGCTCCGGGTGACTGCCCGGGTTCACCGTCACCTCGAACAGAGGCGTGAAGATGTTCTCCAGCATCTCCTGGAAGTTGCCCAGTTGCCTCTTTGTGTGATAGACGTCACTATGAACAGACAAACGCAGCCCCTCCATTACTACCTGAGTGTTGCGTTCAATGACACGCAGTCAGTCCCGGTCACTCACAAGAGCCGGGGAACCTGCACGAGCCAGCGCACGTTGTCGGAGTACACCTGATGGTCGACCGCCCACTTGGCCAGTTTGCTCCACTCGTCTCTGGAGCGGCCGTAGATCGACAGCCTGAGCTCCACGTTCTGGTACTTGCTCTCCTCCAGGTCGGCCATCACCTCCTGAGACGCAGAAACGCAGAGAGTCAGCAGGGGGCGCCAGCGCCTCGTCAGCGCATCCTGAAGCTGCAGGCACCTTAACAATGTGGCCAAAGTATTTGCCCTTGACGTGGTTGTCCGTTTTGATGAAGATCTCCCTCAGGATGGACTCACCGATGGGATTGTACTTGGCATTGAACTTGTCAAATCGATGGAAGGTGTTGCGGTCCTGCAAAAACACCAAAACAAGCATTAGCCGCTCCGCCGCCTGCAGCGTTCCTCCACCGATCCACTCCGGTTCTTACGGCGTGCATGTCCAGCGTGTCCACGCTCAGGTCGAAGGCCGTCAGGTTCATGCTTTCAAACACCTCCATCAGCGTCTGACCTTTGCCCCGCTCCACGTGAACGATCTCCTTGGGGTACTTCTTCATGGCCCGTTTGATGAAGCGCAGCAGGTGCTTCTGGTTCATGCAGGACGAGGCGTGGATGTGCGTGTCCACCTGCGGGAGGAGCCCAAACAGGAAACGCGATCATCGCTCGGAGGCCGCTCCTCCAACGCGACTCACGGACGCGAGGCTGCGGAGGAGCGGCTCTCAAGTTCACCTTACGGATATTGTAAAAGTCTCGATGTGGGACTTTCTTCTGCGCTGCCAGCTCCTTCATCTCATTCAGCAGGATGTGCATCTGGAACTTGGAGCTGAGGTACTGCAGGCGGCGGTAGCAGAAGGACTTTCTGTGAAAATATGAACCCCCAAAAAATAAAGGTGTCACTCTATTGTTGGCTTGTTTGTCTTTGTCTAAAACACCCCAGTAATTCATTGCACTCACACTGGTCCATTGATTATCAGCGCCATCATGACGTTCATATCAGCGATGTACTCCTGCAGGTCCGGGTACGGCAGCTCCAGCTCGGTGCTCCTGTTACAGACACGGACATGAGCAGAAGCGACACACAGCACACATGCACCGAGCCATTGGCGGCGAGCGCCTCACTTTTGCATGGCGCCCCTGGTGGTGTACACGTGCATGACGCCGTCCACCATCTGGCAGCCGTAGCCCAGGTCGGGGGGCATGCCGGCGGGCTCCTGGTTCTCGTAGGGGTGCGTCGCGGACACAGGCGGGTGCACCGTGGCATCTGGGGGGGAGACAGAAGGTGTGGGGGGGGGGTCACGCGTGTGAACAGACGAAGCCCCTGGCGTCCTGGTGGGTGGTCGTACCTGCAGTGACTGCGGTCTCGGGCACGTCCTCCTCGTACGCGTCCAGGTCCAGCGGCCTCTCGCTCAGCTCCTGCAGGTAACGGGCCGTGGTCCTGCAGAAGCTCTGCAGCGACAGGCCCATGTACTTCTGCCGGATGAACAGCGCCTTCACCACACACTTGGCCGCGTCCAACAGGTCCGTGAAGGGAACCTTGACAGAGGAGGAACAGGAGATGAGGAGTCACTGCGTCTTTTGGACAGAGGAGGTTGTATTTAGACTTACTCCACATTTCTCCTCTCCAGAAATGGTGACTCTTTGGTACTCTCTCTCTGGAGGCAGCTCCCTCTCCTGCAGGTCAGGAGACTGGCTCTGCTCTTTCATATATCTGATAAGAGACCGATAAACACACTTTACTGTGTGTGTGCGTCAAGTCACACACACGATTATGATTTTGAATCCGCTTCATGTCGGAGCAACACCTACTCAAGGTCAGTGGCGCTGTCGGTCTTCATGAAGTCCTGCTTAGCTCGTAGGAGGATGTCCGGTTCAAACCTGAGGACAGAGACGCTGGGAATTACAAACGAACCCACCTGCACTGTGAGAGAACCACCACCTCGTCCCACGTACTTGACATCCTGGCTGATCTGCCGCTCCAGGCGGTGGCGCTTCTCCTCCAGCTGTTCGATGGGGCTGTCCTCTGGGAATTCGTACGGAGCGCTGCGCATCTCGCTGTCGGCCAGGCTCCGGGAGAAGAGCTCCTTCACGCGCAGCGAAGCGCCGTCAACATGGGTAATGCAGTATCTGAGTGAATTCTAGTTTGACAGTCAGACGAGGTCTTACCTCAGCAATCTCCTTGTACTTCCCATCCATGGATGTGCGCAGGTCAATGGACTGTTTCAAAGCTACAGGGATTCCAGGCAAGGAATGCTGGGAAGTGAGGAGGTGGCGGGCGCCTCGGAGTTCAACTGCAAGTAAAGGAAGAAGAGGGGGGGCAGTTACAAAACGAGGAGGAAACTATGCATCTGTACTGAATAAAACTCCCAGTCACACGAAGTCTGAAACTTATTTCATCCGGGAAAGATATTAACACCTGTCCTAGTAATTATATCCTTCTACTGAGCAAGACCGGGTTAGATGCAAACACACGTGAGCTGAATTAGGCCAATCAACCCCATGAAAATAGTGTCACTCTATCATTTTCACAGCCTTGACATATTAAAGTTTCATTCTGACTGAAGCTTGCTGTCTATTTTCCAGTGGGCCTTTACGTAAGAGTGGAGCCTGAGCCCGGAGGATGTTTGTGCCTGGAGACACAATGGGCCATTCAGGTGAAGAGCCCATAAGCACAGACACTGGCTAATACCCTCCATTGTTGCCATTGCGGGACTCTAGTTTACACCAACCCAGTTGTCATGGGAAGGAGTGGAGGAGACACGGAGGGAGATGGTCCTGAATTAAGATGTTTTGCAGTGAAATTAGTCTTTCTCTCAAAGCTTTGCAGAATGAAATATTAATTATTCTGCTAAATATTTCAGTCTGTGCTGCTGCTGCCGTGTCACTAGCAGAGACACAGGTTTCAAACCTGTTGTGTCCCAAAGGGGTTTGTTTGTCTGAAATAGCATGCGCGGCTCTGTCTGCCCAGTTGGACAGTACAGAGACCAGCGAGGCCAGTAAACTGGGTGGATTGGGACGTGATGGGAATCTTAATTAAAAGGCAAAGAAAGTCTCGATGAAGAGTCTCTGCCTGTAGCACACAAGACAACGATGTGGCGACGTACACTGGACAAGTGAGCATGAAAGGAAAGGACAGATCTGCACAATGTGACGGCCAGGGAAGATGTCATCAGTGTTGACAGGTTCTGGTGTGGAGGGCAGAAGGCAATCAGAGGCAAAGACATAAAGCCCAGGCTGGCCAAGGCTACCAGACCAGAGATAATCCCCTAATGGCTGCTATATTTGGATCAGTAGCATCTATGATTACGTAACAGCACGTCCTCTGCACAGCCGAACGGAGGATCGGTTCACAAATGGTAGTTCCACTACTCCACAGCCTCACTGTCGTCATGCAAACCTTGACGGGGAGCAGCGCGAGGGCTTTGCTCAGCGCGAGGAGGCCAGATTCATCTCTGCACACGAGCAGCTCATCATGAGCAGCTCGGCTCAGTGTGCCACAGTCTAAAAGCAAGGCGACAGAGAGAGAGGGCTACAGCCTGCAGGCCTGAGGGGTCAGCAGGGGTCAAGAGGTCAAGGGTCAAGAGCAGACTGTGTAACTAATGCACACACACACACACACACACACACACACACACACACACACACACACACACACACACACACACACACATGCAGCTCTAGACTCAAGTAGAAATGTAATTGAAAGCTTTACTTTAGTTTGTGCAGCTGCAGGACGGTGTTGGTATTTTACCCCAAACCTCCTGTCTGTGACTGATTTGTCCATATGACATAAACCAGGAACAAATGAAACACTAAACACATGAATAAACAAGCCTCAAAAAGCCCAAACACCTTTCCGATCTGATGCCACATTTACAGGAGCGGTCCGCGTTATCTATCAATTCTTTATACACAGTTGCATCCTTACACCCTCCTCCAAAGCAATGACACAGCCGGTCTGCGGGGCGATCAATCCACACACATTCTCCTCAGATCGTGCTCAGGGCTGTTACACAAAGCCGTCCAGGGAAAAGCGGAGGAGAGTGGAAGAGTGGGAACGAGTGCGGGGGGAGAGGGCAGGCTTGTGTTGGATTTCTTGCACAGGACGAGGGTAGTGGAGCGTACCTGTCTCCTCAGAGCCTGCGTTAACCGGCGGCTACTAGGGCTGAGAGAGAGAGGGAGAGAGAGAGAGAGAGAGAGAGACTGTCCGGGCGGGGGGATGGAGCATGCCAAACAGCAAATGGCCCAGGATGGTTTCTGCTAGATGCAGGGAGGGATGGAGAGAAACAAGAAAGAATCACTTCAAACACTCAAGTCACATGATGAAAACAACAAACACACACGCTAACACACTCACAACCTCAGTCATCTCCTCTCTCTCCTTGGTCTGTCCCTGTCATACATACAAAGAGCTGGTCCAGCAGATCCATTAACTCCTCCCTCACATCCCAGTGTGTGACCCCCCCACTGCTCCGTCTCCCTCCTGGTCCAGGCCAGCTGTCGCTGCTCTAGCTGCCTCTGGAGCCTGATCCTCCTCATTTAAATGCCTCTGACATCTATCTGGGCCGTACCACAGGAGGGAGAGGACGTGGGGGGGGGAGGAGGCGCGCGCATCACCGGCGGATGCGGAGACTCCCGCTGAGATTTCCAGCGGCACCCCTCTCCCGTCTACGTGATCCTCCGCGCTGTGTTTTGCTGAGGGGACCATGTGTTCAGGATGTTTGTGTCATCTGTGTGTGTGTGTGTGTGTGTGTGTGTATTAAAATGGAGCTGTCTCAGCGATAAGGAGGGAGATGCTGCGCCCTTTGTTTTGCCAGCTGAATAGTGGCAGATTGAGAGACTAATAATAGAGACGCTGCCTCCACCTCCTCTCACATGCATGAAATTAAAGGGCCATTAAGGCCACGGGACCCGATTTCCCACGCTGTAAACACACCGCTGTGTGTGTTGAACGATGGAAAAATCTCCCTGCTGATGCACATTCGTGACACACACTTGTAAACACTGGTGAAATCCCCCGTTGCATTAGCAGCGATCGGGTTTCCCTACAGTCGCATCGTAGCCTCACGGCTTCTGGGCCCTGGAGGAGCCGGGCGGCGTTCGCTCCTCAGCGCGGCTCCGTCTCTTTACGCCAGGCTCCCTCTGATGGTCGGCGGCCACATCACACACGAGTCAGCACCAGCTCCAGGTGCGAGCGACACAACGTAGTGTTTAGTGAGAGGTTGGTCACAAACTCTCTCGCACGTGTGACCGACTGTTCCAGTAGGAGACAAGGAGTAAAAATACTATTATAGCTAAAGACTAATGGTAAATATAACACACTGCAGATAAATACACTGTTAATAAATGAATAAACACTTACATTGTAGTGTGTGTATACAGTTCTGCTGCTAAATGCTAAGCAGGTGTTAATGTGTTGAACAACAGCTGACTTCACATATTTCTGTACAGTATTTACTGCACAAACAAATAATGCTTTCATGAAATATGACACTTCTGTATTCTTCTCACTGTGTTTGTGTATTTTCTAATTCTACTCAGAAGCCCGGCTTCATGTTGTCACATTTATCAGGCGCCGATACAAACACCAGAACAGGTTTTACTTGCTGCACTCACAAAGGATGTTATGTAAGTGAGGACAGACGTTGATCCACAGACCAAAGTCTGTCCAAAAAGGAATAATGAATATTTATTTTACACATAACAATGTCCATCACTCAAACACCCACAGGAGACGGATTTAACCGGCCAATAAATAAACTTCTCGTACGAGCCAGTGCAAACCAGCACCAGGCGCTGGGTGGGCCAACGGGTGCGGGGGCGGCGCTCCCATCTCAGAACTACCTTTTTCACAGCCAGCGGAGTGACTCACCCACAGAGTTCACTTCACACTCCCAGCAATCATACGCTAAATGTGGACAATGCGCTGCCTCAGCCCTCACATACTGCAGCGCGGCAAACACCTCGGCGCCGTGGAACAGTCACAGCATGTGCACAGAGATCCATAAAGAGATGCAAACTCATTGAGTGCTGCAGCCTCTTTTTATTACACGCAGCTAATGGACTGAAGCTCCTCCTAGACTAGTGAAATGAAAGTGTCGGACCATTTATAATTTATTATCTTGTTATGAGCGCTGGGGCGGAAGCAGGAGCAGCAATAACTTTGGACGCGAGAGGCTTTGAAATCTTCCATCGATTCCATCGACATCCTCATTTGTCTGCAGCTCGTTTTCACGCATGTTTCACAGACTGTTCTGTATTAGACACGTGCCCTTTTGAAAACTAAACAGATGAAAACAATTCACCTAAATGCCTTTGAGAAGTCCAGTTCATCCAGATTTTAACGTTGATTATTACTCGGAGGTGCAAGTATCCGCACCTCCGAGTAACAGCACAACCTGTGGCTCTGAATGAATGGAGGGACACGCGCTGAAACGGTTGCTATGTCATCACACGCTCGTCCGGCGCCCTTTGTGACTGGATGTGAGCCTGAGGCAGCATGTGCATGCATCACAGTGGAGGCTAATCCTCCCATTCAGCAGCGGCTCAAGTCCTGAGGTACCAAAATACATATTCTCTCCGAGCAACAGCTGTGAAAAACAACATCGCTGCATTCATCCGTCGCCGTCCTCGAGAGAAAAGCCTTGATGTGGGAAAGTGACATTGTGATGCTGAGAGGGTGTCACACATGAAGGATGTCATCGTCACATCCTTTGGCTTTAAAATATAGAAATAGGCATTTCTATACATCCTCTGGTCGTTCTGCAGAAAATGATCCCTGAGAATAAACATGTTCACAAATAGGAGCTGTAAACTACTGCAGCACAGTGATGTGACTGCACTGCGAGCATCCTCTAGTGCCCCTCTCTAATCAACAGGTTTCCCCAAAGTGCAGAACAAGTGCTTCACTGTCAACTCTTTCAGGGATTCTCTCCAATAGCCAGAACTAAACACAAAACTGAAGTGAAGTCAGAATGTATGCGCAGCCCAAGGACCAGGCTCAGGTCAGGACGGACTCCCTGCACTCACCTGTGCTGGCCGTGTACTGGAGGCTGCCGCGCTTCCTGAAGGGGGACAGGGGTTTGCTCTTGGCCCCGGCGGCGGTCCCGGGGGGCAGGGCGGAGGACATGTTTCCAGGCTGTGCGGCTCAGCTCGGCTCAGATGGCGAGGAGAGCGGAGTGAGTCAGAGCTGCGGAGAACGGGAGCGGCGGAGGTCCACAGAGCGAGAGAGGAGAGGGAGAACGGATGAGGTGGATGTGGATGCGGAGAGGAGAGGTGTGATGAGAGGAGGGGTGCAGCAACGAGGCTGGGAGTCAGTGGAAATATGTGTGTGTGTGTCTGTGCTACGTGCCTGTGAGCAGGGATTTCCAGACTGGCTGGTCCAGCATGGAGCTCTAGAGCATCCCTCTGCAGCAAAACAAGCCCCGCCTCCACCCAAAGCCCCGTCCTCCATCCACCGTCCCCGCCTGAGCTACAGCGCTGACGGAGGAGGGGGGCGTGATGGAGAGGCTCGACCCCCCCACGCCCCCCACCGCCATGCACAAACACACACACAAGGTACAATACGCGCACGGCAGCTCGCAGTTCTGCTGTTGCCATGGCAACCACAACCTGACGTGTGGGCAGGCCAGAGGGGAGAAAAGTTGTGGTTATGGGAGAACTAATAATAAATGTGACAAGACTTCAACCTCATCACAGTATCACAGTGTGTCGCGGTAAAGTAAAACAAGTCTTTAATTAAAACATATTTTATTTTATTTAAGCAACAATGGGTCATGAATGAGTTTCTTTGAATATTCTCTATATTCTCTGCCCCCTTTTTTTTGAGACTCTGAATAATAACCATCTTACCAAATGCACTTGCTGAATCACCACATGCATTTTAATAATTGGGTTATTGTGACTTCGACTTCTCACAAGATGTGTGTGATTTGTATTTAAGGGCAGCAGCCTGCAGCTCAAAGTGCTCTTTGCTCACGCAGAACGAACAAAGCACCACAGTCAGAGCAAGGATCTGTAAATGCTGCACAGGGCTGCTTCCTGCAGAACCATAGGATGTGTAGACTTAGCATTCCAGACGGAAACTGTATTGTATTGTATACCATGTATTGTACAACTCTCCACCTTTAACAGGCTGCAGGCAGAAGTACATGGCCGGCATTAATGAGGCTGCTGCAGCAGAACTGTTTGCGCTGTACACAAGCGCCCCCTTGTGGTCGTTATGTGTAATAGGAGAGGTGAGTGCTGCACAACAACGTGGAGCACAGGACGGAACAGACGAGACAATCTAATCTTAATCGGACTCCTCTGAAGGCATTTACAGATTATTCGAATGACTACAAATCCGCACAATTCATGCATTTCATCAAAAGAATTTTCAGACATGTTTGGATGCATTCACATGATCAGACATTGTTAAGCAGTCTGAGGAACTAGAATCTAAGTAGTCAGGAGAAGTGAACAGTTGTTGTGGTTTGAGCAAATATTACATGTCTGTTCAGACTGGGAGCAGTCATCATCTTCCTGTTTTTCTCCAGCGTCATCCAACCATTCAGATATGATGACATTAATCCAGGACACATGCAAGTACGAAAAGCGCGGTCAGCTGGACTCGCAGAGAACAATGCTGGGTGAGAGCGACTGTCGGCGGCTCCCTGAGGAGCTCTGTGAGCAGATGGAGATGTGTGGGTGAACGGGACAGGTGCAATGAATTTCACCGCGCTCACGGACCCAGAACAAATGAACTGATGCTGCGGCAGAACCAAAGCCATGAACGAGGCGAGGCGTCCGTTGAGGCCATGCATAAAAAGCACCCTGAGCCCCTTCCTGAGCGCCGTGGCCTCTTTTAACTATTACTCTAAGGTTAAGCTGTCTGTGGTTAAGTTAAGAAAATATACGCTGACCCGGGACACGCAGCCAATTTGCTCAGACGCTGAAGGGGCATCTTCCTATGCAGCCACGGAACCAGGGCATTAGAGGGAATCTGGATTACTGTCACAGCAGGGGCTGAGTTTCCCAACATGCAGCGATCAGGGAAACACCCTGCACAGTCCATCACATGATGTAAACAAAGCAGCACACACCGATTTATGTCTAATTGTCAGTTTTGCAAGTGAAAATGTAAAAACCTGCCCATGTCGAGCTAAACTCACAACAAACGAACGAAGGGGCCGCGCGTACGAGCCGCTGAGCCGCTCATTGTGTCCCCGGCGTCTATGATGTGGGTTAATAAATCATTACACATAAGCAGTAACTGTATTTAGGTAATAGCATTCATATGATGACTTAAGAAGATTTGTGTAAGAGGATTAATAGAGTATCACAGAATCTACTGTGTCAGCGGCATTAGCAGAGCTGCTCTGTGTCATCAGCAGGACGGCACCGACTCAACGCAGTCACACACGGACCGCACCACGAATCACATCCCGCTTAGAAGACGATTATCAAGCGACGCGAGTGTTCAACGTCTTTGATGGTTTATCTGCTTAAATATCTTCCTCCGGGGCTGTTTTTTACACCAAACCTCACACGAAAGCGACACAATTTGCTCCTTTTTTCTATTTATGGCCTGAAACATGACACGAGAGAACAAACGCGTCCTGTGATTTAAACTTGAGTTTCCCTGATGTTCTCTCTCTCTCTCTCTCTCTCTCTCTCTCTCTCTCTCTCTCTCTCTCTCCATCTCCATCAACCTGCTTGGACAAACAGACCTCCATCATATCATCATATCCGCTGTGTTGCAGATTCAGGAGCGGCTTCGCTGCCAAGTGGGCTTTCAGGTGCGAGAAATGTGTGCTACCAAAAAGTTGATGTTTTAAGCCTTTGCCTCCAGGGTTGAGCCGAGGCTCTGCGGTTAATCTGCGATCCACCTCCTAATAGGATTGGTCGCCATAGATGTGCTCCTGCAATTAGCCTGCTTGGAAGCGCTGGAGGATTTAGACCCGGAGCCTCAAGCCCTCAGGCCTCCGTCCATGGGCAGAGTGACACGAGCCTCATTACCAGCATGTGGACAGAAAACAGACGCCGGTGCTTTGAAGCTGATATTTATTCACTATCAGCATGCTACGTAAACCTAATAACTCATACTAGGATTTCATGTTCACCTCGTTTGTTGGTTTTAAGACCTGGCTTTGACCATTGTCAGACTGAGCTTGCTGTGTAGAAGCTGGTGTGAAACCTACTGAAACCTTTTGGGACTCACTGGTCACTGGTCACTGGTCAGACCTTCTTCAGAAGCCCCAGTCCGACCTTCAGCGGCCAGCTGAGCCAATTTAACCCTGACGTCACTAAACTGGATCACCGACTGACTGTCTGGGTGAAGGGCAGACCCTGGTTCTGTTACAGCTGCTCCACCAACAATTCATATGGAGGAGAAAGTGATTAGAAGTTACAGCAGGTATGGATATACAATGTCAAGGTAAACTGAAATATCGAAAGATTAAAAGAAAAAAATAGAATAATAATATTCAATGCAGGAGTCAAGGGAGGTGATTTTCAATTCAATGCAAAATATCTACAGTACATATCCAAATAAAAAATGGACTTTGACTGTTTCCAATACTGTAATTTGTCTTGTCTTTATTGCTCAAAAATCCATCTTGTGTAAATTTTGGTCTCTTTTCCATTTACTTATTCTTACTTGCATAGCCTAACAAGGTGGGAATCATCCTAAATACTTAATAATGACTGCAAAATCAAAACAGTGTTACATAGGGTTGTGTGGTGATAGAAACACATATATAACACATAGATATTAAACTCAACTAAACTAAAAACATCGCTTGTATGACACATTATTGAAGAATCAGATGCAGGATCTGCATCTATTCAGATCACAGTGAGCAGGAAACATGAGCAGACCCACTGACCTCCACCCTTCAACCTCACGGATCTGAAGCAGCGACAGGTCGACACACACTCTCAACATCAGCTGTGACACACACACACACACACACACACACACATACACACACACACACACACACACACACACACACGCACGCACACACTAATATCTGTGAAATTGCTGCATCGTGGCCACGCTGATACGGAGCGTGACTCTGGGAACACACTGAGGTCATGTTATGGCTGAGACCCCAACAAAGACCAGAGCGCAGTGACAGTGGCTTTATTTAGCGGGCAGCACATCACCCGCGATTTAGACGTCTTAGCTATAAGCTGGTTATGAGACGGTAATACCCACCTCCCGGCCTCGTCCATGTGACTCACACTGAAATCAAGAGTCCAACAGAGTCCGGTCCAGCACAGAACACGGGTAACTGCATTTAAATGGACGGTGATTGATGCTAAGGAAAAGTTGGGTTTCCAACAGGATGTCATGAAATTAAATGAGCTAATTTCACACCCCAGAAGAATGTTTTTGTATGTGCACACACCAGACGATGAGCACATACAATTCACATACGTAAAAATCTAAATCCTATAAAGTAGTTGGAGAAGAAACTTTTGACTTCAGTGACTCTCACTGCATCCAAATGTGCTACTATGTTTATTTTCTCCTTGTCTTTACATGATTCACAAACGCCCTTATTAGCCTAATTGGATTGACTGGCCAATCAGGAAGAGGCACCTCCTAAGTCAAGGGTTTAAGCAAAGGGAATTAAAGCGTGGACCTCTGAGCGACAGAGCTACTCAACTGATCCGATCCCTGCGAAGGAACCACCTGAAAATCTCATCGAAAGAGGCCACCGAAGTCAGGGACGCTCAAGCACCTCCCTCCCAATCCCTTTCCGCCCAGCAATCGCCTTTCAGCACGATTAGTGCTGCACCTAGATTCTCTGCAGCAGCTCAAGGAGAACTGTCAAAATTTCCATCCTAGAGGATCTTGAGTTTGCGGAGGAAGAAAGCATGGGTGCGGGAGCGAGCGCTGAGGACAAAAAGTCCAAGGAGTTGGAAAAGCAACTCCAGGAAGATGCCGATAAGGACTCTAAAACCGTCAAGCTGCTGCTGCTTGGTGAGTGCACACAGGAATGGGTTGGAGCGTGTCTAGTGCTGGACTACAGGTGCTGCAACATGATGCAATGAGAGACGAGGCGTTCAGGCTTTCAAAAGAGCTGTGTTGACTTTTAGTCTTTGTACACGTCTGCAGGAACAGGTGTTAGTACAGGTTCAAATGAGCGTAACAGGAAAAGCTTCTGCTTTAACATGTTCTGTTTCAGGGTGACAGTTCAGTTGTACTCCAGATAAAGATAAAGACAAAGAAATGAATTATCCTCAAATCATCTTATTATTCTCATGGGTTCGTTTATGTGCTGAGGACCATTCGTTCAGCACCCAGGGAGCTGCTGGATGTAAAGTGCTTGGAGGATGCGCTTCAGGAGAAACGCTAACCTACACCTGAACAGAGGACAGAGTTGAGCACAGGCCAAACTGACGTTTGTAGAGAGTAGCATGGGAGCACAACTGAGATGAAGCTGCAAAAGCCGGTGTGTTCTGAAACCCTTAAAACCTGAAATTTGACTAAAAGTGCACAAATTTACAACGAAATAACCAAATGTTTCTGACAGTGACTTTTCAATTCTCATGGAAGGACATTGGTGCTTAAAAGATCACCGCCTCTGGTCTAAATGAATCACAGCACAGCAGTGATATGTCAATCCGATTAGCTAACTGGTTTAGTGTAGATCCACTTGGGGAGGTCTCTCAACTAGCTCATAAACACTAGAAATCATGTTTGATTATCATCAACGGTGGAATATGAGATTTCCCATAAGTGTCTTTGACATTAATACCTGGTCGTTACATTTCATATTGTGACAAAAGGTGACAAAGAACCTCAGAAGGCTCAAAACATACATTTAAATCAAAGAGGATGTCGGAAGTTAGTTATTTGTGCCCAGTTGTAATAACCACTAAAAATACACTTATCATAAGGCCTTTTGGAAAATGTACTCAAAGTAATTCTGGGATGTTTAGATAAATTCTAAATTCTATGAATCTGAATATGAACACATTGAATCAAAAGCTTTAAATCTGATAATAAAACCTCTTTATTTTGAGCCAGATAAACATGGACACAGCTCCTCTTTCAAACTGAAAAAAGCAGGGAAAGAGGTGAAGGAGTGATTCACGGAGAAGAAAGAGACGCTTTTCATTGAATTTTTGATAATGAGGCTCAGCCACTGCGCCAACTTTCAAAACAAACTTGTGACTTTCTAATGACTAATGCAGCCGAAAACCACTCATTCTCCCTGAGAGGCTTGGACGAGGCCACATGTGAGAGAGTCTTAAATGCTCAGCATAAGTCTGTGGATAAGAGTCCACGCGGCTGCAGTGAAAGCAGGACGCTCAGCTCTTCTCCTGTGACGTGATCAAGTCCTTTGACCTGCCAGGATCTGTTTAGCTAACGCATAAATAAACTATGAGCGCCGTATGTGCTCAGCTCATGGAATGCACGCGTGTCCTGGACATTCCGGACTGGAGCCAGCCGGTCGTTGGATGCTCAGTGCAGAATGAGGCCGGTGGCATCGAGTCAGGCCTCAAGTACTTACTGATCAGATCGTGCAGACTCTCCTCCAGTCTAATGCTGATGCACAGACATGGCTGACAATGACCCACACGCTGCAGCACATTTCTGATCTCTGAGCTTTTACATCTGTCATCAGGTGTGTTCCCTTTCAGGGAAGCAGGTGAAAGTGTCCAAACTGATGCACGGTGCTGTGGGTGAAATCGGAGACGTTCATATTATTGATTGCACAACCCCCACGGGGTTTTGTTTAACTCTTTATTACCCACAGTTTCAGTTTCAGAGCTGTTTCAAACGCTGTCTTCTCTTACAGGTGCCGGTGAGTCAGGGAAAAGCACCATTGTAAAACAAATGAAGTAAGTGTTGACTTGTGTGTGTGCATAGTGAGACATCACCGTGCAGCTGAGCGTTACTGTAATCCCGCTTGTCGGGCTTAAAGCCAGCAGGATAAAGCTCCCGCATCTGCTCCTTTCACTTGCGGTGAAGTATTTTGCAAAAGGTCACCAGGGCAGATTTGTCAGCGCTTGTTTTGTGCAGATCGTTGAGCTCTGGCAGCGAGAGCAAAGCAGGTCCCTGAAGGCACCACGAGGGGGGTCTCCACGCCCGGTCCTACAGGGGCCGCTGCCCTGCTCAGTCTCCAGCCATCCCTCACCCGTCCACCACCCATTCTCTGCTTTAGCTGTGTTCAAGCTGTTCAGAAGCTGGAAGGTGGACACAACGGATGATTCAGTTCATCAGCAGAGCGGAGAAGCAGGGAGCATTTAGAGGAAGGCCTGCACCACAGGGGGGCAGTGTGAGCACCAGGCCAGCTAGTACCCAGGTTCTGTCTGCACTGTGTGGACCTGAGTTACACATTCACAGAGCCAAGGCCTCCGTGTTGTATTTTTAGCTCAACACCAGTTCGCATTGTTCATTCTCGTACATTAGTATAAATTAGCCAGCAGGTCAGTGTAGCAGAGCATTAATGGAGTTAAAGCCTTTCCGGTACCAACACCTTCCTTCCTTCCGCTCCTCTACTTGTGCCCAGGATTCTGCATCAAGGTGGTTACACGAAAGAGGAACAAATGGAGTTCCGGGCCATCATCTACGGCAACATCCTGCAGTCTGCTCTGGCCATCATCAGGGGCATGGAGATGCTGGGCATCGACTTCGGCTCGCCCGCCTCACAGGTGTCCAGCCGGACGAGCTACCGGTGCGAGCGCGAGCCGCCCAGCCGGCGCTGACGCCTCTTTGTTCTGCCTCCCGTCGCAGGAGAACGCACAGAAGCTGCAGAACCTGTCGGACTCCATCGAGGAGGGCACGATGCCCGCCGAGCTGGCCGACGTCATCAAGAAGCTGTGGGCGGACTCCGGGGTGCAGGCGGCGTTCGACAGGGCCGCCGAGTACCAGCTGAACGACTCTGCTGGATAGTGAGTCCCTGTTCACCGCCACCGCTTACAGTGAAGCTGCTCACACGCAGGCCTGACTGTCGTCTCTGTCCTTATCAGCTACCTGAACGAAATGGACAGAATCTGCAAGCCCGACTATCTCCCCACCGAGCAGGATGTGCTGCGGTCTCGAGTCAAAACAACCGGTATCATCGAGGAGCAGTTCTCCTGCAAAGAGCTGCACTTCAGGTGACGCACGGTGCGAGGAGGTGTCGAACGCGCTGCCGCCGCGTCTGACGCCGCCTTTTGGGGCTTTCTGTTCGAACAGGATGTTCGACGTGGGAGGCCAGAGGTCAGAGAGGAAGAAGTGGATCCACTGCTTCGAGGGCGTGACCTGCATCATCTTCTGTGGAGCCCTCAGCGCGTACGACATGGTGCTGGTGGAGGACGACGAAGTGGTGAGTTGGGTCACGAGCACCCGGAGACCGGCGACGAGCCAGAAACCTGACGCTGCTTCTCCCTCCACAGAACCGCATGCACGAGTCGCTCCATCTATTCAACAGCATCTGCAACCACAGGTTCTTCGCCCTGACCTCCATCGTGCTCTTCCTCAACAAGAAGGATCTCTTTGAGGAGAAGATCAAGAAAGTCCATCTGAGTATCTGTTTCCCAGACTATGATGGTGAGACCAGCGGACACTGGTCGAGGAGCTGCACGCGTTTAGGCTTCGTCTGTCATCTGTTCTTCTTCCTTTCTTTTAGGCCCCAACACGTATGATGACGCCAGCAACTACATCAAGACGCAGTTCTTGGACCTGAACATGAAGAAGGGCGTGAAGGAAATCTACTCCCACTTGACCTGTGCCACAGACACCAAGAACGTCGAGATCGTGTTCAACGCTGTGACAGACATCATCATCAAAGAAAACCTTAAAGATTGTGGTCTTTTCTGAGCAGCTCCGGAGTGAAAATACAAGAGGTGAGCGTCCGCGTTGCATCACTGCGGGGCTGCTGGGACCCGGCTAATACAGAGTAATAGTGTCCAGATGAGGCGGACCCCTGGCAATTCAATTAAACCCTCCTATAGTCATATCTGGCCACCCTGCGTTGCCAGGCAACAACGTCTGGTCAAACCAGCAAACACAAACCAAACAGACAATTTAGAGCCTTTGGGAATCACAAGGATGAGGCAGATAATGAGGCGCAAGAAAACGATGCCTGTAGTGGGTTGTAATTAAAAACAGTTCCGCCCAAGGCGTCTTTTTCAGGCGTCTTTTATTTTGGAAAATACAGTGAAGCGCCCAATCTGCGTGTTAAATGGAACGAGGTGACATTTATGTATAAAATCCATAAATTCAGGTGTGATTTCAGTGCTCGTGTCTGAGGAACAGCTCGTTGTCTGTGTTGCAGAACTTCCTTTCCTACCATTAACTGAGAAGTGTCCTGGAGGAGCACAGAGGATCCTCCGTTTGTTGAGTTCCTGCCAAGACGTCCACGTCCTGGTCCCGGTCATTTACTGCTACTAGCACCTCCCTGCAGCACAGTGCACGTCCAGCTGGGTTCAAACAACTATTGGAGTCACTATATTGTTCTTTTGGACATAGAGCTTTCCGCAACAAACATAGATTTTTTTTCTAAAGTTCAGTTTTTAGCACAAAAAAACTTCTGCTTTGAAGAATAAATAGCTGCTTGTTCAATCCTAATTGGATGCACGTGGTGCATGATGTAATTATTGCTAAGACCAAAGTCTCTAATTTAAACGAACAAAGCGTTTGGAAAACAATACTTTAAATAGCAAAGACGCAATCTTGTAAATGTTTATGAGTACAGTAGTCTCTGTGGTCCAGATATTTTAACTGTAAAAGTTACTGAATATCTCAGATGTTGCCAGTGCTTGCAGTATATCCAGATTACAAACCAAACTGTACACGTGTCTAAATTAATTAGTGTTAATTTATTAAAACATTTTCTTGATATTTATTTCAGGGGGTCAAACATGGTAGAGAAACTTTGTACATAAGAGTAGATTATTCATTATATTTTGA
The DNA here is from genome assembly GCF_900634795.4 of Betta splendens. NCBI lineage: Eukaryota > Metazoa > Chordata > Actinopteri > Anabantiformes > Osphronemidae > Betta > Betta splendens. The sequence goes on along the minus strand of NC_040887.2, from coordinate 5,731,559 downwards.
AAGATAATTCTTTACTGAATGTATGAGAGAGGGAGACACTAGAGGCACGACGCTTTATTGTGAAAAGTGAGAGGAAACCTACTACGAATTTGACCTTTCTAATGAAATGTAGAGGCATGAAATAAAAAATGCAACTTCACTTGTGTGTCTTTTCTTTCCTCACTGCAAAGTCATTCACTAAGCTTTAATGAACAACAGGGCGACCGTGACAGATCACCTTAGGGTCGGGGGGGGTTCATCAACAATAAATCTGAGGAGGATCTAACAGCACCGATTGGTGCTGCATGTGGTAAATTTAGACATTCTTTTATACTTTCAAACAAACGAACAAAAATAAAAACGGTCAAACTGATGTCAAACTGACATTTAATTATGAACATTAAACCAATACAACAGCACGAGCCCAAAACGAGCTACATTGAACCTTGAGGAGAGTTGGTTATCGGGACTTTACACAACAGGAGGATGAGCGAAGTCCGGCCATCATCATCAACATTATCATCATCATCATCATCATAGTCTACAGCAGTACACTCAGCTTGGGTTTACATTAAAGAGCTTCTCTGTATTATAGTATATGGGCGAAACAACCAAACAATGACAACACTGCATCTATGTTCAAATATATTATCGATAAGCATTTATATTTTTTAAAGAATCACTGAGGTTTCATCTCCCTTCCCAAACTGATTTGCAGTGACGCCTCAAGTAAAAAAAAAAATACTGTTTGATATAATGTGGTTCAGTTAAAATTCAAATACCTGTAGAAACAGTGATGTTTCTATTGAGTCCGTTGGACCTTTGCTCACAGGCCTAATAAGTTTACCTAACCATAACCTTTCTCCATTCATAAGTTATGGCATTCACACATCCAAACCCAAACTAAGTAACTAATTAGTATAAAATATAAAATGCAAGTATTCTATTAAAGCAAAGTGATACAGAACTACAGCTAAGGAAGATGCAACAAAAAGTGAATTTATGCCTCGGCATCTGAATCTGAACAACTGTCTGCGTCCGTGTGCAGACGATGAGCTATAAATGTGTGTCCAGAGGGACTTCACGTGCCAGCCTCCCTCAACATTTCACCAACCAGCCCCACACATCACTTCCTCCCAGCACGCTCCGCACCTTAAAATCTGTTAAGACAGTGATCATAGTGTCAAGTCCCCAAATGATGGATTCAGGTCCTGACTGCAGCACAGCCTCCAGGTCAGTCCTTGGAAAAACCTACTTTCACATTCGCCCTATAAGACAAGACATACCAGCCCAGAAGCCCTGGATCTCCACCCTCACCTGCAGAAAAAAGGACTTTTATTTAAAGTCATGGTATAGAACATCAGATCTCTCCAGGGCTCTGTATGAAGCCTTTGTTCTGACCTGTGGTGCCTGACACTTTAGAGTCCAATGTCCTTCAGGTTGTTCTTGATGATGACATCTGTGACTGCGTCGAACACAAACTGCACATTCTTGGTGTCCGTGGCGCACGTGAAGTGGCTGTAGATCTCCTTTTTGTCCTTCTGTCTATTGAGGTTCTCAAACTGACATTGGATGTAAGACGCCGCCTCTTCATTCGACTGCCCACCTACAGTGCAAAGGTCACAGGTGAGGCTGGTTATTATAGGGGACGCTGGATTCTTTGACTTTACCCCAGCATGGGATGAGTTCACATTCTCAGGAACACAATGCCCAGAAGCAGCATAGAACTGGACATGTTACAGCTTACACATGTTCACTAGGAGGCTAATGGCCGACAGACTGCCCGAACGCACTTCCGGGGAAACTATTACAGACTGCACGCCTCACAGACACGCAGCGTCTGTGAGGCGTGCAGTTGTATTAAATTGATAAATTTAATACAACTGAGGGCAGGAAACACAAACGGGGAGAGGGGGTGAAGTCTAAATAGATAAAAAATAACCATCTAAGACTAGACAAGACTAGACACAATGACACAAACTAAACCAGGTGAACACCACAAACAAAAAATAGATACTTAACAAAGTACTTAAAAACAAAAAAACAGCTTGTATAGATAGCATAGATAACAGTGTGGGGAAGGAAGCCTTAAATACTGGATATGGAGACAAGTGTAGGTGGAAGCAGGAAGTGGCGTCATTGCAATGAAGAATCAGACAAGACAAAAATCACAGCGCCCCCAAAGGCTGGAGGGCTGCACTGTCACAGACGATATCACAAAGCTGAGGGAATGTGACATGTGTGTTACCAGTGTACTCTGGGTAGCAGATGGTTATGGGACTCCTGCTGATCTTCTCTTGAAACAAGTCCATCTTGTTGAGGAAGAGGATGATGGAGGTTTCCATGAACCACTTGTTGTTGCAGATGGAGTCGAAAAGCTTCATGCTCTCGTGCATCCGGTTCTGAGGAAAGAGCAGAGCAGGCGTGAACTGACGGACAAGTATTCAAGAGCACAAGGAGTTCCACATGGCTGGTTCGGGTTCATGCTCAAAAAATGGTGCTGTTCAGAGCTACTTGGTGATTTCTTATATCAGGAAAAAGGATAAAGATCCTGTAAAGAATGCAGAGTGGTAGAAAACGTGACTGATCATTTACCATTTCCTCATCTTCAGCCAAGACAAGGTCATAGTCACTGAGTGCGACGCAGAAAATAATAGCCGTGACTCCTTCGAAGCAGTGAATCCACTTCTTCCTTTCTGAGCGCTGACCCCCGACATCAAACATCCTGAGGGCAAACGCACAGCAGCCGCATCAATAAATGCACAGCCAACGCGCTCCTTTTAATATTAATGCCATTTTAATTTTATTGTTTTGTGTGATGGTCCTTAAATCTGGGGCAGGAGCATAAACACACACACACACACACACACACACACACACACACACACACACACACACACACACACACACACACACACACACACACACAGGTCATGCTGGTGACCTCACTCTATAATCTGTTTGCGTCTGCTGCCTCCGTCTGCACCTGAGGCCCCTCAGAGGCAAACTGCATCTACACTGACAAGTTTAACTGGCAAAAATGAAATGAGATGAAATGGAAGCGCGCCGCGTGCTTCAACACCAATCCAGTGATTATATGTAGGATTACAGGAGCAGGCCAGAGAGGTCACTGCAGTTAATGGTTCACCAACATTCATAAGCACAGCAGTTCCAAAAATCGGCCATCGCTGTCACTGTCACAGAGGCGGTTCACACTACGCTGGATCCAGTCACTTCATCTACTGCGTAGAGATGTGTTGGTCAGTGTTTCCAGATATTTAGTGACCCCCTGCTTCACACCCCCAGCTGGTGATCAGTGTTAGGCCTCAAATGAGGACATCTCCATCAAATGCTGACGGGTGCAGTGCAGCTCTGGCCCCGGCTGCCTATGAACCCTAATAAGTTCTGTTTATGGCGTGTAACGGCCCGACCGCAGACCGCTACGTCACCGCTACACTGACTTGAAGTAGAGCTCCTTGAAGGTGAAGTGCGTTTCCACGATGCCCGTGGTCTTCACACGTGTTCGCAGCACGTCCTGCTGCGTGGGGACGTAGTTCTGCTGGCAGATCCTGTCCAGGTCGTTCAGGTAGCTGAGGAATAACACAAACAGGTGTTAAGAAGTCAAACAGCATCTCCGTTCTAATCATGTGCATTTTTTCAAGTTCGCAACCGACAACCAATATCTAGTCACACAACACAAAACAATTCAAACTTCTGATTCTTTCTTGTGTCTGGTGGAGTAGAGCACTTGTTCTGCAGACGGACGTGTGAGCGCAGACTGATACTAAATAAGGCCTCATATTTTGGTTTGCTCCTTCACTGTACGTTGAGTAAACACAGACTAACTCCACTGGTCCCTCTGGGGTGTGACACCTTGGCTGTTTTCAAAGTAAAGCACACGTCCTTCACTCGGAGCTACAGGCGGGGCGGGATATAAATGCAAAAATGTAAATGCATTAGTAATAAGATGAAACACGGTGATATCTATACAACTGTGAGTGGTGTTCAAGTGTAGAAACATTTTCCAGTTCTAAACTTCCTCTTTGTGTTTCTCCATTCGCAGAAATGCCTTAAGCCGAACAACAAGCTGACACAGGACTGTGAGCAACAAGATGATTCTTGTCTCACTTCCCTCTGGAAATATCACACGCAAAAAAAAAAAGAACACGACAATTATTCAAAAGAGTAACTACTTTACAAGTGTCGTGCATGTATTTAGGAGCTGGAGATGAGATGATGAAGAAAACACTCCCATCATGAATAAAGTCCTTTCTCTCCCACCAAGGATTTATTTTCAGATTCAGGTCAGGTCCTGTCACCTGAGGCAGTGTGTTATGACTGTGTGCATCCCTCTGTTCAGCTGGAAGGCTTTTCATTTATGCAGGAGGAACCTGAGTCACACCTAAAAGGACCCCTTTCCCTCTCTCCGCCTGTCTGCGTGTGGAGGCCTGATCCTTACTATGCGGCCGAGTCGTTGAGCTGATACTCCCGCGACCGCTCGAAGCAGGCCTGGACCCCGCTGTCCCTCCACAGCCTCCGGATCACGGTGGTCAGCTCCGCCGACAGCACCCCTTCCTCCGCGGAGCTCGCCAGGGCGAACAGCTGGCGGGCATCGTCCTGGCAACACAGACAGTCATGACGCTCGCGCACTGTGGAGGACGTGGCTCATCAGCTGATTGAAAGCAGCTTACCGCGCGTGAGGCGTCCCCAAAGTCTATCTTTAACCGGCCCATTGCCCTGATGATGGCCATGATGGACTGGATGGTGTTGCTGTAAACCACCACCTTGTACTGCTTGCACTCGTCTTCCGAGTAGCCGTCCTCATGGATGATCCTGGCGTGCAAACACAACCCCCGACGGTGCAGACTAATATCAACAGGACTAACAATGCTTTTCACAAATGTGGGACACGCTGCAGACGACACCAAAAAGTGCAACGCTGTCATTAGCGCCGGACTTCGAGCTTCAGTGAGCACATGCAGCACGGCTAATGTGGGAAGCGGGGAGCCCATTCAGATCCTGCCAGGCTGCGATCGGCCCTATCGGCCATTGTCCGGCGTGTTATGAAAACGGGAGCTTCCTGCTTCGCCTGCGCAAAGTACAAGCGCTCTGCTCGCAACTTCGCGAAGCTCTGACAACGTGGCTGCAGCCAAAACGGAGAGGGAGGGAGCCTGTCTTTCTTCAGCATAGCACATAATTAGTGACAGACATTAGTGCAGGATGCACAATCGCTCTCAGTGTGTTACAAGCTGGAACTTACTTCATTTGCTTTACAATTGTGCTTTTCCCAGATTCCCCAGCACCTGAAAAAGCAGGACAGTGGTTACGTAAGGCGGCAAACAGTAGCTGGGGCAACATCACAGACATGATGTCAGTGGCACACAGATTAAACTAGATCCTCCTTTTATAACAGGTAAACTTAATCTGCTCTCATTTAATCACAGTATGCACATTTGTCTTTGAGCAAAACACCCACGACGCCGCCTTGTGATTAGGTTCAAAGCCAAACATTTATTGGAGTGTACACAGTTATGACATTCTGTATACTGCGTGGGGACGAGCTGATCCGATGCACCGGTCAAGTGGTTTTTGGTCTGAGAAACGACAAAGATGCCGAGGAAAGAGGAATCTGAAGATAACCACATACCGTGACATGCCCATGTGGCCCTGGCAAAACGATGCATCACGCTCTTACAAAACGGTGTTGTAATAACGAAGGGTGGGAAGTCATTCCACGCGCTGAACTTTTACAGTATTTCTACAACAATTAGCCAAACAGGAAGCAGTTGTCACGTTTTTGGCTGAGCCAGGGTTTTTCCACTCCAGAGACAACCCCACATATCAAGCTGTTTTGGGTGTTTGAGTGCAGAGGGGCCATAAAAACATCACATGTGACATATGAGTTCGACGGGAATCAATTTCCCAAAAAACAAACACCAACTTGATCCCTGACCCTAACCCAACTACACTGTACAGTGGAGCTTTTCCAAAAAAGTGACTATAAGACGTGCAAAAACACAAAATGGTGTGAAACCTTCAGTGTCACTATAAAATATTAAATCTTTTAAGGATTTAGGGAAATATTCCCTGCACTCCTGCCAGAAGTTACATGAAACATTGATCTCGCCCTCATATTTGCCTGTTTGGTTAGCCTAGCTTAGCACAAAGGTTAAAGTCAGAGTAAACAGATATAAACAATCAAATATCCTGTTGTTCAGGTTTGGTGCAGATTAAACGGGATCATACGGTTAATTGTGATCTTTTGTCTTTGTCGCCAAATAGTTTCTAGCTTTCAAGCTAATGGTTCCTCTGGCTCCAATTTCATGCTAAGTCTTCAGATAAAACGTCAAACCATTGAATTTAGTCTAAAACCTGTTTAGAATTAACTTTGGCTCGTCCTGTGGCTAAAGGGAGAACCTCTGGAACGCATCAACAGCTGGATTGTTTTTAGTCTGAAGATAATCTGATGCTCATAACATAATTGCTGGTTCCCGCGCAGGTAGGCGTCCTGTAGATAGGGAGAGTTCAAATAAAGGAGCCGGAACACGTGCGCACATGAAAGAATAGATGTGAACCCCAGGTAAGGACTTATTTCCATGAACATCTGGTGTGAGTTTGCGCTGGCAGTGGCGTCTCCTCTATCTCTACTTAATACTACCACAGTAATTATCAGCCACCGCAGGATGAAGAAATCTTAAGATGCCGGAATTTGGAATATTCCTGCCGGGAACATGTTTAAATGGGGAAATCTCCCTCCCGCCCCCCTAAAAGGTGCAGAGACACACTCCCCCTGCCTGCGAGGAATGTTTAGCAAATGAATTTTATCAAGGAGGCTTACGATGGCGTAACGGGCGTGGATGGACGCTCAACCAAGAATTAAATCCATGGATTCTCTGGTTGAGCTGTCGCCACCAGGGGAGATTTACTGCCGCTCGCGCGGACGGGGAGCGCAGACAAATCGTGCTGATCCCTCTCCTCGGTCCCATCAGTCACCGGGTCGCTCATTCGTGACATTTTTGGCTGCCCGTCCACGAAGCAGCGCTGCCCAGGCATTCAGAGAGCGTCCCAGTCCCACGCAGGACTCCAGCCAAGCCTCGTTTAACAAGAATCTCCAAAGCAGATTCTTTTCAATGGCAGTTTGTGGTTAAACACAAGACCACTTTGACTGGAAGCGTGCGCTGACTTTCCAGCTTAGTGGTTTGTATAAAGAAGAGCAGAGCTGCTCTTTGTTTGGCAGAGGTCTCGTACAGTATCAGCCTGAAGTCAAAGCTGGTGGGATGGATCTGCGTCTGTGTCTGCGTCTGCGTCTGCGCAGCGCTGGTCCAAAACTTCACGTAGCGTATGTGACTGCATGTGAAATGTATTTCAGCTTTGACTCCTGTCATTATGCTTCTGTCAGGGCTCGGCCACTGCAACAGAAATAGGTCGTCCAACGTGCGGCGAAACAATCATCCTGCTGTAATCAACCAAGGAACCGGAGGGAACGCGTTGACCACGATCACCTCGGTTCTAAGGACCAGAGGCTACGCCGTGAATAGAAGTGCCGTGGTTTTTTTGAGATAGGAGTAGACAGTAATGTTCTGATTGGAAGGCCGCCAATTTGGAATAACAGCCTATAGCAGGAATGTGATGCAAGAGCAGACAACTAGAAGAAAACAGGAGGTACATTAATCACGTATCTACAATTAGTTGGCAAGAAACTCATCTGTTTTACTGTTTTACTGCCAGAGCAACAGCTTCTAGTTGAACACCTTATTTGATTTCTGTGATGTAAAAGTGACATTTGTGGCTGTGGCCTAACTCACTTTAATGGTTCCTCCGTGACATGTGTGACTCGCTCTGTATCAGTAGTTCACATGCTGTAACGACCATGAGATGGGGGCAATAAAGCTGAGGAAACACGCCGCTCCTCACGGTGAGACTGTGCATTATGTTTTAGAGGCTTCACCAAGTCAGGCTGCACGCATGACTGAAGCCGTGAGTTCATTTCAATGACTAATTCAATAGCTGCATCTGCACTCGGAATCAAATGTTTAATTAAATACTCGGTGCGCTTGTCTATTCTGGCAACGTGTTTCAGTGCATCTCACACACACACACACACACACACACACACACACACACACACACACACACACACACACACACACACACACACGTTTCCAATGCTGCAAGTGTTGTGAGCAGGTGCTAACTGGCCTTTTAATTCTAGAATGAACCAGTTGTTTCAGGGCTCTTCCCCCGGCTCAGCTCCTGGAAGTAAATGCAGAGAGCTACCAAACCTGTTTGGATTCAGACCGAACAGCCACACTCTCTCTCTGGGAGATGGTGGAGAACAAAGCAGAGCTAAAAGAGGATAGTGGACTTCGGTTCAGTTTGTCTCCAGACGCTGCATAAGAGGTTAATGTTACTATAAATCTGCTGAGTGTGTTTTAAACCCATGAAGCGGTTCAGTGCATTTTACTGCATCTTAACCTAAACCACTTATTGTTATCTGTGCCTCCCTTTTATAAAACGCATGAAGATTATACTTTATTAAAACGACTTAAAACAACGTTTTAAGGCCACAGAAGATATAAGTGTACATTATATGGATTTGACAATGGGGCAAAATATACAGAATGTGGCGTTTTATAGATAATACCTGAGCATTTAGGCAACACCACACTAAATATATTTGAGGTAACGTTGTACCAAGCTCTCTTTGAAAAGCAATGTCTCATCATCAGCATAAGGTCAACCTGTCTGTCCTTTTTCATACAGTTGGTGTCTAATGCCTGTGTGTTTTATTTTCACTTCTCAGCCACTCAAAATCCCCCCACCCCTAACAACCCCTGCTGACATACCAGAACCAGTCTAAACCTTCAGTCTGAGGGGGTGGGGGGGTGGGGGGGCAGCTGACAATCCTTCAGTTAAACAAACCGAGATTGCTTTTTACAAACTAACACAGGATATTTACACTCGGAAAAAGGCTCTGGCTAATGGGCAGTGAGCATGAAAATGTGTGCGCTCACTCGGGGCATTCGGTCCCCTGGCACATGTGAGCAGTCCACACCCAGAGTCTCTGTTCTGCTTTCATCCTCCGACAGGGCCTGTATTTACAGACAGTGGTCCCAATGAGTGGCCGCTAAAGTCTGGAGGTTAAATCAACCTATGGGGCACAAATATCATGAACCCTGAGCTTTTTATAGAAAAGAAATTTACCAATTACTAATAATTACTATTATTAAAGTTCAGTAAAATGACTATGGATTCATATTCATTTAAGACACATTTCAGCATGAACTGGACGTCTGAGAGTGTGACACTCTGATATTTCACAAGTCTGACTCTGACGCTGCTTTCTGTTACAAGCTCAGGCAGTGAAGTGATGGCGAAACAGGTGAAGACATGTAAAACCTACTGCAACTAGAAATGCTGATGCAACTTGCTCCGGTAAAAACGACGCGGGCGGTAGTATCTCAGAAAGTGCTCATCCAGGGCAGAATGAGTCAGTGTTTCCCTGCAGACGCGAGCCTTTGTTTGGAGGACCTGAAGGGGAACAGGCCTGTGTGAGCTACGAGCTGCAAGTTTGCAGTTTGAGGGGAATAAATAGTTGTCGACCTGTCTATGAGCGACGACTCCCCTCACTTCAACAAGTCGTATATAACAGAAAACACAGAGACCGAGGTCGCCCTCTCTCAACATCTGGCTCACTTCTGGAAGTTCTGCCACAGCTGCATTAAACCAACAACAGCAGGAGGAGTGTTTGGAGTCAGATGAACCCCAGAGTGCAGTGAAAGAGACGGTTAAAAGTGTCCAGATAAGTCTGGTTACAGCGAAACCGATTACAACGCTGAAAGAGCAAAAGACAGTTCGTACCGAGCAGAAGCAGTTTCACTTCTCTGGAGGATTTCTCTCTGTCCGCCCGCAGGTTTTTATCAATCATTTTACTCCTCTCCACCGCAGCTTTGTCCTCGGCGCTGATCGTGCAGCCCATGGTCGCCCTCACACGCTCTCTCGGTGTCGGACGATGGTCTCAGAAGTTCATGGGCCGTCTGGAGACGACCTCGGGTCGGCGACAGCAGAAGTTTCCCAGCGCGGGGAAAGCGGAGCGAGGGGAAAAGGCGTTGGCACTGGAGGCTCAGCTGCGCGAGCGGAGCCACGCTCACGCGGCTTCAGCGCGCGACGCCGTCCGCTGGAATGACTGAAAAAGGCGTTCAAAGCGGAAAAAATCTCCGATGTGACCGAATATCGCCACCTAACTTTTCCGCAGTTTAGACTCAGGGGAAGTAGAGATTAAAATAGAAGGAAGACAAAATTTAGGGAAGAAGCTTGTGTTAAAACCAGAAGTTCAATCCGACGTTTTCAGATGAAAAAATAGACGTGAATTTGTCGGGCGTCCCCGTTCCCGACTGTCGCGGAGCAGTCGCGCGTGCATCCAGCTGATCCAGCTGCCAACCAAGAAATCGGCACTGAAGGGGCAAAAGTGTGGCGCCCCGTAGGGCTGATGGGAAATGTAGTTCCATTTCCGCCACCACGTCTGTGATTTTAGTATGAGTAGTTTAAATATGACAGAGTGTTCAGCAGAAATCTACACATTCGTATTGGGCTGGAGTTCTATATAGTTTAAAACAGTATATAATATAATATATCATGGTTCCTCGTTCGAGTCAGCAAAGTGTAGCAGGGGGATTTTTGTGATGTGCGAGTGCCCCTAGCGGATGTAATTGTGAACTGCAATGAATGCATTTGCTCTTCATTGCATTTGACTGTTATATGAGCTCTGTCAAAGCCATTTATTCTGTAATAACTTTACTATTTTAACCTGAGCTGCCTTTTTCTTCACCTGCGATCACAAGCCTTCAACACATATTGAACCTCGTCTCAGGTCAAGGTCACGTAAACAAGATTAATGACCAACTTTCTTTAATTTTATGATTCTTTTATATGACACCTTAGAAAAACATTTTTATTATCATACCTTTAATATGTCTATTATTCGGGTTACTTAATTGTCCATTAACTTTTAATTAACATATTTAGTAAGTGAAGTAAGTGAAAATGCTTGTACTGGTATCATCTTCATTTTGTGAAGACTCGCCACCAAACACCCAAATTTAGGAATAACAATCAATCAATGTTTTGTTGCTCGTCGCAACAACAGCTTTGATTTCCTCCTGCCAAACAAACCCTCTAAATGCTGCCATCAGTTCAGGTTACCATGGCAACCCGTGATTTCAAAAGTCAGGATTTGGAAGTTAAAACAGAAATCATGATCCAGCTTATCTGATGCGCTGCTGCTCCGCTCGCACACGAACAGACTCTCAGCTGCTGCGCTCTGAGACGTACTGTAGGCGCCGGCTCACACTTCCTCTACTGAGCGAATGCAGCAGCCCTCTAGTGCCGCAACAGGAGTACTGTCCTTGAGCGGCGAGATCATTACGGCCTTTCGTAAAGGTCAGGTTGTTTGGCTCTTGGGAGGCGCCCACTCAGCTCAACGTGAAAGTTATGAGTCACTGGAAGGAGCAGGAGACGGCTGGGAAATGAGGAGTGTGCAGGGAGCTTGTTCTAGTATTAATAATCTTTATTACTGATCAGCTTTACTCAGCTTGGTACAACCATGTCGTCTGCAGGCTTCGTCAAACTGTGTGAGCTGGGGCCCATCATAGTGTGTTACAGTAAAGTTACAGTGTGATGAATGAGCTGATTCCCTCCTTCCTCCTCCATCTCTGTTGCTTCCTTTCACCTCAGTGATGCTGAACCACCTACCTGCACTGTTCAACCTCAGAGGTGAGTCACCGATGATTGACAGGACTGACTGTGAAGGAGACACGCTCACTGATGTGAAAATGCCGGCGACCGCGGCAGAGATCGACCACAACGCACTCGCTTGCTACGTCTTTAATCGTTTTAGCTGGTAGGCAACGGACCAAAACACAGGAGAATGTTAAAACGGGGGGGGAAACGTATTATGCACTCAAACTCAAACAAACAAACAAAAAGGAAAGTTGATACATTACCTGCATAGATAACAAATACCTGCTTTTTGCCTTTAACTTCAGAAAAACACACAGTGGTGGAGAAACACCTTAAAGCCCTTAACTGGAGCTATTTTAAACTCAACATAATAAGTTTTGAATAAATCTGCGTGAAACAATAAATTAAACACAAGTTTTTTTCTACTTTTGACACTACCAACAATAAATAAAAAATGCATAGATCTTGTAAAACACTGAGGGTCTGTGGGGTTGTGCTTCATCTGCTCCATCGCATACATCAAGGCCCCCCCACAACGCTGCGCTGTCGTTCAAAGCAACCGAGGCCTGGAAAGCAGTCAGCAGCGATTTCACACCTTTGGAGAACTCAGCTGACAAAGGCAGCTTTTTTCGTCCGGACCCCCAGTGAAACACAGACTCGCTGTGTTCCCCTCGCCGAGCGTCTCATGACCACGCCGACAGCAGAGGATCGGTTCTGGGCCATTCTGTAGATACAGTATAAAAAGAGACCGCGTTTCATCAGGTTTTTTTTTTTTTTGCCTGGGTCGTGTGTCATTAAGTGTTGTAACCGTCCGGGTTCCACCTGAGCTCAGCAAAAGCCTCGCTGTTGTCTTCCACTGGCTGCTAAACGGATCCGAAGGGGAGGTTCACGGCGCTGGCGTAAGCACTACTGCGCCTCTGCGCCGTGTAGCCACAACAAGGCCGGCTGTTTACAGCACAAACACAACAGCGCTCACACTGCGCCTGCATTCACCTGCAAACACTGCCATCGGCTCCGTTCGCCTGGGCACCGTCTCCACCGCACGGATGAATCCAGCCACAGTGTTTCCCTTTGAGCGCCGGGGGGGGGAAATCACGAGTCCACCAATGTGAGGCGAATTTGACGAGGAGGTGATGATCACAAGACCAAGAACAGGATAATAATGTTCCTGGAAAACGGTTAAAAATACTCTGGTGCATCCGCCTGTTTAGCACAAACACCAGCCGCAGCACCAGATGTGAAATGATGCTGCTCAACACAACCAACACTTGATGTTCTACGGGCTTTGAACATTCACAGACAGAAGAACTTAGCAATTTATGATTTGGGAATGAGGATTAGATCCTTTACCAGTTCTCATTTTCTTATCAAAGTAAAACTTAAATGAATGACTAAATTTACCCTTAACATCTAGGAATGACTGAATGAATGAATGAATATACACCGGACAAAAAAGAACATGAAAGAATCCAACCTTCCCATAAACAGTTTTAGCCCTTAGCTTTCACTTTCTCATCTTCAGCCGTTCATCCAACCGTAACCAAATACGGGCCGAGCATCCATCTGCTGATATCACACGGAAAGCGGCATCGTGGCTGTTGGGAGTGCAAATGAGGGGGACGCGGCAACACGTGTAGCTAACAAGCAACAGTGGGTTAATTACAGTCGCTGGGAAACACGAGCAACAGCTGCAGGACGCAGCTACAGCTCTGGTAGAGTTTTGCAGCAGTTGTCTCGATGGAGCTCATTGTTCAGCTGCTGCATGAACTCTGAGGTCTCCTCAAGGATCTGCCCGGGGACGTGGAGGTCAGCTGGCGTGCTCTGCCGAACAGCTGATTCCTGGACGGGCTCGCTCTGCCGCTCCTCCGGGCCCGTCTTGCCGTGGGAGTTGCAGGGCTGCAGATTGCGTCCGGTGCCCTGGAGGAACTGCAGGAAGTTCTCCTCGATGGAGGCCTCGCGGCTGGGCAGCTGCTCGCCTTCGCCGGGCCCGGCCCGCTTGAGGAGGCGGGCCAGGCAGCGGCCCAGCTCCGCGCGGATCTGCCGGTTCAGGTAGCCGTAGAAGAACGGGTTGGAGCTGAAGCAGAAGTAGCCGATCCACGTGACCGCCTCCTCCAGCCGCGCCAGGGCAGCCGGCGGCGCGGCCGCGGACGCCGAGTACAGGTGGAAGGAGAAAAACGGCAGCCAGCAGCAGATGAACTGGCCGCCGACGGCCGCCAGCACCGCCGCGGCCTTCCCGCCGCCGAAGCTCCTCTGTGGGGCGCCCTCCGCCCCCGTCCAGGTGGGCAGCGGCCCGCGCGGCGTGCCGGCCACGCGGGCCAACTTGAACATGTTGCAGTAGACGACCAGGATGAGCAGCACGGGGCACAGGAAGTAAATCAGCGCGAAGAAGACCGTGAAGAGCAGGCGCGCCGTCCTGCCTCCGGTCCAGTGGAGGGAGCAGTGTCTGTGAGGGGACAGGAGGCCCGGGCCCGGGTCCCCCTGCAGCAGCCAGCCCAGGAGAGGCAGCGCCGCCATGACCGCAGCCTTGAGCCAGATCCCCACCAGCACCGCGCGCACCAGCCCCACCGTCATCTTGACCTCGTGCCGCATGGGGTGCGCCACGTAGTAATAGCGCTCGATGTTGATGGCGCAGATGGTGAGGATGGCGGCGCTCGCCAGGCCCACGCTCAGCGCGTGGTAGCCCCTGCACGGCGCCTCGCCGGCCAGCACGCGGCCCGACAGCATCCCCAGCGGCATCAGCACCAGCGCCGCCAGCAGGTCCACCAGGCACAGGTGGAACACGAAGGCGAACTTGCGCAGCTGGGGCGCCCGGGCGATGGCGGCCATCACGGCCAGGTTCCCCGCCACTGCCAGCACGTCCACGGCCACCATGGCGCACAGGGCCAGCGGCTGGCTGAGGCCGACGCCGCCCGGAGCCGCCGGGAGGGGCGGGGCCACGTCCGAGGCGTTCAGGTGCAGCGCGGCGAGGGGAGTGGGGAGGTGGAGGAGGGGGGGGCTCTGGGGGGGGCTCGGTGCCGCAGGACGCTCCATGAGAGGACAGGATTCACGGGAGAGGGTCCGCTCAGGGCCACAGGCCCATCACCCATCCTCCGCTGCAGGAGCTCAGGGGAGCGGGAGCAGGTGAGGAGGGCGTCCCTCTCTCTCCAGCGCGACCTCAGGCTGCAGTAAGCTGGAACAAAAGAGACGATGAGGTTTACTGAGGCGTGAGGACGGCAAAGCGTCATTAAGTGTTATAAAAACAGAAGCGTGATCTCTCTCACTCTAAAGCTGTCGGGCTTCATGCAGCCTGCACTAACTTGGAGTCATAATGTACATGCTTGGCATCTGTATCCTCAGATGTGAGCTTCGGGGGCAGCGGCGCCCCAGGGGGACCACATGTCCGCCGCGAAGCCGCTACGGCGGCCGATGCGCCGTCCTCCGGTGATGAAAGCGCCACATGACACGTGTGCCTCTCGTAATCAGCGCCGTCACTTTATAAACGGAGCCCATTGTACAGGGCTGGACACTCTAAACGCTGGCGGAGCCGCAGGTGTGCCGGGGTGTTTTCCTCCGTGCTGCGTTTACTGTCACCTCACACGCCGTTAAAGCACTGCGCCTTTTTCCACGTGACGCACACCTGCAGCCGCACGCGTCCCACGTCATCCCGGCGCTAACATCTGCTTGTATCTGGGCCCGTTTCACCAGATGTTCACCCTTTGGAGCAGCGTCCCACAGAATCTCCCTGTTTAGGGTCACGCGGGAGCCACGAGGGCCCCCGGAATTTAACATTAGTACAAGTTTCTAAAGTGAAGTAATGTCTCAAGAAGTTATAAGTAATGTAATTAAATGTGTTAAAAGACACAGTTTATGGTGGAACGTTGCCTCCGAGCAATAACACAAGGCTGCAGTTCGCGGCAGCGGCGGCGGAACATCTCGCGGTGCCGACTGGAACCATATGACTTGATCATATGCACATGACACGCTGTTTACTGCGAGAGGAGAACAGCCAGTTGTTCAGATATCAGATATTCAGTTCAAACTCTTCAGGCTCTCGGCAGCAGCGTGCGAGTGACAACAAGTAGTTAAAAGCGCACACAGGAAACGTTCATTCAAAGAGGACACGATAGAGAAGAAGATAGTTCCACACACGCTCGGTGGAAAGTGTGTGGAGGATGAACGTACCTCCATCTGGAAGGCTCTGCGTCCTCTTGTGCAGGTTCCGGTTTGCTGAAGGAAACCTGTACCTCTCTCACTGTCGCTCCTTCTCACAGTCACGCACGGCAACGTAACAGACAGACCGAGAGAGAGAGAGAGAGAGAGAGAGAGAGAGCGAGAGAGAGAGGAGACTCCCACGTCTCCTCCTCACCTGGCCCCTTTCACCCCGTCGTCACGCCAACCAGCCCCCTCTCCATCCCCTCAAACGCACGACCCACCCCCCTCCATCCCCTCCCGCTCAGCTTGCCTCCGGCCCGGTCCAGGTCCAGTACCAGAGAAGGGGGATCCTGGGTGGACACACCGTCTCCCACATGTACTGCCTCTGGCACATGCACAGGGCAACTGAGAGCCGTGCTCGGCCGGCAGCCAGCACCCAGCCCCGTGCTTCCGCAGGGTCTTAGTGCCTCAGACTCAGGAGCGACGGTGCTCATTTAACCCTCCCAGCTCCTCTCACCAGGGGGTCAGGTCGGGTCCCATTAACGTACAATCACTCAACGTTTAGTAGGCAAATTCTGTAGCCTGAGCAGCACCAGCTTTAACACACAAGGCTGGATTATTGATCCACAGAAGCTCCCTGTGTTAATGTGGATGAGTTCAACGTTTTCTGCATCTTACAGTCCGAGCCTTCTCGTTAGATGCTCCCGTGCTTTAACCTATTAATTAATTAAAGCTAACAGGTTTCAGTGGAACAGCTGATGCACATCTGGGTGGCCGTCTGCTCAGACCGGTAGAGGTGATTGGAAACGTAAGACAGATGGATCTCAGCAGCTCATTAAAGCTGACATAATAATAGCTAAAATTCACACCAAACTGTAAACATGGTGGGATGATTGCGTTCCGTCCACCAGGTCGCTGGGTGCCGCCTCCCTTTAAGACGTTCTCTCCCGTTCTCCCTATGGGAGCGTTTGTCAGCGCTAGTGTTGCGCCACAAACCCTGACTAGTTTGTTTAGCTTCACCTAATAAATTATTTGACACATGTCCTGGTCCTACAGTACAGTACATGCAGCAGCGTCACCTGGAATGAACTGGGCTTTGTTGGTTCAGGGTGGATTTTATCACAAGGAAGGGTTTGATGATCAGGCTGTGGTGGCTCATATGATCTCTAGGAAGGTTTTAGGTGTAATGGCTCAGGGCGACTGAAGTACAAAATGATAAATACTGCCCTGAGACTTTTCTATGTATAATAATCACAGATGATAGCGATTGAAGATGGAAACTGAAAATAGAAGAGCCTCTGTTTGTGTTTATTAATGCTCCCCTTTTTTGAGTGTGCGCGTGTGTGTGTCTGTGTGTGTGTGTGTCCTGTGACTGCGCTCATGTCTGAGGTGTTGAAGAATGACAGAAATAGCAGATCCTTGCTTATGCAAGAGACGCACTCATCAGCCGGAAAATACAACAGTTTCCACGGCAACCCAGACCTCAGCCCTCCGCTCGCCCCCGCTGCAACCCTGAACGCCCCCTCACTGTGTTACCCCCACTACCCCTGAGCCAGGCACAGGAAGCAGGACGGGCACCACTACACACACTGTCTGGGCTGCGTTGGTTGCGTTTGCAGCCACGCTGGACCATGCAATGATATTCTATTCTCACTGCCTCTATTTAACTGAACACAGGTGACTCACGCTCAATTAAAGCTGCTGATCTAGTGCCAAGGTTTCCATTGTGATGTCCGATTCCAACACTAGGGGTCGCCATCAGATTTACTAAGCATCTGTAGGTGGCGTCCCATTAAAGATCCTCCTAGTTAGCACATGAACGCCACACTCTCACGTTCCGTTGAACAGGGCGTTTAATTGTAGTGCACAGCTACACATGTGTCACATGCACAGTGGAGGCAATTTACTGTCTGTGTTACATGTTCAAGGCAAAAGGTGCAGAGAGAAAATATGTGTTGCTCTGCACTTGAATGCATTTGCTGGTGCCGCTCCACTGTGTGACCCTGCATGCAGTCAATCAGTGCACACACACATGAAAGGAGCTGCTCTCTCCAGACAGACCTCGAACGCTCCATCCAAGCCTTTTATTGTCGAGTGACTTATTGTAAGAATTGGCAAATTATTGGCCATTTGGCCTTCCCGTATTTTATATTCTGATTTATTTGATATAATTCAAATGTATTGCCTGTTAGTCAGTGCATTATTACAACATGTGGGCATTTGACCAGCGTGAAATCAGCTCAGCTCAGGTTTTTCTCCTCCCACGGTTCCTCAGGGAACAGCATCCCCCTCTAGGGTCACATCACACTGAATACTAACGCCTCGGACGGGGGAGGGGGCGCTCGTCGCCCCCCGCTGGGACCCTCGGAGCGCCGTCGCGCATCCTCACGTGCCACAGCTTCACGGGCACGTCCACATTCAGCTACAGTAAATGTTAAGCTAAGACACCGGGGGAGAGCGGTGACCCAGGAGAATCTCGTTTTGTTCAAACCTGCAGAGAAGGAGAGCGAGTGTGTTACCCAATGTTAGTGCTCATGCTCCACTTACTCGGTCAGAGTTATTAGAGCATGTAGATCATATCTGAATTCATTCCACTGCGTCAAACAAGCAACACCTCACCAACACGTTGGGCCTCTAGTAACACGTTTTATAAACTGCAGACATGTTATGAGTTGGCTTAAATAGATTCTGTTTTTTAATGACTGAAGTTAAAACAGATCACTGGCACATTTTGGGAACGCTCGCTGTTGGTCCTGGGACAACCTGCCTCCTGAACGCAGCCAAAACCACAAGCACAGGCTCCAAACAGACACAATTAGCACTCCCTGTTGGCTCCAGGTTGGCGCTGTCATCCTCTGCACACGCTGAGTCACCGGCGAGTGCCGGCGCTGCAGGTCGCCGTCTGTCTGGAGACACGTAACCACACGCAGGCCAAGCCTGGAATGGATGCATGCATTCAAAGCAGAGGACGGCGCAGCTTCTCGCCGGAGTCCGACTCCCTGGCCATGATTCTCTAGTGTCATTTATTAAATGTGTTGGATTGCATATTTTATGTGTCAACGCCTTCAGATTTGTTGCTCCAGTAAAAGGCCATTTTTATCTTTTAATTACTGACTGGAAAAATACAACGCAGCACCTCGAGCCCACAGATGCTCTATGACTCCCTTCAGTGTCACACTCTTATTGTGAGAACATCACGTCTCTCCCTCAAGTTACTGATTTTATTCACGTGGCAACTGTGTGAAATTTTATGTCATTGAACTGATTCATTTGTGAATTTTCGAATGATCCTAAAAATGTGTGCTTGCAGTCAAACGCCTGCGTTTGATCAGCTCGACCTCCCGGAGGTGATTTCAGCTGCGCCTGCAGCTTGTGGTGCAGTGAGGAGAGTCCTTGGCTGAGTCACACATGACCTAGAGCGGCGACGCAGCTTCACACTGCAGCAAGACGTCACCTTCACTCAAATCCACACAGGGACCGAGCACTGCAGGAGAGAGGAGCAATGTCGTAGCACAATTTCCTTTAAACCATTATCAACCAAGGCAACATCAAAGCTTTTTACTGTCCATTTAACCCATTAGAGCCTAAAACCATTTCTATTTAAAGAAAAAATATGCAAGATATGAACCAAACATACATGATGATGTTCAACACATGTGATTTTTATTCTTGCAACACCTTGGGTTAAAGACTCACATCTACTGTAGGATGATACAGTAGATCTGTGATTACACATCAAATGTGATACACACAAAACCATGTGGTGCTAGGTAGGTCAGGAGCTGAGGTTTAGTGTAAAGACCCAAGCCAGAGCCACATAACAACACTCCAGCGACCACTGCCACAGGCTGCATCCTCAAATCATCAGGAGCCCAGATGTTCTTTATTGTCACGGTCCACCTTTGAGCTCTTATTTGATCCATTTGAACACAATACAAGTGGGTGCAGTCTGTAACTTTTTGTTTTCATAAAGAGGATTCTGTCTTCAGAGGAAATGTGCCGTTATATACTGTAACACAAGGGCTCATTCTGACAACAACACATACAGTAATGTCCCCTGTTTTCTATTACTGTACGGTAGGTGTTATGTATTGTGTACTACAAATACAGGTCACAACATTTACAGGTAAAACATATAAACACTTTTTAAAACTTTGAATCTAACCTTTCAAAATTTCATACAATCAGCAATTATAAATTACATGTCCACAAATGCTTAACACTGCTACTATTTTCTGCACTGAGTGACTGCTGCTGGCACGAGAGCAGAATTTAGCCAAAGTCAGAGGGGTTTATCCTCAGGTGACCTAAATATCAGTGCATCATATCAAGGAACCGAGGGATTTCGTTCACATTTTGTTGTGTGGCAAGACTAAAAGCCAGAGGTCATGAATTATTCCCACTGCTGTTCAGAAATCTCAGAAAACAGAGTGAGGTTGCCTGAACCACAGAAAAAGAGCATTTCAAGATTCAAAAATGAATCGATCACAGAGGAAAATTAATTTGCACACATTGATCGCTGTCACACTTAAAGGTAAAAAAGGTAATGCTACACACACTCACATCTAGTTACCAGCTATTTATATCAAGTTACCAAGTTATCAAGTTGAGTTAACATAAAAAACACTAATGGTTTTCAAATAACATGATAAATTGCTTTAAATTCTTTCCAGGATTATTGAGATTCGAAGTGGCTAAAGCGGCTGGTGAAATAAAAAAAAGTTATTGTGTGCTAATATCACAGTGGTTCACACTGCACAGTCCAGGCTCTGGCTCGTCAGCGGATGAAAGAGCATTAGTCACGCTAACTGTCCAAATGAGCACTAGGTGACGGGAATAGTCATGCCTTACATATTTATGAGAACATTACAAATCCCGGAGGTCTGCAAAAGTGAAACACTGACACAACAACTTGTGTCTCTAGTGCAGTTCACTCAGTCAAGTCGAGCTAAGTATAGTTCAGTAGCTCCATCTGAAGGCGCTGTTCAAACCTATGTGCAGCCCGTGTTTCAGCATTCGCTCGTCTCTGCAATCTTGCACATTTTCTGTGCTCATTAGAGCTGGAGAGCCGAGTCCTGCAGGCAGGAGGAGTAGGAGGAGGAAGGGGTGATGTTGTGAAAGCCAGACAGATGCTGCGCAGTTAATAATGCAAGCCAGCTGTCAGCTTTCAGAAGGGCGAGAGGCTGAAAATCAGCCAAGCAGAGACACTCAAACAGTGGTGCACAACAGAAACCAACAATTTAACTCAACTCAGAGACTCAGTTTTATTTCTACTAAACACACAAAACAGTTCAATTTAATTCAGTTCATTTAAATTTGTTGAATACTTAATTTTATTCCTAATGGACATTATGAGATCATAAAATAATCTACATGAACACAATTCTTTATTTGTTAATTTATGTATAATTAGATGCAGCTTCCACATCCTCTGATGTAACACAACCTCTTCCTACTGACATTTCTCTCTTTTCTGTCTCCTCTGACCTTTGAATAGCAATGTGCTGATTAACTGTGACTCACAAATTAATGATGAACACCTTCCAACCTACCAAGTTCAATTTATACCATTCCCTTAAACACCTACTCATAACCTGGTACAAAAGTGTATTATTGTCATTTTTAATAACAGAAATAAGGACCTTGAAGGACGTTTTAATTTACAGCATCACTATTTCTAACAACAACAGCAAATGAAGGAATCTTTCTGTGCGGTCTCACTGTGAATCAGACGTGAAAACAAACTCCACGGCAGAAATCCATTAACAGGGTAATGAAGAGGGCAGCGCTGAGTGCTTAAGGGGAAGTAAATATTCATGAGTCATGACTCCGAACAAAACAATGCGGTTGTGTAAAAAGAAAAACCTGTTATATTTTCACACAGCACAAGGAAGAAAATGGATTTTATTAATGAACATGCACGGAAAATTTTCTCGCAGAGAGAGCGAGAGAGAGAGAGAGAGCAAAGGGCCGGGAGAAGCAGAGCCTTTTAAATCCCTCAAAGCTCCCCGCAAGTCTCATCCAAAGCAGAACATTATTACAGACGGACACAGGGATGAAAGAAATCTGTTTAATTTACAGCAGAGTCCCAGGGAGCAGGCGTCTCTCTCCTCACTGCAGCTGTTTGGGTTGCAGTGTGTGGGACGCCCCTGGACGCTGGGTAGCTATTATCATGACATGGACGCCAGGCTCCAAATCCAACGGCACCACAGCAGCGGTGGCGTTGTATTTTTTCCACGAGTCGTCGTGTGATGCTCCAGAGTTCGTTTAACGTCTGCCACTGTGATTTCTGACCATCACCTGCCGCACGTCTGTCTGACGCCGACGAGGAGAAGCACCTGAGGGCAAGCCCACATCTGAATAATAGATACAGCCTGCACTGACTCATTCACTCCCGCATCACAGGCTGCATCAGCATCAGCATCAGCATCAGCATCAGCATCAGCATCAGCATCAGCATCAGCATCAGCATCAGCATCAGCATCAGCATCAGCATCAGCATCAGGACCAGCAGCAGCGGCCATTATATAACAGCTGCAAAGGCCCGCTCCATTTTAACTCAGGGCCGTGCGCGGCTCTGAAGCTGCTGCAAAGGCAGCATTTGGGCCGTGTCTGCCCCAAAACGTGGGCTGAGGCGCTGAACGAGGCCCGGTTTGATGAGAAACCCGTTTATGAAATCCTGTTAATCTGCAGCGAATTCACATGCGTCTTACGCAATCACGAGCAGCCAGGTTTTGTTTTGGCTGCCGGTGTGAAGGCCTCAGTTCAGAGGAAATGAAAGGGAGCCGCGCCGAGGGGGAGATGAACTCATCCCGGCGTCTAATAATAGCCGAGCGGCTAATGACGGGAATGGAGGTGTGCTGGAGCGATCGGAGGACGGCAGCTAAGTTTGGAAGCCGCACCGAGGATTGATGCGCTCATTAATCGAAGGGGCGCTCAATTACATTAGCAAAAACACGCCGGCTGCCAAGTGCGCGCGCACACACACACACACACACACACACACACACACACACACACACACACACACACACACACACACACACACACACGTGAAAATAGAGAATTGATCCAGCTCGGTCGGCTTTGTCCGCACGTCTGTTGACAAGAGGCCTTCTCCATTATTTACAGGCCAGAGGGGAATGAACGAAGGCACAGTATCCAGTATTCACCCCTGCTCAAATGATGTAACGAGAGACTTGTCTGAGAAAAGCCAAAGGACGCTCTGTCCTGCACGTTTCACGCTGTGCGATCCTCCGGTCAGTCCCCTCTCAGCGCTTCATCTTCCCAGTCCCTCCAGTGGCCTCTGCCCTGTTTAATCGAACTACTGTCGTCAGCGTTGTTTTGAAAAGAAGCAACAGATTCATATTTCCACATTCTTATCTTTGCACCCACTGTAATGTGCTGCTTCCACATTTATTATAGAGGATTCAGAAAAAAAATTAGCAGATGAGATTAAACAGTTTCAGCTTTTTTGCATTGCTGAAACAGAAGATCCCTTCCATGCCCGTTAAAGCAGCCAGCCTCATTAGGCTCCACTGTGAAAGCAGGAGCGTCCGTCCGCATGAAGAGAAAACCTCTTCATGCGCAGACACAGGAAGCGAAGGAGCCGAGCGCTCGGCAAAAGAGCCCTGCGGGTCAGCGTCCGTGCCCACGCCTTTGAGCAGAGATAACGTCTGAGGCGTCTGTCTGTGAGGGACCGGGAGCCAAAGGTGAATCTCTGAGCGCGTGAATCCTTATCTCAGCAA
The DNA here is from genome assembly GCF_900634795.4 of Betta splendens. Lineage (NCBI taxonomy): Eukaryota > Metazoa > Chordata > Actinopteri > Anabantiformes > Osphronemidae > Betta > Betta splendens. Next base: position 5,707,962 of record NC_040887.2, on the reverse strand, counting down.
ACAACTTTCAACTTTCTCTTCAAACAATTTCAAGGCACTGATTGACTGTTTACAAATTCCCTGCCTTCTCCAGTGGACGTCAGCCTATTGGCTTCGTGCACAGACAGAGGATTATCAGTGTTTCCAGCAAAGTTAATTAGAGGAAAATCATTTGTTGCCTTTGGTAAGCGCCAGCACGCATCAGCTCTTTATTTTTGCCCCAAGGAGTGGATTAAGCCGTATTAAAGACACAGAGCAATGCTCTCTGTCATCCTCACGTCAACAAAATGCTCCAATTTCTGGTGTAATGTTTGCAGCTCACGGCTTCAAACAGACCTGCTGTGTCGTCCTTGGTTGGTGCTTTGAGCTGACAGAGGTGTTCGTCTTTTAACCGCGTTAGTGGCCGGTTTAATGAGTGAGCGCTGTGCCTCCGGCTCCGTTGTTAGGGCTCACAGTGGCTCAGCGTGGGCTGACACCTGCAGCCCCGGGTTCCGTGATTTAGAGTGGTGGTCGCCCTCATCAGAGCGCACGCGGCTGAAGCGCTGCCTGTTGCTAAGCGATGGGAGAACAAGACGTGCCAAGATTACGAAGAGCTTTGATGTGAGTGGAGCATGTGCCGTCCATGTGGGCTCTTTCACTCGGATTTGATTGTTGAATGACCCTGCGTCATCTCTGCACCTCTGACCAAACACAGCACGGATGGAAACAACGCTCAGACCAGACGCAGCTAAAGAAGTTCATCGTTACATATATTTCGGCCCATTTGTCTCGAGGATCATTCCTGCATCTAGTTGATTCAGATTTTTTCAATGTTTTTAGCATCTGGCATTGCAAGAGTTAAATTACTTAGTAATAATATTTGTATTTTTACAATATGAAAAAGGTTTATTTGAAACATGAGCAGGGCCTATTTCAGTGTACTGTACAGTATGTTGAGTAAACCAGTGAGCTCAGGGTCAGAACCGTGTGTTTACCGTGTCAGCGGAGAAGCAGGTGGAGCCCGGACAAACCTGCTGTGTGTCAACAGAACTTTTAGTGTGGCCTGAGCCGATCTCCTCTCTCTTCATGGGCGTTTAAAAGCACATCATCATCATTAGTGAAACACATTTCAGCATTTGTGCCTGAGTGCTAGTCACTCACAGAAATGCTGAAGCAGCGAGTGTCTTTGCCCTCGTGCATTTAAAAGCATCCTCGTGACTCATGGAACAGCAAGGTAACTTCAGTCTGGCAGAAGCTCCGGTTCTCCACAAAGTTTATTCTTTTTTTTTTTTTAGCAGAGATCAGGACATCGATCTGCGCTAGAAAACCCTTCTGAGCGGGAACAGAGAGACGAACAAGAGAAGGCACCTCAGATCCACCACCGAGCCAAAACAGTCAACCAAAGGCCGCAGGCAGTTGCCAGGCAACACTATCCCCATCGCAGCAGGAAGTGGAGTCGAACGCGAACATTAATCACTTTCAGCTCCATCTCACAAGCGTCACAGTGCTGCAGCGCTCCAGCCAGGCAGGTTTCATACTACGCTCACATGGACGGATCACACCTGTAATTTGTGGCCTGCCACGAAGTCAAAGACACAGTTCATGGACCACAGCACATCACATTAGTTTATTATTTAGTTTATTTCTCAGCCGGTCCAAATTTCAGCCTAATTATAACAATGTAATCTGTTTCAAATGATTAATTCTGTTCTTGGAGAAGTCATTTGTTACTGAGGAGATTTCTGCCTGCTGTTCCGTCTGTTTCAAATCTGTGTATTTCTCTCTTCAAGGCCACTCCAGCTCTAACAGTTGGGTTCCATTTACTCACTGCCTCACACGGAGACCAGAAAAGCTTAAACCGAGCGTCTGATGATCATCATGTGCACTGGCACCTATTTAAAAAAGCAGAGCTGATCCAGGTTCAGCTTTAATGCCTGCGAGGCTGAAACTGCCCCGCGTCCCTCGCTGCCATAGCGTTCATGTACCCGGTCTGGTGGCACCGTGAGTAGGAGGCTAGCTCTGCGTAGCAGCGATGCCAAAGCCAGGCTCGCTGCAGATCTGTGAACTGAGGAAAACCCGAAAAAGTCTCCAAACGCGGCGAGTGGGTGGATTCGCCTGAGTAAAAAAATGACAAGGCTTCCCTCGCTCCGCCGGCTGTCACAAACAGACCTAATCAAACACACACAAACAGAGGCTGCACACGGTGCGGCGGCAGTAACTGCAGAACAATTAGCATTAGCATGGATGTGCTAATCGACAGCAGCTTAACGACAATGCATCATAAGTTTCCGTTTGAGTCTCCAAACTGCAGTAATGAGGCACTCAACAAACACTCATGTCATTATGCTGGTGTAAAAATATTCAACTTTTATTTTTTCTAACGTTTAGCTAATTGTTAGTAAGAACACAGAGCCACATCTTCACTACAACTGAATCACACTTAACCAATCACTGATTACTAATTACTCATTCCACACTTAAGCAATTAATCAACCAAAGATAGCTCGGCTTAATGAACAACAACAAAAATAGTGGCACTAATCAGAACGTGGCTGTTGTCGACTTCACCTGTCAGGTGTTAACGGCTGATGGAGAGCTTGATGTCGACACGGTTTCCGCCACATTTCCTTTTTCTGGCGAGTCAAACCGTGGAGCCACGTGAACATTAACAATACATCCTACGTTCACACACGACACAGCATGTGTTCATGAGAGCAGGGTTGAGCGGGTGAGCAACATGCGCACGTGTCAGTGGAGGGTCAGGATATGAAGAACTATGGTCAAGACAAGGTCAGGGATTTATTTAGACCATTCAAACACAGGTGAAGGGTCAGAGAGCAGCTATAATCAATACCTTTTATCTCCTGGAAGCATCAGTGTGTACCAGTTCACCATTAGCACGGAGATGATGCTGATGGTGGTGTCAAAATGCTTAAATAAATATAAATGCAGATTTCTTCTGGATGTTTAGTAGCGCCTCTGTTTGGGTAAACAGCGCCTTCTGGATTTAAACGCGGTGCTGGAACACACGTCAACCACTGCAACAGCATCATCATCATCATCATCAGCAGCAGCTACTGCACACAGGCGGCAGCACCAGGGCACCGAGGAGCCGCAGACCGCTCATTCTTAATTATACCACTGCGGATGCGACCGTCCAGGAGCCGAATGCGCCAATTATCTCAGGGGGACGGACGCGCCGCCGCGCGCCATAGCGGCTCCGCCGTCCAATCAAAGAGCGCTGATTGAGACAGAGGCGCTTCTCCGCGGACGCCGGACGCGTTCGTCTCTTCTTTACGTAATGTTTTTTGCGTAATTGTTTCGGGGGGGGGGGAGGCTTTGGACGCCGCGTGGATCCCGGATTATTTTGGCGAGGACGTCTCCCGCGCGCTCCCTCCTCGTCCGCGGCAGCAGACGCTCGGGCTCGGGCACGCGGAGGCTGGTCCGTGCGGCGGCGCCGCGGAGACACGAGGCGCCGTTTTGATGAACGCTGCCTTCGCCGCGTCGCGACCGAAGGTGGGTGTCTCCGTGTTTATGCCCGTCTCCCCAGTCACGTTTCCGCGTTGTGCGCGCTGTGTTTCCCAACAGAATGGCGCAGTGCAACGCTCAGCGCGGCGCCTCCACGTTTAACGGACGACGCCAGATCAGAATGTGGAGTCACGTCAATATTAGTGTGATTCCACGTTGACGACTCTAATTTCTACTGCACGTTGCATTGTGTAGTTTTATTAAGCTTCTCGGCGATAGGAAAAGAGAGAGCGGGAGGGAGAGAGAGAGGGAGGTGGGAAATGGGAAGAGGAAGAAAAATCAATGCTTGTGTTGCAGGAGTGTGGATACACATGTGTTAACGTGAGTAGCGGCGCGTGTGTGTATTTGTTTTAATGGTGCCACGGGGGAAGTTTGCACTGCACACAATACACGAGGCTGTGGGCAAAACAGAGCAACGACAATATGTAAAGCTTCGGGACATATACCAACAACAACAGCAGTATTTGAAACTCTAATTGAAAGGGAAGACTAACATTTAATGACTCGATGTATCTGTTTATTGGCCTTTCTGCTTTCAGTTTCAGCTTTGAATGCTTGGGAACCCACCCGCTCCTCTCCGATGCTGTTTCCTGGGGATGGCATCGTAGTGAGTCTCTCTGGGATCTAGATCACCTGCCATGTTGGACGCGTTCCCTCGCAGGGGGGGGAGGTGGGCCCTGCTCCTCGCCGCCAGCCTGGCTCTCCTCTGGCTCCCGGGCACCGCGGGCTCTGCCCTCAACTGCCACAAGACGTGCATCTGCGCCTCCAACATCGTGAGCTGCTCCAAGAGGAACCTGAGCAGCGTCCCGACGGCGCTGCCGCTCTACACGGCCGTGCTGGACCTCAGCTACAACGAGATCAGGGGCCTGCGGTCGGAGTGGACCCCGGTCAAGCTCCCCAAGCTCCACAACCTCCTGCTGAGCCACAACGGCATGGACTTCCTGTCCTCAGAGGCGTTTTTGTACATGAAGCCGCTGCGCTACTTGGACTTGTCCTCCAACAGCCTGCACCAGCTGGACGAGTTCGTCTTCGACCCATTGGTCAACCTGGAGGTCCTCCTGTTGTACAATAACCACATTTCACAGATTGACCGCGCAGCCTTTATTTGCATGATCAACCTGCAGAAGCTGTACCTTAGCCAGAACCAAATCACCCGCTTCCCGGTGGAGTTGGTCAAGGAAAAGTCCCGCCTGGAGAAACTCAACCTCCTGGATGTGTCCTCCAATAAGATCAAGATGATGCCCCTCGAGGACCTGCAGGCGTTGCCCGCTTGGATTAGAAACGGCCTGTACTTCCACAACAACCCGCTGCTGTGCCACTGTGACCTCTACACGCTCCTGGCCCACTGGCACATCCGCAAGCTCAACTCGGCCGTGGACTTCAAGGACGACTACACGTGCGTCCTGCCCGGCCCGCAGAAGACGCAGGTGGGCGTGTTCGAGCTCAGCAGCGACTACATGAACTGCAGTACGTTCAAGGAGGCCGACCAGGAGGCCTTCCTGGAGCAGACGCTCACCCTCGCCTGCGACACCAAGCACAGGAACACGACCAAGACCTGGATGCTGCCCGGAAACGTGCCGGTGGGACCCGGACAGAACCAGACGGCCAACGTGTTGCCGGATGGGAGGCTGCAGATTAGTCCGGTGCGGGCCGACGACTCTGGGACCTACACGTGCTTGGCAGTGAGTGAAGCCTTTAATGAGACCATCTACATTGTGCTGAAGGTTCATAATTTCACCATGCATGGGGGCGGGGACACCCTGAATACGGCCTACACCACCTTGGTAGGCTGCCTGGCCAGCGTGGTGCTGGTGCTCATGTACCTTTACCTGACGCCGTGCCGCTGCTTCTGCTGCCCCAACAAGGGCAAGGCCCGAGGCGAGGACAGCATCCACTCGTCCATGCTCAGCGTGACGCCGACCCACGAGGACCCAGCGCTCAAGGCCGAGCTCAACAGGCACGTGGCCTTCATTGACTCCAAAGACTTGCAGGGTCAGAACGGGAAGCTGAACCCCAATGGGGACGAGGACGACGAAGAGCTGGACGCGGAGGCCGGCTCCCTCATGAAGGGGAGGAGGAAGAAGTCGGTAGCGGAGTCCATCAGCTCCGTCTTCTCGGACACTCCCATGGTGGTCTGAGGTGGAAATGGTGCAGCGTGAGCCACGCTCTGGTTCCATCCGCGGCTGTGAACTCGAGGAAGTAAAGGAAGGAAGAATTGTAATTGATGAGCGAAAACACGGATCTCAAAGGGATAAAAAGAAAAAACGAACTATCTTGTTATAAACAAGGACAATAAGCAGAACTTTTCCAGCATTTTAATCTGTAGCACATAAAATTCATACTGTGAAGGACGTGTAGGATCTACTGAAGTCTCATGAGCGGCAAAGGTAGAAATCTCGTTGATATTAGCACTCAGGAAACGATACATGAAGAAATGCACACGACACAATACACAAGTGCAAATTAGATTTGAAATAAAAAGCATTCACACACAGAGAACGTCAGAACCGCGGCGGGATTATAATTACACTGATTATGAGACCTAGAATAGATTGCATCTTACGCAAATGTTAGAGCATAGATACGTTTGCCCCCCTGCTATCAGCACCCGTACACCAGGCTCTGAATACATGTCATTAACCTTGAGTCATCCACCGAGGACCAGCCGTACCATAAACCCACATTATGAGACTGATTAGCATGGGCCAGATAAAAGAACAGACTCATGGGACCTTCAGTCATTTATACTGAGGAAGCAACAGCACCAACATCATATTGCCGGTCATTCCCATTTTACTGCATAGCCATAATCAGAGATGCTCAGAATGATCCTTATTCATAGTTATATGTATAACAATATAACGGAGAGCTTGTTGCTTTGCTATTTTAAGGGGTGAATATACGTAGATGTATGGGATGAATTTGTAACCCGTGGGTCAAAGTGGTGGCCTCATCCCCAGTATAATTTTAATTTAAACTTCAGAAGCCTTACACAACGAAAAACACAAAATGCCTCCAGCAGATACAGGTTAGTATCGCTACGCACGCCACTACCACATACAGTACACGGCCCGTTTCATGGGCCACGGGTCACGAAGGACCTTCTCTTCTTCTCAGTCGCGCCACCGGGAAGTTTAAGGCCAAATTAAATATTCACATCCGTTCTTTCCTGTACGTGGGCCGTGCACCTTACACAAACCCCCTTTGGTGAGTAGATGTGCCAGGTTTGAATATTTGATCGTCGCCGATTTAAAATGTAGCTGTTTTTAACCTGTGCTCAGTAGAAGGTGGTCGTCGGATGCCGATGATGGGAGAATTCAAAGGTTGTAGCCGCTGGCAGGAACCCACGGGGGCTCGTACCCTCCGGAGGTTTGCCTCGTTGTCGTCTCTTTGTTTTGTTTTACCCGTGAATTAACCCAACGTGTCGCTCGCTGTGCATTTTTCATCAGGGCCTAAATCAGAAGACCTGTCTCGGCGTAAACAAGGCTCGAGTGACTCCATTAAACTGTGCGATGCGGTGTGAATGCTAATCGGATCTTTTGATGGGATTGTTCTGCCTGTGGGTGAGCAGGAGGAGGATAGGTGTGTTGTGGTGACTCATCGCCGCACAAAGCTGTTCCCTCTGTACACTGACCACCCCGGTTCAGCCCAGATGTGTTTGCTTTGCATCACAAATGCCTGGAAGCAATCAGCCATTCGCTTAGAACCTGAGTCGTCTGTTGGAAAAGTTAGGGAAAATATAAAAACACTTTAAATGACATGACATTATGTTGCCAGTTTGGGTTATTTTACGCAAAAATCTGTGTAATGTTCACAGTTGCTGTGTGCAGCGCATGCATCTCCTGTGTGGGTGAGGGAAAAAAGGAAGTCGCACTTCTGCGAGAGGTGGTGCGTGAATCATTCCACGCTCTCGCACTTAGGAAGACCAGGTGGGGAGACGCAGAGCAGCAGCGCTCGAATGAACGCCGCATTTAGCCGCGCGGCAGACTGGCTGCAGTTGGCGAAGAATCTGTCCCATTTTGGGGACAGATTTTTGGCTCTAAATTTGATCCTCTAGCATTAAAATATGTGGTTTTCCTGCTGTCACGGAGTGGGAGCACGAAGCCTGGCGCGTTGAGGCTGCGTGTGAGCCTGAAATGGAAAGTCATGCACATCGTGTCCAGTGTAGGTCAAACTAAACGTAGGTAATGGAGGGGGCGGGGTCAGTGGACTGTCACTCAAAATGTGTTTTCATTTGTACAGAAAAAGACTAAGTGCTATTCTGAAGGTCCTAGAGGTTGTAGAGAAGAGTGGCTTTGTTCCCTCCAAAGCGAATCTGCCTTCCTATATATACCTATATATAAATATATATATATATACAGTGAATATCTATGTATTAAGACTCACTTCTCTGTGTTCAGTATTGATTAGTTATGTGCTGCTATGTTCTACCAGTGTACTTACTGTGTTTCTGTATAACCCGACGTTGTTGATCAGTTTGCATTTCATCTGCCGCCGTGCTAACGTTAGTTGTTCAAAGTTGACGTTCGAGTCTTGACATAAATGTTTATTTTTGAAAACGGGCCGGGATTTAGTTTTTTATGGAACGAGGGGTGCGTTTCACGCTCGAGTCGGCTGAAGGACGTGGTTCAACTGAAGAGCGTGGCCGGATGTGATATCAGAGGGCAGTGAGTATGTAGCCGCCAATCATTTTCAGCCAGTGTTTGACTTTCCTCACTAAGCCATAAGGAAGAAATAAGGAGAAAGTAGCGTGCTTTATTATTAGTGGCTGTCAGTTGTAGGTAGGCAGGTTCTGCAACAGATAATCTTAGACTTCTGCGTTTGAGAAAGCATTTTTTTATATAAAAGCAATTTATCCACCACCAATACCAGGAACCAACCTGAAGACAGAGTGTAAATAAATCTCCTCAGGACCACATCATCTCTACGTTAGACTCTAATAAGACGTTAAAATGTAAAATATTTGCCTTTTTAAAAGACATGCTTTTTGCATTTTTAGCAACAGTAACTCAAAATCTTGCGTTTGCAGTAATGGGACGTGAACTGCTCCCTTAATAATCCGTTCTCGCTGCTTCTTAATAGGAGCAGTTACGCGGACATCCTTGAGGTGGTGGAACTAAAAGCACACTGCTTCTATACAGTAACATGCTCCTACAAGTGTCCACTGTACACAAATGGAGCTTTTAACGGCATCAAAAGTGCAGCTCGGTCACGGAGCTGCTCAGTCACTGCCATAAAATCTAAAAGGCCTCAGCTGAAGGGGGAATGGCTTTGCATGGTTTGCTTCTGAATGCAGGATAATGTAAGCGCAACCCACTAGGCATTAAAAATGAAGATAATGAGAAATCATTTGACCTAATAAAAGAGTAAGATTTACATTTTGTCATGTTGTCGTCTTTTGCATTGGATGTGTTTTTAATGTTACATTTCTTGTATCTGATGGATGAGGATCAGTTTTGGGGAAGTTTTAGCTGCTTATATTAAAACTGACATACATACATGATCACGTGTGTGGTAGCACCCTGCCACACATGTCAACAGGTTTGTTTATTACCACCTGTTATAGACCTAGGACTAAGATGATACATAAACGTGCTTATATAACCAAAATACTAAAAGGTTGATGGCTGGAGCAACACTGATGACTTAACACCATCTAGTGGACGAAGCTGATCTGAGCAGACAATTTGACTAACGGTGTAAAGATGTTGTCAGTGGGGAGGCATCACCATCATTGCACCATATTGTTCTGAGTATTGATAATAGGTTAATAGGCAGCTACATAATTAGGTCCATATAGCCTGGTCCACGAGCCTGAGCAGTTTTACCAAAACCAAGCTCTGCTGTGGGACCCAGGACTTGAAAGCGTGGAAATAAGATGACAGCACAAACAGAGCAATCTTTGCTCTTGAATTAGTAACTCATGCACAATTTAGTAATTTCTATGCTTGAGTTAATAATTTTTACTCATTATAGTTATTTGTGCTGTCACCTTGGCAATTCATGCGTGCAATTTGCCCCCATTGCATTGCTTGGGTTTCGTTCACGACTTGACGCCTCCACTTCATGTGCATTAAAGGGAACGATGGTGGATTCTCGCCAGGGTAATCAAACCCTTGTTGTTGACATTTTCAGGCATATAAAAAGGACAGACATAAAACAACCAATCAGACAGTTTCTTTTAATCAGGCACAATAATTTAACACCCTGTTCATGAATTATAGGAAAAATTATTAGAACAGTCGCGTGTTAAACTGCATTTTTCCAAGTTCAAGACTTAATTTGAAGCTGTATCAAAGAAGATCTGACCAAAAGCAGTAACAATGAATAGGTTACTGTACTTATAAGGAAGACGCCAGGTAAAAAAAATATATAAGTAGTAGTTGTAATAAGTAGTAAGAAAGTCAGTAAAGTATAAAGTCAAGAAGAACTCAGAAGTTAGAGATTATAGAACCGGTCAAGTTTGGAAGATTCAAAAATGTGTCAACATGCATTATGTCCTGCCAAAAATAACTGTAGGAAAAACAGAACTTCTTATAAAGCAAAATGGTTAATGAAGTAAAACATACTGTTACCCACTAACGGCACAAAATGGCAAGAAGGGGAAAAACAGCACAAGTCAGTTCAAATACAAATAATCTCTAATTTAGACCTAGTTACTCACTGCAACCACACGGCTTATTGTACCTTTGGGATGGACTGCAACTTGTGTTTGACTACATGTACATTCTGGAAGAATGTACTTCATGTTTTCTAATATTTGTTAGATGAAGCTGAGCCTGTTCAACACACTGCTGATAGCAAACAGATGCGTCTTGGAGAAACTAAAAATGCTACTGGGTGGCAAACTGCATGATGTATTAACCACATCATTTGAACTCTTTGGACGTTAAATGTTACACAGTAAACGAAGTGCAGTATTTTTCAACCCTGTTTAATTCCTGTCACTTCTTTCAAAAACAGTCCTACATAAAAAAAACCCTATAAGCTTAGTTATAGAAATATATATATTGTCCTGTATTACCTTTTACCAATTGGTACCAAATTTAACAACGTGGGGATGAGAAGCGGTGAAGTTACTGTGCTGCAGCTACTTGCTCCACACCTGCTGGCTGGTTGGACGATTTGTGGAAAGGCGTTTCCTTGTATATGAACCAGCAGTTGCCACCCCACAGGATGAGATTAAGAAAACCAAAGATCTGCCAAAGAGACAAAAGGAAGAAAATATTCAAATCGCCCAGACTGCGGTTATGTTTATGGAAACGCACTCGGCTAAACATGTACCTACCACGGAGACGTTGAGTCGGCCCATGAAAGGCGTCGCTCCTGCCGTGCACTTGTTGAGCTCACCCTCGCAAATGTCGAGAAATGCTATAATGTGTGCAGGGCTGGTGGCCGTCCGCACGTCAGACACGCCTTTAGCCCACGCAGAGGACGATGTCAACCACAAGAAGGTTAAAGCGCCAGTTATCAACAGGTCCTGAGAGAAAGACAACCAGGTCAAAGTGGAGGAAACTGCAGCTGCACAGAATTAACCAGTGTAAATTGTCTAAAATTAAAACGCAGGTCGGTGGTAACGTTTGCATACAGTTACAGGGCAACCTTTTTATCCGTTCAACCCGGTTCCTTTACACCTATTTTGAGCCATGTTGTTGCCACAGAACAGCCCACAGGAAGACGACAAAACCCGACCAACCAGTATAAACAGAATGAGGGGGGGGGTCTCAAGACCTGACATGCTGTTTAATATACAGACATTATCAGTGGAGTCCATTAACATAATATAACCTATTGGTTGGAGGTAAACCACAGGATTAATAAATAAATATCCTTTAGTGTTTTTCATTTCACACGTCTGTCTGTGAGCAGCTTTCAAAGCGGGTTAATTTACACAGCTGTGTTAAATAGGCTTCCTGTGACCTCCTGCTGGATTCCAGTATGAAGCAGACTTCCTAAAATCCAAGAGCATATGTAGAATTTTACACACCAAGAATAAAATAGAAATATGACATTCCTTGAAAAACGCAAACGTCCATCGAAACCACAATTTAAAAAAAATACGATATGGTGCATCCAGGCACACGCACCACGGTGGGTCCACGGCTGGTTCCTCTATACACGTTCTTGTAGCCCAAGTAGAGGACTAATGTGGCGCTGCAGTAGAGAAGGGCCGCCACGCCGATGAAGACGAAGAACTGAGCCGAGGACGACAGGTCTCCAGTCAGGTAGCGTGTAGTGGTGTCAGTATGGTTGATATTACAGGTGGGAACATTATAGGGATAGTCCATCAACCTGAGTAAAAACACAATATCGTTATGGTGATAAAAGTAAAGACAAGGACCTGTTTGTGCCTGCTTGCATTCACCTGAACGGGTACTTAAAGTACACCTGGATTTCTTGAGTGGGGCCCTGGTGGCACTGGACGTTGATGCTGGAGGAGCCACTGTAACCTCCGGCCGTACCGAAGGCGAATATGGAGAACACCTGCGAGCGGAGACACGAGGACAATCACGCTGCCATGAGGACGTGCGTGTCAGTTTGTTCGTTTCTCCTGCGCAAAACACTTCCCTTTATTTTAGGCTTTTGCAACACACAGTCTGCAGGAAACCGTTTAATCACAGAACACCATCTCTGGTAACAATGTGCAGGGTTTACAGCAGGACTACAATGAACTAACGTCCACCAATGTGCTATAAAGAGTATAATGAAAGTAAAAGCTCAAACATTGTTGTGGGTCTTTATCAGATACCAATGCAAACAATGTTTTACAGCGTGTTGCTTTAAGTGTGACTCATACTTTACAGTTAGCGGTTTGAACAAAGCCCATGTGCTCCACGGTTTATCACTGCTCCGTGGAGGCTTTCTTATTATTAAGGCTTTTTTTAAGTTCTCAAGACGAGCAACGTCGTGGGTTTGTGCCATACTTCCGCCGCTGGTGATGAGGAGCCATGTGCAACGCATTAGGCCACGCAGAGACATATGGCAAAACTTACCCATTCGAGCAGGCGGATGAACGCCAAGGGCTCCTTCAGGGGGGACAGGTCCAGGCTGAATCCCGACGTCAACAGTTTCTGACGAGGAAACGCACGAGACGGGAGGAAAGGAACAGTAAAGAAGCATCCACGCGTCAATTGCTACAAAGTGTCGAAATAAGGCGCAACATGCAGCGCTAGTGCCGCACGTTCTTCCTATCGACGCAGTTACCTGGGTCACGGGCACCATCGCCGCTCGGATGCGCGCTATCGATAAGGGGTGAACTTCCTGAGTCGTGTGCAGCCGCTTCGCCGCAGCTCGTCGGCCTTGCCCAAACTTTTCTCCCTCCTCAGCGAATCTTGGCAGAAGACACGTGATCGCTGACGTGACGGAGGGCGCTGCTCCCGGGCGCTCTGCGAAACCCGCAAACGTCCGAAGACCCGCAAATATGCTCAGACCTGGTCCGCAAATGAGCCAGCTTGCACGGAGAATGCGCAGGATCTGGTGCAACGGAAATTTGCTATTGAAATGTAAATGCAAATGTCAGATTTGTTAATAAATAACCAGCCTTGTTTTATGATTATTTGGTTTATAATATGTTTACACTGGATTTTTTACATTCTTCTGTGTGATGAAAATCTGAATTACTTAGAAAACGCTCACTTGGGTTCAATTTATGAAATGTACTTAATGCAGTCATCTTTTTTATACAATTCTTGAAAATTTTCAAATACTTTAAATTCAAGTTATTACTAACATGTTGATTGCATATTCTTTTTTCTTTTCAAAAGAAAGAAAGAAAGCTCCTTAATCCTTCAATCTTGATATTTTAACTAATTGTTTAACTTATGGTTAATTGTCTTCACCTGACTGCAAACACTGAGGCTTACACGGAAGTACTAAAAAAGATGTAAAAATGTAGATATAGAGGAAGTGCACAAAGAAAGCCCAAAATGAAACTGCTTTATGTGAATGTAATGGATATCATTCTTCACTAGATGTCGCCTTTTACACAGACTACATTATCAAACAAAGTTGTTCAAGCCAAAGGAAGAAATGTGATTCTCATGACTCTAGTGTGTGTGTGAACAGAGCCCATTCACATGTGATCTTTTGGGAGATTTACAATAAGGATATTTGTATTAACATGAACATAGCTACACCTTATTCCATCCCTTTATGTTTTCCTGGTTCATCTCACAGTCAGTCGGAAAGATTTGGGTGCCTCGTAAAAAGGCCCAGCTCTCATCCTAGAGCACATCTCAAGGCATAAAAGTGGCTTTGTTCTCCACCTTTTAATAGTTGTCTATGGTGCCATGGGGGGAGGGGCTGCAACACCATTGTACAGTCCCTTTGTGGAAGAATGTTGCACCACAGATCGGATTGTTTGGCTTTCTAAGAAAACCCAAGCAAGAGGTTTACACACAAAGGATGTTCCTGATGCTCCAACACACACTGAAGTGTCGCATGGTGAGGGTGAGGAAGGTTTCAGGATTTTTAACATATTCAAACTTGTTTTACTTGCTTCTCATTTTGCCTGGGATATGGTGACGCCTTAGCTATTGTTGTAGACTTACAAACCTGTCAGGCAGGTTCTGGCGGAACCAAGCAAAACACAAACACTAAATCTAACTCTCTGCACAGATCTTCCTGACTTTTAAAGTTTCAACCAGCCTGCTGGTCTGACCTGACTACAACCCCATCCTGACCAAGAAATGATGTGGTGGCACAGAATAGTGTGAATGAAAAACATTTTTATTTGCACCGAAACCTGCAGTCTGTACATGTACAGGCCAGGCTTCAGGCGGACACTGACATAGGGGTTTTTTCTGTGTCACATGACTAGTAATCATGTGTTTATCCCATCACATGCACAAATTCAATCAAGAATACAATGTGATACAGTGCAAATAACAAAATGAACATAATTTCAGAATGCAACTGACTGTACAAAACACCAGCTGCCAGTCATTAATAGAAATTAAGATAATTCTCTTATAAATTTTGTGCGCATTCACAAATACTGTGACTAAAAACTGACATCGAAGTACACCGATAAAAGATGTCTGTTTTCAATTTATCTGCCATTATGAAGAGGCAGTTTCTTATAGTTTGATATAGGTCCACAAGCCAAACATTACAAATACTCTGTATGTACAGGATTACAATTCGTTGATGGACCTGGTGAAGAGATTACAGATTCAGATTAATTTAATGTCATGTTTTAGCCTCTCAACATCACTCCAGATCCAGATGCTTAATCCATGGTCACAAAGAAATGACTCGTGACTTTATTCAAAACATGCCACATGTTACACATGTTTGTATTCATGCAATAATTAGAGCATTCATTTACATTGTCTTAGGACAGTGGAAGAAGATGTTCTTGGACCTTATATTTAGGTGGGTATGTCACAGAATGATTATATAACACGTACCGTAAAATTCCCCCAACCAAAAGGTGACAAAAGCAACAACGCATATTATTGAATACTAATTATATATACCGACTTTACTGCGCAATCTTGTCGCCTTTGCCTTTGGTAGTTGACCGCTTAAAATAAGTAGGTTTCATCTAAGAGTAAAAAATGGATTTTATTCCTTTAAAATAACTTTTGATTGGAGGTAAATGATAGTATTGCTCAATCTACCTTGACATAGAGCTAATTATACGAGCGCTTTTTAGGTTGCTGTCTTTTCGAAGCTGAGCCAATCAGAAAGCAGATAGGTGGATCACAACAGGAGACTGACCAATCACCGTCTCCCTTCTTTGCATAGAGTCTTACGACCCGCAGACACCTCTTGTTCGGTCGGTATAGTGTATCATGTTGGCGGAGGAGCTGCTGCACGAATAACGGCTGTCAGACACATTAGCTAATTTGCTAAATTGCAGTTAGTTTGTTTGTTGCGTTTTCGCTGCGGCGCGGGAAGATAGTCGGCGCTTTTAGAGCGCACCGTGTATTTAAAGCCCGACTAGTCGCTGTCAGAGGGAGCGCTGTGGTGTTGATGTCATCAACGGACGGCAGCGCTGTAGCGACCTTCAATTTCTAGGCAAGACTCGGATAAACAAAGACTCCTCCTGGCTGATTTCTCCCTCCTTTCTTTGTTTTGTTTTCTTTTGCCGGTGACACCAGCGACGAGGATGGGACTCTACCCACACTGCGTCCTGCTACTGTTCGCCTCCACGTTGACAGTCGGGTTTGATTTCCATCACGAGCCCAGACCCTGGGGGCAGTCGGTTTTCGCGAAGCGTTCGAACGCGGGGCAGAAAGCCGCCGGCGTCGTCAAGCGGTCGCTGCCGGCCTGGCTGGCGGCGGCGGCGGCGGCGGATCACAAGATTACGCGGAGGAGCAGCGGCCAGGGCGACTGCAGAGCCGTGGAAGGACACGGCAAGGAGTTAGCGGGCAACACCCACAGTGTAAGTTAACGGCCGGGCTCCGGTTACGTTCACACGCATGACAGGTGCGCGGGGGCCGAGGGAAGATGCTGCGCAGGTGCCCGACAGGTGCACGCACGCGCAGGCCCCGCGAGCCGCACGGCGGGGCGAGGACGGCGGCGCGCCGCCATCCGTGCACCCAGTGTCTGAACCATCCACGACCGAAACACCTTTAGAATCAGTTCCGCATTTCACGGAAACCTGTCACCTTAGACGCAGGCGCTGCTGAAACTGTGCACCGCACCGGTTTTACCTATTTATCAATGGTGTGACCCACATCTTACCGCGCCGTGCAGCTGTGTTGTGTATTTAAGGATATCATTATTCTCTCTCTATCTGAGATCTGCCCGAACGCTGACGGGGAAAGTGGCCCAAGGGACCCACGTGACTGGCTGTGCGGTAGTTATTTTGTAATTAAAAGCTGTTTGCGTGGTTCAGCAAGGAGTTCGCAATCAGCCGCTCTGTTGGGAAACCAACGAACCAACCACGTTTTTTCTTCTGTGCTGCAACAGTATCGGGGATTACCGAGAATCTGCCTTCAGTTTAATTGTGTGTATCGAACTTTACAGTTTCAGAGAGTGTCTCTAAACATCCACTGTGCGCTGATCTCATTTAAAACAAACCAGAGGCAGACTTCAGCAGAGCCCCGTGCTGCTCATTTGCTTACTTCCTTATAAGTTTGCATTACAGTCATTGTATGCTTTGCCTCCGTAATATAAAGTTGACAGCCTTGGGCCCCTGGGGCTGGTGCTGCAGGTCCCGCTGGTGGTGGTTTGTCCTCACAGCTGAAGAACAACACGCCACTCAGTGGGATTAAGGAGCTTTACATCAGGCTGCAGAAGTCTGACAGCGAAAGCAAAAGTATTATTGTTACAGACACAATGACGACAATTGATTTGACGCCCACATGTTTATAAGCAAAGTGCAAATGTGATTGTTGATATTTTCTTAAATGTTTGGTTTACTGTAGTTTACATCCAAAACGTTTTCTTTTTTCTCCCAGAATACCTTCGATGACCTGAGTGGTTCAGTGTCACTGGCCTGGGTTGGAGACGGCACAGGGGTGAGTGTCACATGGTTTTGCGTGTGCATCTACTAAACAGTCTGTGCAGAGTTCTTCTGTGTCATGGATCGAACAAACACTTCCCTCGTGTCAGAGTTTCATGCCCATTAATCAAGGATCCACGCTCCACCTTCCACAATCTTGTGCTTTTGTTGACAGGTCATCTTGGCCTTGACGACTTTTCAGGTGCCCTTCTTCATGTTGAAATTCGGACAGTCCAAACTCTATCGAAGGTTAGTCTGCTGAGCTTGTGTGCTTAAATGCGCTTTGTATGTGTTTTGCATTTAATTTGACTTCAACCCTGTGGTTGACAGTGAGGACTATGGGAAAACATTCCAGGACGTGACCAGCCTCATCAACGACACCTTCATAAGATCAGACTATGGCATCGCCATTGGCCCCGAGAACTCTGGGAAAGTAAGTCATTACCCCGTCCAAGTCGTAATCAGATAAACACAGTATTGTCATTAAGCATCTTTACATCAGTAGCTCTCGGTACAACCTCTACATCCTAATCTTATGTGACCGCAATAATTTGAATGTTCAATTTTGTCTTGTAGGTGATTCTGACGGCCGAGGTGTCAGGAGCTTCAGGATACCGCATCTTTGTCTCCACAGACTTTGGCAAACGTTTCACCCAGATCGACCTGCCTTTTATCCCAACGACGCAGATCTCATACAACCCTGACGACTCTGAGGTGCTGGTGGCCCTCAGCCACAACGTGAGTATTGAATGTTAAAGGGCTGTAAAACGCTAGCTTCACAGATGTCAATATTTCGGACTAGTCGCCTTTCATGTATTTAAGACAGCGTTCACAGTTGTGTGGATAGTCTGTTGTAAAACTCTTCACAACATCTTCACACACTATTATCTTGCTTCCCCATTACATAGTGGCTCCTGTTGGTCAATCATTCTTTACATGCTTGCACGCAGTAGATGTGGTAACATGCTGTGGTGTATGTGGGTTGATCTTTTGTAACTTATCAGGTTAATCAGGGGAAAAAAACAACTTTGTTTTACATTTTTTTCACCTTTAGAATGAGCTATGGCTGTCAAAAAACGTTGGCAAGAACTGGGAAAAGATCCACAAAATGGCGTGTCTAATGAAATGGTAAGAGACGAGACAAAGCGATATTGTTAGTACCTTGTCAGGCAGTTAGTGAGCAAACAGTACTACCCTTTAAATGAAGCGTTTTATTTAAATGTAAGAGTTGCATTAAAGTACTCGGAGCCTTTCACTTGCTGACTCCTCCCTGTACACTTGTTGTTTTGTAGTCAGTTCCTGTTATGTATTACCTAGTAACCCTGGCAGTCTGCGTTTCAGGTTTAAGCCTCCGTCTCTCAGTCACTGTGTCTGAGAAATCGTATGCTCAGAGCCGCGCTCTGGTAACATAACCTTTTTGTTGCTATGCCAAAAGACACCCAAAAGAAAATGGGTCATTCAACTGGGCCAGGAGTTTTCTGAAGTCCCTGCACAGCACTCAATAGACAGGGCATATTTAGGAATCAACTGTGCTGCTTGTTCTCTTTTCTGCAGTTGCATGCAAAGGTTTTTATCGTCATGAAGCAAACCACAGTATAATGAGAATACAGTAGAAGACTAATCCATGGAACCCCACAATGAGACGGGCGCCAGCTTTTAACATCTGCACATACAGTATTTTGTGTTCAGGTCCAAAGCTCTTGTCTTCAAATTTGTGTTTCTGTCTTTTCCGTACTTGTGATTCTGACATCAGGGGAAGAAAAGACACCATCTTCTTCACAACCAGTTCAAGCGGATCCTGCAGTAAGTGATCTCTTTATTGTGGCTAGATGTGAATATGTAATGTCTGATGTACTCTATACTGTATGTTTGTATTGAGGAGCATTTCACCATCATGAATAGAATATCTTTTGCATATTTTTTCTTAGAGATTCTTCTATCTCACATACAGTACAACCCTTAGGTAGATTTAGGTGTGTTGCATTGTAACTTTGACCAAACTGTACGTTCCTCAGATGATCGGGGGATGTTGGACCTGATGAGGACGACGGACTATGGTAAAACCTTCAAGGTTGTTGCCACTAAAGTCTACTCTTTTGGCCTCGGCGGACGATTCCTCTTTGCCTCTGTGATGACGGGCAAGGTGAGTATATCGCCCATAAAGTGTCAGCAATGCACAAACAAGCTCACGCATGATGATTACAACTAAAAGGGGAACTAAAATATTTCTTCCTCTGAACTGCTCACACTGGCTGACTGCGTTGTTATAAGGTTACAGTTTTCTAACAGTGCTCTTTAATATAAGATGACTGTAATGTTTTGGCTCCCATATGTAAAATGATTAAGGGAGACATCCCCTGATGCACTGCAATAAAGCTGCACCACCCACTGTGACCCCTATAATAAATGAATGGTAGAATTCTCATCTGACACCTTCAACTTGAACTGCAGGGCACCCTGAGGATTATCCACGTGTCAGTGGACCAGGGTGACACATGGAACATTGCCCAGTTGCCCCCCGTGGGCCACGAGCAGTTCTACTCTATCCTGGCAGCCAATGATGACATGGTTTTCATGCACGTTGATGAGCCAGGAGGTCAGTATTGTTTTGTATGCGTTGTTTGTTTTACCACTTCCCACTTCCGTAAAACCTGTTTCTCTTGATTATTTTATAAACACGAGCGTTTTTCACAAGACATCTCCAAATGTCAGATGAATGGAATTCATTTTCCCACTCCATAACCCAAACAGTTTTTCTCTAATTGTTTCCTATGGTTTTTGTGGAACTGGTTATTTTTACATTTTGGGAACAAAGATGAAGAACAGCTGAGATCCAGGCTTTATGGTCCAACATTATTCACAGCCTTTTGGCTCAGAGAATGATGCTGCTGTCAGACTACAAAAGCTTTTAGAAAGCCTTCTCAGAAAAGTGTCAGTTGTTTATAAGCTCATGTGGGTATCTGTGCTCTGGAACTGGCTTGTCCAGGTATCACGTCGGTGTCATATGGCCTGTAGTAATGCTGCAGCGTATAAACTTATAAAGACAGAGACGTCTGAACTTTATCTACAGTGCATGTGAATTTGTGCGTCTCTCTCTTCACAGACACAGGATTTGGTACTATTTATGTATCGGATGACCGAGGCACGGTGTACTCAAAGTCACTGGAGCGCCATCTTTACACCACCACGGGGGGCGATACAGACTTTACTAACGTCACCTCCCTGCGGGGGGTTTTCATCACCAGTGTCCTGGAACAAGGTAGCGCCACTTACTCTATGTGCGAGTGCTTAGATAAAAGAAAGGCAACAAAGGCTTTTCCTCAGATTTCCTGAGAAACACAGACACACACACCCTTGTACTTACATAAAAGTGAGGACCTCAATCGACATAATGCCTTTTGTAGCCCCTTACTCTAATCCTCATCATCACGACTAAAGGCAGACGTCTAACCCTTGCTTTAATCTGAACCAAAACTCAATTCTAACCTCAGACATAAAATCACATTGTAACCCTTAAACAGGCCTGAGGACCAGCCAAAATGTCCTCACTTTGGTAGGAAAATACGTTCTTTGGTTCTCACTTCGATACAAGTACACACACACACGCACACACACACACACACACACACACACACACACACACACACACACACACACACACACACACACACACGTATGACTGCTCTATTTCGTGCCAGAGGAAGAGTGTTGGGTAAATATTTAATTAGCTTTTTAGTGTTAGATGTGCTGCCTGTCTGAAGCTGCTGGCTGACACTTGAGCAGGAATATCTCACACAACCAGCTACTGTGAATCTTACAGTAACTCCATTCTGCTTCTTTGCTTGCTCTCATTTATATAATGTATTTTTCCCACCTCTACATCTTATGACTGTGGCTGCATGATTATTACCTGAGCCTGACCCACTTTTTGTGCTTCCAGTTTTGTGCTAACTGAATTTAAGCTTTAATGTGTTAGGGAATATTATGAGCAAAATGTTTAAAAATCACTGTCTTTGTGTTTCAGATGAGTCAGTTAAGTCAGTGGTCTCCTTTGATCAAGGAGGGGAATGGATTCCTTTGAGGAAACCTGCTGACAGCATATGTGATGCTACAGCCAGGGACCCAGACAAGGTACCGTACACAAAGGCAGGAAACCGGTGTGTCTTGATGATAATTAAAAAGGAACACAAAGTTCATCAGTCACTATGTGTTGTAATTTATGTGAGATGGATGTTGGTCAGTCCTCAGTGACACTCCTGGTGTTTGTACCATAACTGCTGCTTGTCTTTATGCCTACAGTGCAGTCTCCACATCCACGCAGCATATAGTACGTCTATGAGCCAGAACATCCCCATGCTGCCTCTGTGTGAACCCAACGCTGTGGGTGTCATCTTAGCTCATGGTAATTCAAGTGGTTTTGTGTGAGATAATCTTTTTTTTTGTTAGGATGTCTGATTGTTGTTTTTTTTTTGTTAGGGAGTGTTGGTGATGCAATCTCTGTGACAAAGCCTGATGTGTATGTGTCTGATGATGGTGGATACACCTGGATTAAAGCTCTCAGTGGACCCCATCACTATGCTATTCTGGACTCTGGAGGGCTGCTGGTGGCTGTAGAGCATAAGCCCAATCAACCTGTCAACCAGATCAAGTGAGTTGTCACTGAAGGGGAACTAGAACTCTACCTCTAGGTAGCAGGAGTATATTTATAACAAAAGTTACTAATAAACTGAGCAGTGACAGAATTCTGTACTTGCTTAACTTGGGAGGTTGTGTCAATATTTGTCAATTCCTCATGATCCTGACAGGTTTTCTACTGATGAAGGACAGTGCTGGGGAGTGTACAACTTCACTGACAATCCCATCATTTTCACTGGGCTGGCATCAGAGCCGGGTGCTCACTCCATGAACGTCAGTATCTGGGGCTACAGAGAGACCTTTGTCAGCGAGTACTGGGTCTCCATCACCATTGACTTTAAGGATCTTCTGACACGAACCTGTGAGTTAAAAATTTAAAATAGTGTTATTGCATGTAATGTACATAATGCATTGACAGAGTCTGAAATTCCTCCTTCCTGTCTTAGGTGGTGACAGCGACTATGTGCAGTGGTTGGCCCACTCTGATGACGTCAGTGACCCCCAAGATGGCTGCATGCTGGGGTACAAGGAGAAATTCCTGCGTCTCAGGAAAGACTCTGTTTGCTCGAACGGACGAGATTACCAGGTCAGCACCCAGCCAACCACTTGTGAATGCACTCTGGACGACTTCCTGTGGTAAGACAATACCCGTCAAACTCAAAGACTAGATAAAGCAAAATCTAAACGTGTCTTTGTTGACTGTGTGCTTAACTTGTTCTTGGTGGAGTCAAACAAATACAGCTACTGTATAGTAACTTGTACATCTTATTTATTTCCTACAATTTCTTTGTCATAGTGACTTTGGCTACTACCGTCAGGAGAACAGCTCAGAGTGTGTGGAGCAGCCGGACCTGCAAGGCAAAGTGCTGGAGTTCTGTCTGCAGGGAAAAGAGGAGCAGCTGCAGACTCAGGGGTAAGGCTCTAAAGCAGATCTTTGTGGATACGTGGCTTAGTGCAGCGCTGTGTAAAACATTATTCTGTACAGTGCCTTTGTCAGAGAGTGTTAGTGTCAGCGTTAGTTAAAACAATAATGAAATGTGGAAGAGTCAATGGATGCAGTGGAACTTGTAGCCAGTAGGGAACCAGGAACTGACTTTCAGTGAACCATCGTTCCACAGTATCTCAATGTATGCAGTGCACACACCAGGATGTTCTATTTGAGAGGTGGTTGTTTTAACGGAAATCCTGTCAACATTTTGTTTGTGAAGCCATGATGACACTCAGAGCACGTCCTTTGTCCACAGATACAGGAAAATTCCAGGAGACAAATGTGAGGGCGGAAAGATGCCTGAGCGTAAAGAGATCAACCTCAGTAAGAGGTGTGTGAGTGACCTGGTGGGCCCAGAACTCCTGGTTAGTACCTCTGTTTACAGCAATGTCATGATCGTGTTGTAGATCCTGCATATCTGCTTCTGTAATATTCTTTTTCCTTTCCTGTGGTTTTACAGGTGGACAAACGCACCTCCAAGCCTGTGTTTACAGTCATAGCGGTCATGATCGTTCTGGTGCTGAGCATTGCAGCAGGATTTGTCTTTGTCAAGAAATACGTCTGTGGTGGAAGGTTGGTATTTTTTTTATTTCTTTTATTTGCAGCGTAGAACATGTCCCAGACAGGAAACTGACTGACACCACTGTGTTGTGGTTGCGTGCTCTACAGGTTCTTGGTGCATAGGTACTCTGTACTGCAGCAGCAGCACGTAGAAGAGAATGGTGCCGACGAGATGGACGAGCCGCTTGAGACCAACCACACTCCGAATGGCAAGATAGAGTTTCATGAGGACTCAGATGAGGTATGGCGGGTCTTTGGTTCTTTTCAAATCACTGCTGAGAGCGAAAGTGACATATTCAGCATGAGTCATCGAAGCTTTGCTGCATGATGTCATGTAGAAATAGGCTGGAGTCAGGACTGTGGTTGGAGGCAGTCAAGCTCCACGTGGAAGCAGTGTTTTTATAAAGGCTGCCTGAACACTAGCTACCAAGTTATATTATTAACTTGAACTGACCTACGCCTTAGTCACTTATTGAGTTAGGTGTGTGTCTGTGTAGGCCGAGCACAGGGTCAGGTGTTTGCACACCTGTGTTGGCCTTGGCTTCACTGGTATGTTGTTCCTTCTCTCTCTCACACAGGATCTGCTTGAATAGCAGGCACAACCTGTCAAGCAACAGGTTTCCAGTGGACCACGTGCCGCTTGCTCCTCTCCAGCTACTTCTTCCTTTAACCTTCTAGAACTTCAGCCTCAGCTACCAGATGAAGAGTCTGTGTCACTCTGCTGTCATCTATGAAGTCAAATGAATGTATGAATGCTTCCTGGGACTGACCCGCAGTTGAGGGGAAGTGAGAAATCTTTTAAGTGTTGTGGTTCAGTTATTTGATTTGACTGTTCAAGTTCGAACCTCCACGTTATTTATTTAAGTTTATTCAACTGGTGCAGTAAGTAAAGCTGCCAACCGAGCCAGAGTAAGAGATTTTGAAGCAAAGCTAGTACGAATCCATCATCATTACGGGTCCTGCCTCTCCTCATGTGGGAGTGGAAATATGTCTGACTTCCATCAAGATCCGATTTTTTTCTTCCTTCATGCAATTGTACATAAACATGAATTATTTTACCTTTTTTTTCACATGCAAATAATATGGAAGGTGTTAAAACAGTTGAGGTTAACTGTCCCAAATCACTCTAGTCTTAAATCTTGATTTAAATGAAATATTTTTTATTTGTAAATTTTAGGTTTCTAGTGTTGACACCGATTTGTAAAACCCTGTTGAGTCTCTATGTGGAATACAAGCCTACATACTTTTGTTACTCTATGGCATTAAGAGCCATGATCAAAGTAATAAAACACATGGACAGTTCCATTTGCTGTAGGTTTGATAGCGGCGAACATGTTAACTATTCCTGTTGGTCCACAGCATCTACTGGTACTGCTTCATGAGTGGAGGGGCTTTTGCATGAAACACATGACGTGGCCGTGTATAGAGGGGTGAAATGTGTCTGTTTCAAGACAAGTTTAACGTGTGCAATTTTACCTGCCTGAAGCACAAGGTCCTTTGTATGTCTGCGAAGAGTTTGTAGTTTAACATTTTTTCCTAAACATGAACTAACACGCTTTTGACAAATTACAAATTGTGGTTCAAAGATGTTCAGAAATAATTATATTTTAATAATAAATGCCTACAAATATTTTTTACAATACACTGAGAAAACCGAAGACAACAGTGTAATTTGGTAACAAACACTGAAGCAATGCGGATGATGTGAATTTTGTAAAGCACTGCTACATCTGTGGGAACGATCGGCCGACGTGGCTGCAGAAGCTGCAGCACTGTTTGATTGACCGTTTAATTTTATGTAATTTTTCAAACGTTGTGTCTGAGGTGGAGAGAATTCTTAGAAAACACCCGGGGGAATGAAGGTTTCTCATCTGCGTACTCTGTGTTAAACCACTGTTTTTTTTCCCCCCTTTGTAATCATCTTTAGGCTGCTGTCACTGTAAAGCTCAATTCGATTGGTCACAGCATCTCTACAGATCCTTCTTGTCTTCGTGTAACATTAGTGTATTGTTTTTATCTTCTGACATTTGTTGAACAGTGGTATGTCTGTCTTCTACACCAGTCAGCCATAACAATAAATCTTCCTGCTGTGGACAGAGGTCAGAGTGGGACAACATGCAAAGCTGGCCATGGCCCACGTGTCGGACCACTGCTGTGTAGCTGCAGGCTGGTACGAGTGGCCGCGCTGACCCGTGTCCACCCGATTGTGTTGTCGTGGCTGATGACTGTACGGTTTGGTTTTCTGTGACTAGCAGGTTCAGAGTGCAGTAATCATGTGAGTAGATGTGGTTCTACAAGTGCCTGGTGTGGAGACTATGATGTGAGGCCCCCTCAGCGTGTGGCCAACATCCATTTACTGACACATTTATATCATAATCAGTTTGCAGTTTCATCCAATATGTCAGTGACGCCTCTAAGTTGCACTTGTTGCCTAAAATGAAAAAGCATTAAGTCTGTTTCATATTGACCTGCATTAAAGAATTATCTTATGTAATATTTAAATTTCCATAGCATAAAGAAATAGTTGACATCAGCTGGTTATTCTTTTATGATTTAATACACAAATGAATTAAGTCTCTAAAACTTTGAAAACAAAGTCAACTCATTAGGAAGGCAGTGGATACTGGGATATTCTGTAGCAGTTACACACTGGGGAACACTTGCCTAAATAAGGCTCACTGCATTAGGTGGAGGTACTGTTTTCTTACATTTTCAAACTGCTGTATAAATTAATAAGTCATTGTAATAGTTCTGTACATATACAAGGTTACATCTTTGTATCTGCTGGTTCTCTTCTGTATATGTGAGGCGGTTTTCTTTGGGTTTCCCAATAAAGTAATGTTCCTGTATCTTTGTCATCTTCCTCTTGTCTATCGCTCTCGCCATGACATGAGTAAAGAACTGAGAGCAACGAGGTGAAAACACCCTCTTGTGGTTAATAACCGGCAATTTGTGGTTATCACAACCTGTCAGTTAAAGAGTCACCAGAACAAAGTCTGGTTGAGAGAAGATAGAGATTATGAATGTGACATTTTGGAAGTTTTACTTCAACAGAAAGTCGTCAGATTCGATACAAAAAATTTCCATCTGCATCAAAGAATTCTTTGCCAACTTGCAACACGGGAGATGGCTTTTCCATTTCCATCAACTCTTCAAGTTCTTTTTCCGTCAACACTTGTCCATCCCAGCACTCCTCATCATTCTCTTCCAGATTTGTGTCAGAAGTAATATCACCTTTTATTGATGGTTTCACTGGTGCCTCTATACTAATCCCAGATGCGAACTGGGTCGGCTGAACTGTAACAAGGGCACGGCTATTAGCCAGAGATCCTGAGCCCTTCTTTTGAATCACAAGATTCTGATCCGACACAGGGACCAAAGCATCTTCTCTATTTTCAGATAAGAGCGTTACTGGTTTGTGGTTCCTTGGCAGCTTTGGCATTTCCTGCGCTTTCCAAGCACCTGAAGGCAACACCTGCTGACTCAGTGCATTCATTACGTTAGCATCCTGCTTGGCCTTTCTTTCAGGACTGGGGATGAACGTGCTCCTGAGGACCCTCAGGATGACATCAGGCGTGACAGAGAAGCCCTCAGCCAGACGCTGTACTGTCCACTCCTCTGGTAGCTCCTGCTTTAGGTATCTGATGGAACAAGGTTACATTTTACAACATATGAAGAGAATAATTCTTTAGTTCTGTAGTTCAGCGAAATAAGAGCTCCTCACCTAATCTGCTCAATAGCATCCCAGGTTAGCTTCCTCTGTGGAGGTCCTGGTGAAGACATCTGCCTCCTGAGTATGTTGTACTTCACGGTCCTCTGCCTTCTCCTCCCTTCACTGAAACAAATACTCTCACTTTAATATTCGTTTAGAGATTCACAATTTAGAGATATTTGTACTGGAATTTTCCCATTTTATGAAACATTTCCACACGTCACTACAATGAGATCCAGAGTCCTTATTTTGCTGTAGTCATCAAACCTGTACTGTAACTAAACATAAAGGGACTTTTAGAGCTGCATGTAGATTATTGACGAGATATTGATATTTTTAGCAGTTCTTGATTTATGAATGTGGAGATATGGTTTTACACCAGTTTCACATATTATCATGGAGCACTCCTGCGTTCTCTTACTCAACCAAGGCTTGGAGCTTGTCCTCCACGTCCTCTAAATCCTGCAGTTCGGGCTCTTCGGCGGACGTGTCCCCGCTGCCTCCTGGAGCTCTGACTGACGTCCTCTCTCTCTGCACGTGGCTCCGTCCCATCCATGCTCTGCTCGCATCTCTGCTTGCAAACCTGCGGCTGTGTGTGGAAGCTGAGGTAGCCACTGACAGAACACCGCATCTGGGGAAGAGGGAGAGGACCTGCAGAGCTCGGGCCATGCTCAGAAAAAGCTCGTCCTGTTCGTCTTACACCTTACTACCATTCGCTTAAGTTTAGCAGCCCAACTGTCCACTAATAGGCTTATTATGGCGACTCATTCAGACATCAGCTTAACCTATTTTCTTCTGTTTTCAAACAAATCACCTAGAGTAAATACTCTCAGTGCTGCGTACGAAGTATGTGACACACACATGGATATACTTCCGCAAACATGTGCTCACACCGTGACAGAGCAACGCACCACCGCCCCCTGCCGGAGCGGAGGTGACATAGCTGCCTTCCATTATCTTCTGTCGTGATGTTCTTCTTCTTTTTGTTGTTTTGCGGCAGGTGGCAAACAACCAAAAAGTGCATTACCGCCACCTACTGCTCTCGACTGTGGAACAGAGTGCGTCGGCAAGGTAATTAATTAAAAAAAATCTATCTATATATTCTGTTTCCCTCAATAAAAAGACGAATGCCCTATAACTCCCCGATCGACGGGGTATCTGCTGTAATGAAAATACCTGCACCCCTTGATGTCAGTGATCTCTTAAATGTATCCCTTGCTAAATTGTACCATTGACAGACAAACGGCGTGCTCTACTTATTCCTCCACCTGACAAGAATGACACAACACTGACTGGTGTTTTCCTAATGAATTCAATGTCTTATTAAGTTTTGTTAGTCTTATTAGTGATGTTAAACCAATATTGCTTATATTTTGCATCCTTTCTTCCTGAACTATAGTCAGATAAAATGAAAAAATATGAATGTACGCCAGTAAAGTACCTTAATGTTGATTTTAAATACAGCCAATGAGTCAACGCACTTCGTTACTACCTCAGGTAATAATAACAAGAATGAAGATGTAAAAAATTAAAAATGAAATAAATAACTGAATGGCGACACCACGTGGCCACCCAGGGCTCTGCAACTAGGGTGGATATAGAAGGAGGGTGACGACATCTTCAAGGACTCTCGAGACCTGAAATAGTTCCATAGGGAGCTACCAGTGGGATTATGACAGTGGTTGTATTTTTACAACTGTAGAACATTGAGAAGATGTTTTACTGTGTTTTTATGTTTTTATAATATACAAACAGTTTAATTAGATATTACAAAATATTACATACAAATCAATTTTTGCTAAACAAGCAATCTGCTAGTAGGCAGATAGCAAGCAGCTCTTTTAGCATCTAACCTCTGACGCTCAGTTCTTATTTTTCCATTTTTTGTTCAGTTTGAGTCACGTGACCTCTCGCTGTGGCAGCGCCTGAGTCTTTTATACCCGCTCGGTCCCGCCCTCATGCGTCACGCGGCTGCGCACCTCCTCCCGGGCCCCGTTGTTTCATTTGCGCCATTTTGTCCGCTCACTTTGTTGATTGGGCTTTAGCGAGCTGTACTGGAGCCAATCAGAGGGAAACCGGACAGCGAAGACACGGTAAGGGAGACCCGATTGAAGGCATTGGTAGTTGTCAGCACGGATTGGTTTGTCATGGACCAACCAAATTACTAACACTGGTAAATGTGAAAAAACTCAAACGACAGTTTGATTTCGGCCGCTGCGTTCCAATCTGGCTCGGGCTACAAATAACTTCTTGCCCCCGATGTCGGCTACTGCTGGGAAACATGATCTGCTGGGCGACAGCGTTAGCTAGCTTTAGCTAGGCAGCTAAAATGCGGAATGTCAAACAAAGGGGTGGCTGATTTTGAAAACGTCCACCCATCCAGCGTCGTTGCCGCTCATATTATCACCAGTTACAGACAAAACAAACGGCCCAGCAAGCGGCGTTGACTGCTCGCCGATAGCAGTCGTCATTTTTGTTCCTTCCATCATTTACCACGTTCCCAAGTAAGCTAACTGGCGTTAGCCTCGTTAGCGCCCACACGCATTAACCAAACTGCATCCAGCTGTTGCCCATTGTATCACATTTTTTCTGGCTACGTACAGAAGAGCTAGCTTTTAGGAATATACATTGATACATTATAGCTTAAATCAACATAATTAGAGCATAATTAAAAAGCAGCGTGTCCCGGGTTAACGAAATTACTGTTACAGATAATAACCGGTAACATCAATAACACAAAACATACAGTTTAAAAGTATGCATTTTTTATGCCATGAAATGCTATTGCTCCATGTGTCTTTCTCTGCTTCAACAAAGGATTGTGACTATAAAAAGCTATGGAGCAGTACACCACTGCCACCACAACTACTGGCGAGCAGATAGTTGTGCAGACGGCCAATGGACAAATTCAGCAGCAGGTGAGCTCATCCTTCCCTCAGGCAGATGTGAATGATTAGGTTTGATGCAGGTTTGCCCTCCCACCGTCAGATAACCTTTCTGTAGTGAGACGACAGGCAACAAACTCCCCGAATCAAAGCGTGGACACTGGTTCCACCTCTCACGCGTTGTCCTGATAACTCTTTGTCTGAGACTGAACTGTTCCGCCCTCACCTGCAGACACAGGGCACAGTGACGGCTGTGCAGCTGCAAACAGATGCGCCGGTGGTGACGGCCTCAGGCCAGCAGGTGCAGACACTCCAGGTAGTGGTGTCACCGCCGCCCTGTGTCAGTGTCCCGCGAGTGTCACAGCCTGAGTTTGCATGTCTCAACCGGGGCTGTTTTGTCGTGGCTCATCTCTGTGCAGTGTGGTTCATCCCTCTGTTCTCAGCATGTCGTATAGCTGCCTGAACTGCATGCTCCTCAGCACAGTGTGGTTTTTTTTTTGTCAACCTCAGGGTTTTGCTTAAGCTCTCACAGCTGTCAACAAAACTATTATTTGTCTAAATTATGCTTGTCTCTTGCTTCTTAAAAGCAAGTTTAAAACCTAGATGAAACTAAAGACATGTTTTTTTGCAGAATAACGTCTTGTGCTAAAACACTGACTTTGTTATTACTGGCTGTCATTTCTCATCATAAAGCTTTGTATTTTATCCACTGTTGCAGAATGGCATTGGTTTCCTTCTGTTATTTGACGTCTGACACAGCTGCTGCCTAGCATGTTCAGTTGTGCACTGTGGTCACTCACATTTATGGATGACAGAAGCATATTGCTTTGATGGCATCATCTTGTCAGTCATGTGCATTTAAGGAAATATGACTGAACATTTGCAACAATATTTCCTTGAGTTTAAAACTGTATATTGATTTTTCAGTGTATACTGTACATAAGCTACACTATGGGTATACTATGCTTCCAGATGGATTCACCTTTGTGTGTCTAAAAACTTAAAGCAAGACTGCAATAACATAAATATTTTTAATTTCTGGTGTATTTAATGTCAATTTCTTTCACTCTTGTCAGTTGCTAAGTGATATTTGTCTGGTCAACAGCATCAGTGCTGTTATAACAGCTCTGTATCTGTCTGTAGGTACAGGGTCAGCCTCTGATGGTTCAGGTGAGTGGTGGGCAGCTCATCACCTCATCAGGACAACCAATCATGGTGCAGGCCATGTCAGGGGCCCAAGGTCAAACCATAATGCATGTCCCTGTATCTGGAGCTCAGGGACTACAGCAGGTGAGATTTCAGTCGTTTTTTTCCCATTACATAATTTTATGGACCAAGTTACCCATAAATGACTGTGCATTACTGCGGCTGTGTACAGATTCAACTGGTGCAGCCAGGTCAGATCCAGTTGCAAGGCGGTCAGACTCTTCAGCTGCAGGGCCAGCAGGGTCAGCCCCAGCAGATTATTATCCAACAGCCCCAGACAGCCATCACTGCTGGACAGAATCAGGTAGGACCATCTGAGCATCAAATCCATTTAATAAATTCATTATTATTATGATTGCTGAATGTCTTCTCTTTGTACTTGTGGCTGCACAGGGACAGCAGATTAGTGTGCAGGGTCAGCAGGTGGCACAGACAGCTGATGGCCAGACCATTGTCTATCAGCCTGTCAATGCTGATGGCACAGTCCTTCAACAAGGTAAACTCAGTTTTCTCCATATTATTATTTGATTTACTAAACTGGAGCACTGAGCACCATTGACCTGTCGTGCTGAATCAGAATGTTGATGATAATCCCTTGGCAGGAATGATCACCATTCCAGCTGCCAGCTTGGCAGGAGCCCAGATTGTGCAAGCAGGGGGTGCCAACACCAACACCACTAACAGCGGCCAAGGCACTGTGACCGTCACCCTGCCTGTCTCTGGCAACATGGTTAATGCAGGTGGAATGGTCATGGTAAGACCCTGTGCAGAGGTACCCAGCATCTTCTTACATTTCCTTTTAGACTTACACCACTATTTTAACACGAGACATTTGTAAGAAATTTTGTAATAAATTATAGAATAAAGGCCTAGTAGTCAATAAGTTACCTATTTAACCATTTGCATTACTGCTCGTTTTGTATGTTTTACTTTTTTGCCTTCCACCACACTGGCTCTAAGCACGTTGTGCCTGTTTTTCTATCAGATGGTGCCTGGTGGTGGAGCTGTTCCTGCAATGCAGCGTATCCCCCTGCCAGGGGCTGAGATGCTCGAGGAAGAGCCTCTGTATGTTAATGCCAAACAGTACCATCGTATCCTGAAGCGAAGACAGGCCCGGGCCAAGCTGGAGGCTGAGGGCAAAATTCCCAAAGAACGGAGGGTATGGCATGTTTATTCTTCCCCCACAGTCCTACTAATTCTTTCTGTGAACGACAACATGGTGATTGACCTGCTATCAAAGTTACACCTGATAGTTAGTGATTGTATCAAGAAACATTAAACCAACATTCAATTTCTCTCTGCCAGAAATACCTACACGAGTCTCGTCATCGTCATGCAATGCAGCGTAAGCGGGGGGATGGAGGACGTTTCTTTTCAATCAAAGAAAAGGAGGATATGGCTTTGGGCCTGACCCCGGTGAGAAGCTATGTGTCAAATGCAAACATTTTGTGATATTTTTTTT
Source organism: Betta splendens (assembly GCF_900634795.4). Classification (NCBI taxonomy): domain Eukaryota; kingdom Metazoa; phylum Chordata; class Actinopteri; order Anabantiformes; family Osphronemidae; genus Betta; species Betta splendens. The sequence continues at coordinate 5,675,571 of NC_040887.2, read as the reverse complement.
TTAACCAATACTTTACTTTCTAGAAATATTTGTTTTTATAATGTGTAGAATGGAATTTATTAGTATAAATGTAGAAAAGCTTCATGGTGGTCCCACTGATCCAGTATCCTCTTGGTCACCAACAGCAGGACGTGGGCCAGGCAGACGAGACAGTCGCTCAAATGATCAGAGTCTCGTAGCACCATCATGGACTTCAAGCCTCCTGACGGTGACCTCTACCCTGCTTGAGACATCCATCACTGCTGAACCACCTCCTGCACCTTCTCCGGTTTTACACCCCGTTGGCCCCTTCATACAGCAAACCACAGCCCAAATTCTGTTTTTCTTATTTACACCTGCTCATTCTGCGAGCTGCCTTTGTGCCTGCTCAGTCTGCAGGCTGTTCTGGTATTTTCTGAACTGGAGGATGTTTCGATGCTCAGCTTTACTGGTTGACCAATTTTTTTTGTTGGTTTCATAGGAAGTTTTTTGAACAGGGATTCAACATTGGCGTAGGCATAACAAAAGCCACACAATGACGCAGAGGAAACTATACTCTGTTATAAATATGCCAGTGGATACTAGGCTTGATTTTTTTTGTAAATACTTTCTTTTTTTCCCCAAAGGCATTCATGTGTTGATGTGACAATAGTGTCTTCTCTTTGATGTAATGCCCTTTTGACATTTCTTTAGTTTTTTTACTCTTGTACTGTGGTGAATGGATTTGGGTCCACCCCACGTCCACTGAGCAAAAACTGAGATGTGATACAAATGTGAAAATATTGTACAGGAATTTTCTTCCCCAGTGTGCGTTGGATGTACCTAATGAGTCACACGATTCTGTTTTTGCATTTTATAAAGTTTGTGGTTAGAGCTAGTGTTTGTAAGGAAAAAATGGCTCAGTGTACTGTTTCATTAATTAGTCCACATTAAGTGTTTGTTTTATTTGTTTTCCATCATAGATAACAGACTTTTAATCGAGCGAATGCATCCCAAATTCTAGATGCTGGTCAGATAATGTACTACAGTGACATGGATAATCACACTCTAAGCTTCCATAATTTATTGACCAATGTTCTGACAATAGTTAGTGTTTTTTTAAGGTCTTGATGTCATTTGTTATATATTTTATAACCATCGGATGCAGTCTGCAATATTACAGTGAACAAAGACTGGACATTGAATTTGTTTAAGCCAATTAAATTTTATTCAGTGATTTTTGGCTGTTGGTATTTACTCATTTACTTACACTTTCGGTATAGACATTACATTGTTAATCCAAGAAATCACATGAGTGTGTTTTCAGTTTAAACTAATTTTTGCAACTTATACTTATTTACATAATGAACTACTTTGCTGATTATACTGTAAATGTATTATTAACTTGAACTTCAACTGTCACTAAAGCATATAAGTGGATGCAGCCTGTCTTACTGCAGCTACAACTGAAGCTTGACCTTCACAGACCAAACTTAAACTAGCAGGGTGTTTATCTTATAGTTACTGGACCATATCACATTACTGGGAAAACAAATAGTAGTAATTGCCCAAACTAAAGGTGACAGTCATACAATCACAGTCTGTATGGCTATGTTATTAGTAAAGTACTCATTGTGCAAAATAGTAATAGTAATAGTATTTTTTTTTCATCAAAAACACTGAGAAGTAAAAAAAACATTGGTCATGACACATTTTGTATTAAGTTTATTACAGTTCAATTGCAACTCACTTTACATGTTTTTGCTCCCACATGCAATATTAAAGTTACAAAAGAGTCTATATTTTGTGTTTGAAGACTTTTCTGCAATATTGCATAACAAAATGTAAAGAATTTTCCTCGCAATGTCCTAAACAACAGCTGCCAATCAGACGCCGCAGACTGTGACGATTGATCCAGCGTCAGCCAATCAGAGAAGGGCCAGGAGGCGGGACCTGCTCTCATCACGGTAGTGGACTTAAGGACCCAGGGCGCCGGATTCTGCAGCCATGGAAACGAAGCACCTCACGACGCTCGTGTTAACGTTATGTGACATAGAACGAAGTAATGAGTGGCGTTGGGTTTAAGTCGGTGACTTTTTACTCGAATAAAGTGCCGTTTTCCTCAACTCCGGCGCTGACTGGATGACAACCGGCGAAACTCTGCCCACTAACCCAGGTGACAGCCTCCACAAAGCGCCCCCTCCCCCTCGGAGATGTAGCCGTCTGTGGATGACAGCAGAGCCGGAGGACCGAAACAAGTGTTCGAGCCGCCCATCCGCAAAGTAGCCGGGACGGAGCACGGACGCAGCCCACCCACGGTGGCCTGTTATTTAGCGGCGCCTCACCCGCTCTAAGCCGCTAACCAGGACGACGCGAGGAAGCTAACGCCGATCTGAGCTCAGTGCGACCGGCTTCTCCCGCTGCGGCAGCGCGATCACCTGGATGCGATGAGCGACCCGGTCGTGGACAGCAAGGTGGAGGTGAAGCAAGGCACCAAATATGTCAAAGAGACCGAAAACGTGGCGGAGAAGTACTCGGTGATGACGGTCAGCAAGAACAGCAGCGACGTGAACATGAACGTCGGGGAGATGCCGTCCGCGGCGTTCACCGCAGTGCCCACTCTGAAATCCGTGAAGAAGGTAAGAAACGTGCCGCCCGCCGCCGGGACATGTGAGCGGGATAAAGGCACGCTGGCACGCGCTGCGCCGCAGCGAAGTGCGCGGCCGCGCGGCGCGGCTGCGCTCCTCCCGTGCGGTCACACGGCTCCGTCAGCTTTGCGCCAGCTTTAGCTCGAAGTTTAAAGCAGGGCACTGGATGGAACACTTAAATCGTGTTACGTGCATCCCGCCGAGGGATGACTCCATCCCACGCCAGGCTGCGAGGTAAACGATCTGTAAATGATAAATATCATATCATTTATTTATAACAGGCCACGAAGAGAAGCCTTTCTTTATTTGCCTAATCATTTCTTGGGTTGTTATTATTATTATTATTAGGCAAATAAAAGCTTATGTCTGGAGAAGCAATACTGTACAAATGGTAAAGAATCATGTCTCTGTCTGTTGAGTGTGTGGCATCATAGGATTATTTTTATTATATGAGCATGTGCACCTGTAAGAAAAAAAGCCCTGAATTTATTTTCTGTTATACAACTACACCGAACGATCATCAGAGTCAAAGACTCCTTCGAGGCGACTGCTCATATCATTGCAGATTTACCGCTGTGTGGAACAGCTGGAAACAGGCCGGCCCGTGGGTAAACATGGACAGTTTTGCTGAAAGCCTCTTTTCCGTTGCTCACAACCGCGCTCACATGTTGGAAAGAAATAGATGCTCGCCGTTGCAGCTGCTTTGGAGGTTTGATTGCTTTAAAGTCTTTTTTTAACCCAAGCATGTCTACGAGAGGTCGGCCCAGGAAAAATGTTTTCCCAGCAGCGGGACTCAGACTTCAGAATTCTCGCTCGGACCTCCTGTCTCATGAGGCAATAACGTGTGGACTGTGAGCCGCCGCAGGGAGCCCGATTGAAAACATATTGAATGATAGGAATGCGCGCTTATGAAAACAAAGTGCCGTGTTATGAATAAATGTGAGAGCCCGGCCTCAAACCGAGCCACCTGTCTGCACGATAACAAATGGAACTATTACTGCCAGAGTTGAGGGCCGAAAAAGATTCAAGCAATTCCCACACGAGGAATGATCGCACGTCATGAAGCGGAGCTGGATGCAGGTGCGGCGATTGAAATCAGCCGATGCTACACATGAACACAAGTGTTTGCTTGTGCGCTGAGTGTGTGTGTGGGCGAGTCAGAGAGCAGCACTACTCAGCCCCCTCTCTGTTTGAATCCATGCAGCAGTTACATAACCCGGAACGAGACAGACTCACTTTAACAGTGTTCATGCATCGTGATTCTTATCTCGCCCCCCTGGGCCGTAAAATCTCAAAACTATTCATATCTTCTGTTTGCTATCTAATCGCGTTCGTCCGCTAACATTGAAGGTCAAGCGCTGATTTTGATCCCCGTGCAAGCTTCAATAGAATAGTGTGGAGCTACCTTCACCTACACTGTGCACAGGCAGTGTCCTACATGTGTTTATGGAACATGTTTGTGCATCACGCTGGTATTCACAGTATTCCGTTTACAGTATTAAGCAGTAGTTACAGTTTCTGCTAAAGGTCACATAGTTTCGGAGGAAGGATTAACGTACAGTGCCAGTACAGTGTGTAATCCGTCATGCATGTGTTGATCTAAACAGGTGGTTGCAGGCCAAGCGGCGTACGGTGATTTCAGAATGGTGGCGTTCCAGGCGTTTTGCTCCGGGAGCGCGGAGCCCTTCAGCCGGTCGCTCCCTGAGCCGCCGGCTGTGGCTGTAAGTGGGGTTAGATGGAGCCGTGGAGCGGGAGTGGTGTGCGGCTAAGCAGCTAGCGGCGCCTTATGCCAAGTCCACACTGAGCCCGTCACACTGGCTAACAGTCACACCGCAGCTTAAGCCCGTGACCCGGCCTGCTATTCAAGAGAAGCGGTATTTTTAGCTAAAGGATGGGACGCGTATTGATGCAGCAGAGGCCTAATGGGAATGAAATAGGCTTTAATTCCTCCCGTCGATCCCCTTTTATTTTCTAGTCCAAAGCAGGAATGCGGCCAGAAAGTAGGAGCTGCAGCAAATACTGTACGTACAGTGGATTTCTGGTGCGTGTTTTCCTTTTGCCCTTTGTCCTCCTCAGCACCAGAAAATGCAAACTACTGACTTTAGCAGCTGGTTGTCAAGGGCAGAATCAGAGACACAGAGAGCGAGCGAGCGCGAGAGAGAGAGAGAGAGAGACGGAGAGAAAGAGAGAGGCTCAGTTGGGATCAACTCCCCCTTTCTCTCCAGGCCCCTCTCCCCCTCGCATGCTCTCCAGGTTGGCCATTAGAAATCCCAGTAATAGGTGCGAACCTCCCCCCCGCTCAGCCTGGGAGGGTTTTGGGATAATAGCATCAGGGACACCTAGTACCATCACACAGAGGACACGGAGGACACAGGGAAGTAGGGAATCTGGCTGCTAGACATGGCACACAAGCATGGGCACTGGAAAGAAAGGGTGAGTTTCCATTAATGCCTCAGCCGCACACACACAAACACACACAGATGTGCCACCAGTTGTGGTCGTCATTATTCTACGTTTTTGAAGTTGTGTAAAGTGGTTTTTAAGAAAAACAGACAAAAATCTGACATGTTCCACTGCAGGTGGGAGTGTGTAAGATTTGTGTAACTGTGTCAGATGAACATCAGCATTTCCTAATGATGTAACCAAAAAAAGTGAATCAGAGATGTGAGACCACCTCAGTTCCTCCTGCTTCGAGTTCCTTTATACAGACACAGCAGATTGAAGGGTTCCAGTTTACCTGATATTGAGGATTTAGTACAGAGGTGGTGGAATCCAGTAACAGAATCATATACAGTATATAACCTTTACTCAGGTTTGAGCTTTCACTCACCTCAGCATCATGTTTGCTGGGTTTTACATCTTGCATCGCGTTAATATTTTATTTCTCATTCACTTTAATGGGATCAGATCGCACTCCGTCGCCTGGTGTCGGACGTTTGCGTGCTCCTGGATTCACCGTCTGTGTGTTGTGTCAACTGCACGTCAGTTTTCAGTCCAAACACATTCTATGGACATCTAAAATAAAAGAACATCCTGCAGCATTATCACAGCGAATGCAGATATGGACAGGATTAATCACTGAAGCAGAGCTTTAGGATGAGAATGAAGGTGCAGAGACAGAATGGACCTAATAAGTGTCAGAATAAAATATAGATACTAAAAGACACAGCAGTGGCTTAGTTTCCAGCATAGGTTGGTTATTTTCATCAATAAGAAACTGATACATAAATATACTGAATGCATCCACTCAGATGAGCTATTTGAGTAAAATGCTGAGCATCGTCTCCTACTGTCCAGTCTATATATAGTGCTCCATCCAAGCACAGTTTATGTACAGTACAGCCTCCTTCCACCTGGGTTTCAGGATGTTCTATGACCTAAAGCGTCTGCATTGAGGGTGACAGTGTGTCTGACTGCTCTGCATTGGTACAAATCAGACCTGTCACAGCTCTTACTGAACTAGAATTATTCCTGTGTCTAATGTTTAGTCCATCTAAAAATAGACATCAGCTCCCTTTTTTCCTGATCCACCTGTGATCCACTGTAACGGGCTCAGGTGATTTACCTTTGAAAGCATGCTTTTAGCGCCTGAAACAGCGAAGTGAGCCCAAATGTAAATTAAAAGAGAGCGAGGAGTGTTCACTCATTACTTTTACTTAGCAGATTATGATGGGACCTTTTGTCCCTTCCGCTGGTCTGACCTCACTGTTGACCTTTTTTAAATGTTGCATTGTTTGCTATTTTGTCTCTCCAGATTCAGTTTGCGAATGCAGAGGACAAGCAGGAGTTCAGCAAGTACCCGACCAAGGCGGGCCGCCGCTCCCTGTCCCGGTCCATTTCCCAGTCCTCCACAGACAGCTACAGCTCAGGTGCCGCCTCCACCAGACGCTTCCACCTTTCGGGGTTAACTATAAACATTGTCATTCTCTCCTAGGAGAGACTCGTGCTCGCAGCGTGTGTCGACTTATTGTGTTTTCCACCTCTTAGCTGCGTCCTACACCGACAGCTCGGATGACGAGACCTCCCCCCGGGACAAAGCCCAGGTCAACTCCCACGGCAGCAGCGACTTCTGTGTGAAGAACATCAAACAGGCCGAGTTTGGCCGCAGGGAAATCGAAATCGCAGAACAAGGTGCAGCCTCATGCTTCCTACATC